>NC_045436.1:101251949-101430296 GCF_002776525.5 Piliocolobus tephrosceles | reverse complement strand
CCTTCCTTCCTTCCTTCCTTCCTTCCTTCTTTCCTCCCTCCCTCCATCCCTCCCTCCCTCCCTCCCTCTCTTCCTCCCTTCTCTTACTTTTTCTTTCTTTCTTTTTTTGAGGCAGGGTCTCACTCTGTCACCCAGGCTGGAGTGCAGTGGCTCACTACAGTCTCAGTTCACTGTTGCCTCAACCTCCCAGGCTCAAGCAATCCTCCCAGCTCAGCCTCCCAAGTAGCTGGGACCACAGGTGTATACCACCATGTCTAGCTAATTTTTATATACTTTCTTCTAGAGATAGCATTTTGCCATGTTGCCCAGACTGGTCTTGAACTCCTCAGCTCAAGTGATCTGCCTGCCTTAGACTCCAAAAGTGCTGGGATTACAGGATTCCCTACTTTTGTTAGAGAAACAATAATTGTATCAGTACTTAGCATGATCTTCCTTTGCATAGATATATTGGGATTGAGCCAGATAGAGCAAGAAGGCAACAGTACATTGTCTCATCATTGAATATAATGAGAAATACCTTCCATGTACTTCCCAGATGTTGGCATACATATTCAGATCTGCAGTTCATGAGGAGAATAAAATTCCGAGCACTTATTTTTTGAGACAGGATCTGACTCTGTCACTCAGGCTGGAGTGCTGAGAGATGATAGCTTACTGTAACCTGGAACTTCTGGGCTTAAGCTATCCTCTCTCCTCAGCTTCCCAAATAGCTGGAACTACAGGCATGTTCCATCAGGCTAATTAAAAAAAATTTTTTTTGTAGATATAGGGTCTTGCTATGTTGCCCAGGGTAGTCTCAAACTCTTGGCCTCAAATGATTCTCCAGCCTCAGCCTCCCAAAGTGCTGGGCTAACAGGCAGAGGCACCATGCCTGGCCAGAGCAAATATTTACGGAACTTCTCGTCTTTGGTAATTAAGTGGAGGTTGTTTTTTCTTTTTCTTTTTTAGTACACCTAATTGAAGTGCTTTAAAATTAACTTTGGTTGAATTGATAGAGATTTCTATTAATTTGTTCATTTTTAAACTAATTAAATAAATATGTATTTGTGAATCACCATGTCTGCCTATTCCCATGATTCTAAACACACTGTAAGAAGCCATATCACCATTGAATAGATCAGTCGAATGGAGATGAATCTATATAAGATTCCTCTACCTGTTCTGGTAACACTGGCTACAACACCACTACAGCAACTGGACACATATTACCTTGACCACTCAGCACCTGTCTTCTAAGAATCACTCCTTAAATCTCTCTCTGCAGTCACGTAATTTCTGTCCCACTTCTATACTGTGACCCTTGGTCATAGCTGATTGGTTTACTGAGTCATGTGTCTCAACCAGGGTCTAACTGTTTTTTCACCAGCAACTGCAAGAGTAAATGAAGGTGCTTAGGCTTATCACTTACAAAACAAAATTATCACTAAATATCTTATTTTCTTTAAATGCAAATTGGGAAACAGAAAGCTGGGATGCAGAGAGCAAGACAAATGAAGCTAACCAGACAAGATCAGTTCTCGTTCCAATGTGTTTCCTGAAGCCTATTTCTGTCATTGGATTTTATCAACTATCCTAATATCCCTCCAATAAATTTCTCATTTTCTTCTTGCACTAGCTAGATTTGGGTTAGTTACTTGAGATTGAAAATTACTAATTAGAAACAAATATGGAAGAACTGGGATACTGCAAAAGATAGATTCTAGCATGTGAGGCTTGAGAAATTCATATGAGACTTGGGAATTCTGCTGCTAGGATGGGAAACTGCAGATGTTGTGCTGTACCAAAGCAGGCAGCTAAACCATCTCCTTTGTCTGTTGGGATTCAGGCCTCATACTCACTGAAGCTGGAGCAAGGAGGCTTTGGGACAACTTCGTAGAATGCTTGTGTGTTTAGATGCTATAAGAAATGTGGCATTCAATGACAATAAAAAGAGAGTAGCTGCCTTTAGGTAGGCCCATTGGAAAGCAGATAAAGGATATTAGAATAAGTGTGTAATCTTTTTTCTTTTTAGTCTCACTCTGTCCCTCAGGCTGGAGTGCAGTGGCCGGATCTCAGCTCACTGCAAGCTCTGCCTTCCGGGTTCACGCCATTCTCCTGCCTCAGCCTCCCAAGTAGCTGGGACTACAGGTGCCCGTCACTGCGCCCGGCTAATTTTTTTGTATTTTTAGTAGAGATGGAGTTTCACAGGGTTAGCCAGGACGGTCTCGATCTCCTGAGCCCGCCTCGGCCTCCTAAAGTGCTGGGATTACAGGCGTGAGGAATAAGTGTGGAATCTTGTGAAGAAAAGCCATTTTCTAGCTGAAGCAAGATGTTAGAAGTTAAAAAGTATGAGATGATCAGAGCCTTGCTGTATTGCAATCACCAAATTTGCTGCAGCTAAAAAAACTAGCTAAAAAGCTAAGTGCATTGTTAAACAAAATGAGGGAACTTTGGCAATTGTAACGAAGATATTTGGCGGAAACTAAAAGAATTAGGAAGCACAAATTTTCTTTCAAAAATCATCTGCTGCAAATTCACTGCCTGTCAAAAGACTCAATGTTTCTCAATGACCAGCACATGGGCCAGAATATAGCCTGGGGATAGGCATGGCATCCTAGAACATATCGACTGGCTTCACTACCACCCCACCCTATTATATAATCCTGAGGCCAATTGTATAAAGTTCAAAGCTAGCAGAAAGGGCAGAATATTCATTTATGTTTCAAAGAAGCCAACAGTGTAGGTCCCTGCTTCAACTACAGATTCAGAGTATGGATGGCAAACCCTTCTGTCATGGGTATTGTCCCCAAAATAAGATAAACCAACAGCTTACTACAGTTAAGGGAGTTGTATTGCAAAAAAAAAATCAAGCCTTGCACATAAGATACTGAAATTTCTTAATCCAAAAGCAACCTCCAGGAACTGACAGTGCATGGACTATTGAGGTAGAATGGCCCTCCCACAGAAAAATACTTTATTCTCAGGAAAAACCCTAAAAATCTGCATAAGGGAACTCTTAGTAGCAGCTAGAACCTGAGACAACCAGATGATCTCAGCAAAGAACTCACTCGACTCTAAAAACTGTCATATGGTATTTTTAACAATTAAGACACAAACAGAAAAAAGAAAATATCTTATCCAAGACCACAAAACTATTAGAACTGAACTATAAACATAGGTATCTTAGTTCTGGAAACCCCATACCTATGGCATTTAGTGGTTCTATTTTTCCCATCAAGATGAATCTAGAAGATGAATTCTGGTTCTACTATTCATATGATGTGTAATATTAGACAAGTTACTTAACCTTCTTGGGCCTCAGTTTCCTCTTTTTAAAGTGGGAAAGATAATAACATTGACTACCTTAAGGAGTAATTAAGAGGATTATATGAATAAATAAATGTAAAGCCCTTAGGATAATGCTTGGTACTTCTACTCTGTTGTTGCTGGTGTTACTTATTGATATGGTTTGGCTGCATCCCTACCCAAATGTCATCTTGAATTGTAGTTCCCATAATCCCCACATGTCATGGGAGAAACCTGGTGGGAGGTAATTGAATCATGGAGGTAGGTTTTTCTTGTGCTGTTCTCATGATAGTGAATAAGTCTCATAAGATCTGATAGTTTTATAAAGGGCAGTTCCCCTGCACACACGCTCTTGTCTGCTGCCATGATGTGACTTTGCTCCTCATTAGCCTTCTGCCATGATTGTGAGGCCTCTCTAGCCATGTGGAACTGTGGGTCAATTAAACCTCTTTCCTTTAATAATTACCCAGTCTCAGGTATGTCTTTATTAGCAGCATGAGAACTGACTAATACAGTAAATTGGTACTGATAGAATGGGGTGTTGCTATAAGGATGCCCCAAAATGTGGAATAGACATTAAAACTGGGTAACAGGCAGAAGTTGGAGCACTTTAGAGGACTCAGAAGAAGACAGGAAAAGTGGGAAAGTTTGGAACTCCCTAGAAACTTGGAGGGCTCAGAAGATAGGAAGACATGGAAAAGTTAAGAACTTCTAGAGATTTGTTGAATGACTTTGACCAAAATGCTGATAGTGATATGGACAATAAAGTCCAGGCAGAAGTGGTCTAAGATGGAGATGAGAAACTTGTTCAGACCTGGAGTAAAAGCGACTCTTGCTATGCTTTAGCAAAGAGCCTGGCAGTATTTTGCCCCTGCCCTAGTGATCTGTGGAACTTTGAACTTGAGAGAGATGATTTAAGGCATCTGGCAGAAGAAATTTCTAAGCAGCAAAGTGCTCAAGAGGTGACTTGGGCACTGTTAAAAGCATTCAGTTTTATGTATTCACAAAGATATGGTTTGGAATTGGAACTTAAGTTTAAAAGAGAAGCAGAGCATAAAAGTTTGAAAAATTTGCAGCCTGATGATTCAATAGAAAAGAAAAACCAATTTTCTGTGGTGAAATTCAAGCTGGCTCCAGAAATTTGATAACTAACGAGGAGCCAAATGTTAATTGGCAAGACGATGGGATGGGGAAAATGTCTCCAGAGCATGTCGGTTACCTTCACAGCAGCCCCTCCCATCACAGGCCCAGAGGCCTAGGAGGAAATAATGGTTTCATGTGCTAGGCCCAGGGCCCCCCTCCTCTGTGCAGCCTGGTGACCTGCATCCCAGCCACTCCAACTGTGGCTAAAAGGGGCCAAGGTGCAGCTCAGAACATGGTTTCAGAGGGTGCAAGCCCCAAGTCTTGGCAGCTTACATGAGGTGTTGGGTCTTCAGGTGCACAGAAGTCAAGAATTGAGGTTTGGGAACCTCTGCCTAGATTTCAGAGGATGTATGGAAATGCCTGGATGTCCAGGCAGAAGTGTGATGCAGGGGCAGGGTCCTCATGGAGAACTTCTGCTAGGGCAGTGTGAAAGGGAAATGTGGGGTTGAAGCCTCCACACAGAATTCCCACTGAGGCATTGCCTAGTGAAGCTATGAGAAGAGGGCAACCATCCTCCAGACCTCAGAATGGCAGGTCCACCAACAGCTTGCACTGTGTGCCTGGAAAACCCACAGACCCTCAATGTCAGCCCACGAAAGCAGCCAGGGGGAGGTTATACCCTACAAAGCCACAGAAGTGGAGCTGCCCAAGACCACGGGAATCTACCTCTTGCATCAGCATGACCTGGATGTGAGACATAGAGTCAAAGAAGATCATTTTGGAGCTTTAATATTTGACTGCCCTGCTGGATTTCAGACTTGCACGGGGCCTATAGCCCCTTCATTTTGGCCAATTTCTCCCATTTGGAATGACTGTATTTACCCAATGCCTGTACTTCCATTGTATCTAGGAAATAACTAATTTGCTTTTGATTTTACAGGTTCCTAGGCAGAAGGAACTTGCCTTGTTTCAGATGAGACTTTGGACTGTGGACTTTTGAGTTAATGCTGAAATAAATTAAGACTTTGGGGGACTGTTGGGAAGTCATGATTGGTTTTTAAATGTGAAGATGTAAGACTTGGGAGGGGCCAGAGCAGAAATATATGGTTTGGCTGTGTCCCCACCCAAGTCTTATCTTGAATTTTAGCTCCCATAGTCCCCATGCATCATGGGAGGGACCCAGTGGGAGGTAATTGAATCATAGTGGATGTACTGTTCTCATGAGTGAATAAGTCTCATGAGATTTGATGGTTTTATAAAGGGCAGTTCCCCTGCACATGTGCTCTTGCCTGCCACAATGTGAGAGGTTACTTTGCCCCTATTCACTGTCTGCTATGATTGTGAGTCCCCCACAGCCATGCTAAACTATGAGTCAATTAAACCTCTTTTCTTTCTAAATTACTCAGTTATGGGTATGTCTTTATTAGCAGTGTGAGAACAGACTAATATACTTATATTGTCAAATTTTAGGTTTTGCGTCAGGACAAAATGTTTTATTGCTGGTCCAAAGCTTCTACATCCCTAATCAACCTCACTGTGTCTAAAGGATTTACATGGTGAGCTTCCTCAATACTTTTTTTTGCCAGCATTCAACAAACTATTATAAATTAGATCTCTAAGTGGGCCCAAACTTTAAGGGAAGAATTTTGTTGGGGTTAGAATTTGTTTTATGCCTTCTACTAAATTTCTTTAATTCAGACCAATGGAGGATATTAATTTTAATTAGGAAAAAGAAGGAATTATAGAATATTCTACATTTAATTACAGCAAAAATATATTAAAACCATACTTCTTACATGTTACTCAAGTAAATGTGACTTAGTTATTTTTCTCTTGGGATTCACAACTTTGGAGGGGAGATAAATTTATACAAACCTGATACAATATGATAAGGGTCAGGTTCAATAAATATATCCAAACCCATTAGTGGTTTGTGGAGGAGATCACAGAAAACATGTACTTGAGTGGAGTTTTGCAATAGGAATCATGAAGAAATTCTAGGCCAATGTGACAGTGTGAGCAAGGGTGTGAAGATTTTGAAAATTAATTTTGTGTTTGAAGAGTACTGTGGAGTCTGGAGTAGTGACTGGGGTTTGGGGGAATGCAACCAGGAAAGTAGGTTGGATATTGAATAGCATTAGTAAGAAAAAGCTCCTAGGAATTACTTCAATACATAGGAAGTAATATTCTTAATTAGACTAATAAGTTTAGAGAGATGAATATTTCTAAAAGATTTGAAGTCAGTAGGCTGCCTTACATTTCTAAAATATTTCCTTTGAATTGTTATTTACACTACTAACATGCTCAGATACTCTATCTTAGCGTAGAAACTGTGCACTATCAAGATTTACAGTCAAATGCTATTATTCTGAATTATATTAAGGCTCTGTTCATTTCATATTCAACAAATGAGCACCAGTTACTCTTTTTCTTGATCTCATTGGAATTTAAAATTTTTTCATGATATTGTATGCAGCAACATTTCTAACACTGTATTTCATGTAAAAAGCAAAATGTGGTCATAAGAAATTTTTGAAATATCTTAGTCTGTTTTATGTTGCTTTAACAGAATACCACAGGCTGAGTATTTTATGGATAAAAGAGATTTATTTCTTACAGTTATGGAAACTGGGAAGTCCAAGAGCATGGTGTTGGTGTCTGGTGAGGACCTTGTGCTGCATTATTCCATAGCAAAGGGCAGAAGCAGAAGTGAGCACACAATACAGAGAAGGAGGCACCAGGGGCTGTACTTGCTTTATAACAACCCACTCTGGAAATAACTAAGCTGCTCTTGCAATAATGATGTAAATTGATGAGGGTTCTGCCCTCATGACCCAATCATCTCTTATTAGGCCCCACTTCCCAATGCAATAGGGAAAACTTCCAACACATGAACTTTTGAAGGACACATTCAAACCATGGCACGAAAAAATAGAATGAACAAAATTAGCTGGGTCTTGATTGTATGACTTTTCAAGGTCTTTAATATTGCTAATATTTTTTGTGAAACTCCAAAAGGAGATAAAGTAATTAGCAATTTTTAAAATTATGTGACAAATATTTACTTAGTGCACCACTTAGTAACATATTGAGGAAAATCAGCATTCTGTGGAATACTGGATGGCAAAAATTGTGTGAAACCATCCAAGTATCAAATGTTGCAGGTCAAAAAGCAGCCATAGCAGTTGACATACGGGCAGTCATGTGCATATCTGAATAGTGACAATGAATTCCTTTCATTGGAAACCCTTCTTTAAGGTGGTTTGCAGAACAATAATTAATTTTATTATAGCTTGGCTCTTCCTCTAAACCATTATCTTTTCAATAAAATAAACACTGTACAGGTGCTTATTTTTATAATAACTATCTCTTTTATTTACAGGTGTTTCTTAGCTTGGCAATTATATGTTTCTCTTAGTCACAAAGGTTTGTGCTAGTAGGAAAATGGAAAGCACTTTCTGTCATTAGCTATGCATTCCCACGTTCAATAAATACATCCAGACTTATTTTCTTCTATAAGAGAAAAAAACATTGTGTGCAACTTGAGGCAGTGAGGAGTGAAAGTTTTATGAAGAAGAAGTTTCCAAAGCTGGCATAATGTCAGATTTGGAATTTTTTACAAATGCTGAGTTTTGAGTCTTATGAAATACCTCCTAAATCAAAATATGCAAGAGCAGGCTTAGAATTTTTATCTTTAAAAAGCGTCTCAGGTGATTATGATGCACATGGTAGACTGGCAGACTGTAGTGGCCAGTGGAAATTTATTAAAGCTTGACACTTTTGTTCCATAACCTCTTTGAGATTCAGGTGTATGTGACACTTAACTCAGATTTACTTTGCATGCCTTAATTTTTGGAGAATAATATAGTGATATTCCAAAAAGTCTTTTTGATTTTTTTCTCGCTCTTTATGGAACCATATATTGTATATTTAGGTTTCCTCAGCGTTTTGGTCAACTGCATTTTTCATACCATATACCCTTTTAGGAAATCTCATCTAGTCTTGTGGTTTCAACAATCGCCTCTATGCAGATGACATCTTCCCCAAACTTCAGATTCTATATCCAACTCCAGCTAGACTTCTGTACCTAAAAGTCCCATGTAGTGACAAATGTCAAATGTAACTTGCTATCCTCTCACCCCAGTTCCACACTTCATTCTGTGTTTTCTATCTCTCAATTGGTAACATTGCCATCCACTTAGTTATCCAAGTCTAAATCATAGGAGTAGTTATTTTATTCTTCCATAGAGGTCACTTTTATATCCTGATCAATGTCAAGTCCTGTTATTTCCTAAAAATTTATCATATATGTACCTTGATTCTGCATTCCTTGGTTCCCAGGTTCTGGAATCTAGAATTCAGGCAACTAACAAATATTAGAATACTCTTATATAATACTTGTGTACTAATTTTTGACAACATAGTTACGAAAAAAATTAAGAAGCATTTAATTTACTAATAAATTTTCAAATCACAACCCATTTGTAAATTAAATACTGAGTATACTAGTAATTATCAAACAAATCAATAAATGTTTTTAATTTTTATTGTAAAATTTTTATTGTAAAACATTTGGGAAAAGAATGTTTACAATTAGAGTGAAATGAAGAGATAGGCTCTTCTATAGATATTCTGATGGGAATTTCCAGACATTTTCAGAAGACTTAGAAGTTTATGGTTTTGCAAAATGCAATTATTTTAGTAAAACATTTGTTTCCCTCTTGCTTTTTTGGTCCTGTTTTTTTCCCTGATGTATTTTGTGTTTAGTAGGTTAAATGGCTGGTTTCTTTGTTCCTGTGGCATTTGGACTGAGTTCTTGTTAGTGCACATTAGAACTCATTGTGTCTAATAGGTGACTAAATATTTGCTAATCAAATATTCATTACCTACTGTATATGGCTGAGGGTGGAGAAGGGAATTGAGTTCCAAGGGGCCTGATGGGACTTTCTAAGGCTATAAAAATATTGTATCTAAATTGTGGTACTGGTTTCAGGGCTATACACATTTGTCAAAACCCATCCAACTCACTTTATTGTTTAAGTTATGCCGTAATAAACCTGACTTTTTAAAAGGTTCTCAGGCAGAATGTCCCTTATGGGCAGGTCACTCACCTGGGCGAGGCTTGATGACCAGGAGAGGGAAAGAGGCACAAGAGTGGGGCCACTCAGAGGAGTAGTGGGTAGGTTCTGACTGCAGCTCACCACCAGGGAAGGCTGACTGCAGTGGACTTCAGACCTGAGACCTTGCAATGATGGATGGAGACTTTGTCATCTGTTGGCCCCAGGGGAGGTAGCACGTAGCGCCTCCCAAAACCCCGCTAGGTTATGCCCTGGCCGAGGACCATGCAGCCTGAGAGCTTGAGGCTCCCACAAGCTGCTGACATGGGGGCAGCCTCCCTCCTGCTTTTATTGATACTTTAATGGAAGTATGTTGAAGCAGGTTTTGGGTTTATGAATGGATTGAAAAGAGGAGGAAATGAGGGTCAGAGAGATAAAAACAATCTAAGAAAGAGATTACCTATTTATCTCTGAAAAATGCAAGGGAGCAAGTATGAGAATCAGGGCTGCAGTCCACAAAGGAGCACCTATGTGGCAGGGAGAGAAACATTGTGTGACTTTGTCCCAATAGTGGTCCCCAGAGAAGAGTACAGTCCTGGTCATTTCCTAGCATAGGGGGAAAAATGCAGATGTGGCTTATTTTAAAAATGGTTTTTGATGGACACTCACCAACCACACAAACCCACAAAATACAATTCTGTACAAAGACATTCAGTCCCATTCATGTTATACTGCTGAAGAATGAGTTTCAGAAGAGATGATCTATCACACGAGTAAAGAAACCTTTATGTGATACAATGTGACCACTGCACAGAGACAAACTCGAAGAGGGTGGAGAATGATGGTTTTGATTCTTTGAAGAGTTTTCCTCAAAAATGCTTTTCTGTGGGTGGCATTTTAAAAAAAATCCATCTAGTTGTCTTTGTCTGCAATTCTATACCAGATATATCATAGGAAGGTTTTGTTTCAGCCTGGAAAGTGAAATTCTGGACTTGGATACTTAAAATGTAAAATCCAAAGAGGTCAGCTGCTCATAGGAGAAGATTGGGAGTAAATGGACCACCTAGCAGGATTCAAAGCCACGAGATTAGAGACTGGGAAGCATCTCTTAATTTTCAAAAATTCAGATGGGAGTGTTGGGGGAGAACCTCTAAGAATGAGAAGAGGAAAAATTAAGGCTATAAATTGTCATTCTTTTTGTCTTCTCATCTTTCCCAACACAGACATCCACCCTACCCTGAACCATCTTATTTATTTTTGTTTATCATCTGTTTGCATAGTTTATATCTAGTCGCAGCATTTCTTTGCAACCCAGAAGTACAATGAGGGTAGGAGGCAGAGAAACAAACCCTTTCCATTCTACCTGTTTCTTTCTTGTTGATTCATTCATTCACTTAAAAAATATTTACTGGCAGGGCACAATGGCTCATGCCTGAAATTACAGCACTTTGGGAGGACTGGGTAGGAGGGTCACTTGAAGCCAGGAGTTTGAGACTGGCCTAGACAACATAGCAAGAGCCCATCTCTATAAAATAAACACTGCACTCCAGCTTGGACAACAGACTGAGAGTCTGAATCAAAATAAGTAAATAAACAAATAATAAAAAGAAAAATAAAGAATTGATAAAATGAACTTCATCTCTCATTCAGCCCCTTGTAAAATTGTGTGGAGACTGCAATTTATTATATTAATAAATACGTGAGCCTAAAATAAAATAAAATAAAATAAAATAAAATTAGTTGGGTGTGGTGGCACATGCCTGTAGTCCTAGCTACTGGAGAGGCTGAAGCAGGAGGATCAGTTGAGCAGAGGAGTTTAAGGCTGCAGCGAGCCATGACCACACAAGCTATTGTGTGTTAGCCTGGGTGACACAGTGAAACTGTACCTCAAAAAAAAAAAAAAAGAATCTGCTCATTGCCTCTGATTAGCCAAGTGCTGTTGTAGGTGTGCAGGATACATCAGTGAACAAATAATAATACATTCTTTCCCCCAAGGAGCTTACATTATAGTCAGGGTCAAAAACCAAAGGAACAAAAAATAAGCAAAAAACAGTAACAATAAGCAAAAATAAATAAAAATAGTTAAATTGCTATTTATTAAAATAAATATAATATTAATTAGCTATCAATTAAATAATTTACATATTATAAATTTAAGCATTTATCATTTATAATGATAAATATAATAAATTTAATAATAAACATTAAAAATAAATGTTACCTAGTTTGCTGGGAGATGAAAAGAGCTGTTATGCATTAAATCGTGTTCCCCATTCCAAAATTCATGTTGAAATTTTAACACCCACTTCCTCAGAATGTGATATTTGGAAATAAGGTTGTTGCAGATATTATTGTGAAGTTAAGATGAAGCAATTTGGGTGGGCCCTAATGCAGTATGACTAGTGTCCTTATAAAAAAAAGAAATTTGGACAGAGAGAAGCAGACTCTCATACAGGAAGGATGCCATGTGAACATAAAGGCAGAGTCTGGGTGATGAATCTGTAAGTCAAGGAACACCAAAGTCTGCCAGCAACCACCAGAAGCTAGGAGAGAAGCATGGGATGGTCCCTCTCACAGCCCAGAGAAGGAACCAACCCTGCCCTTGGGAGTTCTGACTTCCCACCTCTACAACCATGAGACAATGAATTTTTGTTTCTTGAGCCACTCTCTTGATGGCATTTTGTTATGGCAGCCCTAGCAAACAAATACCAGGGCTATGAAAAATTCAGAGGACATAAGGCGTATTGGAAATTCTTCATAGGATTCCATTAGTCATTTTTCATATAGGGAAACCAAGAGGTAACAGATGATTTTCTTGACTACCCTCACCTACTAGGAAAACCTGATTGTTGGTTCCCCCTCCTTCCCTCTCCCAAGCACTTTGTAGACATCTCCATAATGGCTCCTATATTAGTCTGTTTTCACACTGCTATGAAGATACTACCTGAGACTGGGTAATATATAAACAAAAGAGGTTAAATTGACTCACAGTTCCACATGACTGAGGAGGCCTCAGGAAACTTACAATCATGGCAGAAGGTGAAACAGAGGCATCTTTTTATATGGTGGCAGGAGGGAGAGAGTGCAGGGGAAACTTTTAAAACATCAGATCTCATGAGAACTCCCTCACTAACATGAGAACGGCGTGGGGAAAGCCACTCCCATGATCTAATCACCTCCCACCGGGTCCCTCACTCGACTTGTGGGGATGACAATTCGGGGTGAGATTTGGGTGGGGACACAGAGCCAAATCATATTGGATCCATCAAACTGTATTGAGTGATTTATTTCTGTCTTCATCTATCTCTCCCTCACCATCTATCTCAATGAGGGACCATCTCATTCTCCTTCCTGTGTTTTAATTTCTAGCACATAACCTGTACTTGGTAAGTGCTCAATATGTGTTAATTAAATAGATGGTGAATGCATATAAATTCTATGAGAATTTAATGTGTGCAAGTTTCTTATGGTCTTATAATTAATATAATTTGATATAGATGAAATTCATAACTCATTATGAAACGGGGCATTGGCAGCTGCCTCTCTTGGGTGGAACATATATTCTGAAGCAGTGAGGAATGTTGGGGACTAGCATGATCTCAGAGCTCCTTGCCTGCTATGGGAAGCTTGTGCCTGTTTCCCACCCCAAAACCAGAGATGACAATAACACTGCCTATCTCACATGTTGTTCTGAGAGCTAACACATAGAATGAATGCTTCAAATAATACTGACCTTGAGAGAGTCCTCAAAGAGTACCAACCATTATTATGGCTGTTCACAGAGGTTCACTTGAGAAGACTTCTAAAGGCATTCAATAATTTGGGTGCCTGGGTCACTGTGGATGAAATGAGGGTCCAGAATTGTCTTGCCGCTCATTCGGTTGACAGTCTAATGGGGAAAGCAAAGAGTAACAAAATAATTACAAATAAATGAACAATGCAGGTATGATCATTGCTGTGAAGGAGAGAGACTTAGTGCTTGGAGACCACTGATAGGGGACTTAACTGATACGCAGGGTCAGGGAGAATGAGTTGAGATGTCAGATATGAGTAGGAATTGCCTACTGAGGATGGGAGGAACAGTACTCCTGGGGGAATGAATGGATAGGAGCCCTGAGGAGTAGGAGCTTTTCTTGTTTATGGAAGGGAAAGGAGGCCAGTGTGCCTGGGGTGCAGCAAATGAGAGGAACACGGCTCAAGGTGAGGCTGAGCAAAAACATGGCAGACAGCTCACACAGAGCTTTTGTCACCTTGCTAATTATTTGGCATAATGGAATCTGAGTGAGGTATTGGGGGTGAATTGTGAGGAACAACGTGCTCAGAGTTTCATTTTGAAAATCATTCAGGTTGCAGTGTAGAGAATGACTAAGAAGCACAGAGTGAATGCAGGTAGACTCCATCAGAGGGAGGGGTGATGGTCGCTTGGGCTTAAGTGATAGTTTGTAGAAATGGAGAGAAGCGCTAGATTGAAGATGGGTGGTGACAGAAAGGGGGCTATTGAAGACCAGGGCAGGTTGCTGACTTTGTCACTAGTATCATGGTTACAAAGGGTCTCACTCATGAGACCACGCACTGAAGAGAACTGATTTTGAATATTTTGACTATAAGGTACTTTTGAGACATCCAAGTGAAAATGTCCAGGCGTCAGTAGAGCATATGGGCTGATCGTGCAGAAAAGAATCATATAAACATGAGGCATTCGGGCTTCCATTGCCCTGAGGGAAAGATGTAAGGGAATGAGTATTTTGTGGTCTGACTATAGCCCCCTAATTGCAGAGCTAGTCCCTGGGAAAGAGATAGACCAACCGGCCTAATGTGTCATACTTTCTTCCTTTCCAGCTATTTCTATTTTGAGTCCCCAATACACTAGGTGGCCCAAACTTAACCACAGTCAGTCAGAGACCTAGGAATTTCTTGAGACCTGTGTCTAAATGGAAGGCTTGAGTGGTGCGTCTGCCTTTGGCTCTGTGGGCCTGGATTCAATGTGCAGCCCTTCCATTCTCATCAGGACTCTACTACGGGAGAGAGGTAGTTCATGCCCTCTGCTCCCAGGCACGTCAAATTTCTGCCATCTTCCCATCTGGTGTAAAGCCAAGCTCTATACCAGGAACTGAGAGACGGTTTCTCATCCAGTCTCTCCAAAACCTCTCGAGGATCCTGCCATCTTTTAGGGACTCCAGCCCCATAAAATGGGTGGAGCAAGGCTCAGCTCTCTTGTGGAATAGGCTCCTAATCTGCTTTTTTTTTTTTCTTTGCCAGGATTATTCTTTTTCCCCTAAGACTTTAGATTTTAAAAACCAAAGCAAGGAAGACTCTGTTTTTCCTTCTACTTCATATTGTACCATTCTCTGAGGAGACAAGTTCAGAGAGCCTAGATCCTCAAATGGAAATTGGAAAGAGAGGATCAATGTTTTAAAAATGTCTTCATGCCACAGCTAAGAGAAAAAGTTCCCTTTTACCCCTTTGAGATGATTTTATGATCAGATCAAACAGTGTAGGTTATAATGAAAAATAGTTACATAATGAATCTTGAGGCCAGAGACTCTGTGTGTTTATATGTCCACATGAAATGGTATATGCCATTTTCCTTTTCGTTCCTTCTTAACTGAATTTAATTAGAGTTCTGTGAGGCAAAACTAACTAAAACTGCAAAATTCCCTGAGATTCATGACATTAAAATCATTGTTTCCTTGCCGTCAAGGCCTACAGGTTAAGACTATTGCAGTCATATTTTATCTTACATGGTTTTTCAGCTTCCAAGAGCCACCAGGAGCCATTTATTGGTTTTCAGCACTAACATAGAATGAGGTTTGAATGTAATATAGCAGCATTAAAAGTGTCACCACATCCTTGTTATGTTGTTTAAACACGAATAAATATTCCAGGGAAAAAGAAAAATACTAGATTGGATTTTCATGATGCTAAGGCAGATTTATACTATCTAACCTAATGAAAAATAAATCATAAATGTTTACATTTAAATATATTCTACATTTCTCTAAGCATATGAGAGAAAAACAAATAAATAGTTTCCAGATCATCAGAGTAGTTACAGCACCTCAATCATCAGAGTATAGTTACAGCACCTCAATATTTTCAGTTTAGGAAGTTACACTTTGGACCTCAGGATATGATTGGCTATTCACAGTGTGAAACTAGATTAAAAGTGTCTTAGTTTATCATGTCACTTCATAAATAAAGGAGTCTGCAGGACAGAAGGTTAAAAGAATAATATAAGTAATAGAATATAGCCTGATTCTTTGGAATCCCCTAACTAGTTTTTATAACCCACTGCAATACTCACTCTTTAGTGCTCTGTATGGATAACTCTTTGGCCATTTTCATAGAATGCTTCAAGAAAGTTATAGTCCCAGAAATTTAAATAGTTACCCTGTGCCAGTAAAATGAAAATAAATTTGCTTTCTTGCTGGGCGCAGTGGCTCATGCGTGAAATCCGAGCATTTTGGGAGGCTGAAGAGGGAGGATTGCTTGAGCCCAGGAGTTCCAGACCAATCTGGGAAACATAGTGAGATTCTCGTCTCTCTAGAAACAAAAACAAAAAACAAAAAAGAAAAGAAAAAATTGCTTTGCTGAAAGAGGGTAAGCAAAAGTATGCTGTGCAAGATATTTTCTATTATTATCTGTACTTTTTTGCAAGATAAACAAACTTCAGTAGAAAATAGACGGAAACAGATATTCTAGTGTTCTATAAATTCTTTCTGAGAACTAGTAAGAGGCTGTAACATATCCTTTGTAAAAGATCATAGGTGAAAATAAATTTACAAAACTCCTTTGTTAATTGAATAAAAGAAAGCACTCATATTTTCCATTAACTTAGAATTTTCATCTTTGCATTCTTTAACACATTTACATTGTTTACTTCAAATGCCTTTGACTGATTTTTCTAAAGTTTTTCCTAACATAGAAACATCTTTTGGCATAAGGTTGCTGGCCTAACCTACAGATTATCATATTCATTGCTCTAATCTGTATCAGGAACGGGCATGATGCCTTAGACACAATTAAACTCTAGCTAAAATTTCCAGTGCCCAAAGAAGAAAAGAAAGGTGTTTTAACATTGGCTCACTAAGATCAGGGACATATCTAGTTTTTTATTTTAAGACTTGCTAACTTTTCTTTTTAGTAAGTCAAATATATGTATTTTTATCCAATAAGAAACATTGTGTTTTAATTTTTTAACTAAGAAATAAGTTCTTATGAAGAGAAAGATAACATTCACTTTGTGGCATTCCATGGAAAAGAAACTGAGCTACTCAAACCTTCCCATAAATCTCTGGTTAGCCACAAAGCCAGTACCCTGGCGAATGGATAGAACCTACATTTCCAAGTTTACCCAATAGAGAAAGATGCTGCTTGAAGTTTTAAAAACCATTTGTGGCTAAATTTTTAAAGTAAAAACAAAGGCCAATCTAACCTGAACCTGACACCAGTAGCTGTCAGATCTAACACGTGATTGGCATATTCTTTTTTTTTTTTTTTTTTGAGATGGAGTCTCACTCTGTCACCAGGATGGAGTCCAGTGGTGCGATCTCGGCTCACTGCAACCTCCGCCTCCCAGGTTCAAGCAATTTTCCCGCCTCAGCCTCCCGAGTAGCTGGGACTACAGGCACATACCACCACGCCCAGCTAATTTTTGTATTTTTAGTAGAGATGGTGTTTCACCATATTGGCCAGGATGGCCTTGATCTCTTGACTTCGTGATCTGCCCACCTCTGCATCCCAAAATGCTGGGATTACAGGCATGAGCCACTGTGCCCTGCAGGCATATTATTTTCTTCAGTCCACTTACTATAAATTTCAACTATTTTATTTAGATCTTCTTACTCTTTTTCTTTTGATCTCTATAACTAGAATATAAGAGACAATGTCTAGCACAATGTTTTATTTCCTGTACTAGCAGAGTAGCTGGCACACAACAAATAGGCCTGTTAACTATGCTTCCCTTTTATCTTTATCTTTTTGGACTGCCATTTTTTACAGAGTGCTTCAAGAAAGTTATAATCCAAGGAATTTAAAATTTATGTAGGTTGACATAAAATCAGCATGTCCTTCGTGTCTGCCAAAAAGTCATCTGCAGGCAACAAGGTAAATGAAACCCAATGTCACAAGGGAGGATACTGACAGACGGTAGCACAGTGAGAGAATGAACTGGTGATAGGACCCAATTGCTATAGGTATTAGAAAAAAAATGAAAATTGTACACTTTATAAAATTGATGTAAATATCTTGAAGGACAAAAACAGTGTTTCCTGTTTGCAAGGATGTAGGAGGCAGGGGTGAGCTACAGCTTTACTTGTTTCTAGAAGCAGAAGTATGGCCAAATGGAATGTCACATAGACAAGCCATGTTTCCAAGAAGCAGTGCTTCTCTATGGCAGTAGGAAAGAGAACAGTATTTGAGTTTTGTGTGTGTGTGTGTGTGTGTGTGTGTGTTGGGTGTCGGGGTAAGGGAATATCACCTATCTCAATGGTTTGGGAAATAGTAAAAGCTGTATAAACTCTCTCACAAATTCCTAGATCATAAGAAAAATCCCAGATATCCTGTAACAAGGTCCTGACCTCTACCTTTCCCATAAACTTCCTTCAAAGAGCTGGTTCAGAAATCCAGCAAAGAAAGAAAACACTTTAATAATAAATAATTAAAAGGGACTAGTACAGAACCTATATGGAAAATCTTTTTTAATTGTGTACTTTGCAGTTTTATGGGTACACAGTAGCTATATATATTTCTGGGGAACATGAGATATTTTGATACAGGCATACAATGTGTAATCATCACATCAGGGTAAATGGAATATCCAATACCTAAAGCATTTATTATTTCTTTGTGTTACAATGTTCCCATTGTACTCTGGTAGTTATCTTAAAATGCACAATAAATTATTTTTGACTGTAGTCACCCTGTTGTGCTATCAACCACTAGATCTTATTCATTCTATCTAACTATATTTTTGTACTCAGTAACCATCCCCACTTTTCCCCGTGTTCCTCACTACCCTATCCAGGCTCCGATAACCATCATTTTACTCTCTATCTCCATGAATTCAATTGTTTTAACATTTAGCTTCCACAAATGAATGAGAACATATGAAGTTTGTCTTTGTGGGCCTGGCTTATCTCACTTAACGTAATGCCTTCCAGTTCCATCCACGTTTTTGTAAATGACAAGATCAGATTTTTTTATGATGGAATAGTATTCTATTGTGTGTAAGTATCAAATTTTCTTTATCTATTTACCTGTTAGTGGGCACTTAGGTTGCTTGCAAACCTTGGCTCTTGTGAAAAGTGCTGCAGTAAACATGGGAGTACAGATAACCCTTTGATGCACTGATTTCCTTTCTTTGGATATAGATCTAGTAGTGAGACTGCTGGATCATATGGTAGTCTTATTTTTAGTTTTTGAGTAACCCCCATGCTGTTCTCCATAGTAGCTATACTAATTTGCATTCCCACCACCAGTGTACAAGTGTTCCCACTTCCCAACATTGTTGCCAGTATTCTATACAGAGATTCTTTTAAAAAATCGGAAAGGAAAAGCAAAAAAAGTAATTGATAAAGAGCACTCATCAGAAAATTATTGCCATGGAACAGATAGATATTGTGAACACGTATTTTGCCATGATTTTAAACAAATACAATGAGTTATTAATTGCTTTTATAAAGCAAGATACAAAATAAACATGCAAAAACCCATGGAATAAATGGCATAAGGATGTGAAATTAGCTGGCACGGCACATGAAAAAGTGAAAGAAAGAATAATTAAAACAATCATGGTAAAATTAAAAGGACCTGAAAAGAGAAAAACTGTTGTAGAAAACACAATAAGTGACATAGAAGATAAAAATGAAAAATAGTCAAATTGAACTGAAAATAAAAATGTTAGAAAGAGTAAAGAAACTATGATAGATACAGAAAGTAGGCAATAGAGCCTTAAAATACTCATGATCAGGGAGAACAAAGAAGAAAGCAAAATGTGGAACAGAAACAAAAACATGTCAGAAAGCATTTTTGATGTCAAAGGAAACTTGATCTAGTATTGAAAAGGCACATCATGAGTCATAAAAAGTTGATGAAAAATGATCAGCCCTGAAGAATATTAAATTTATTGGACTTCAAAAATAAATATTTTGATATCTAGGCCAAAAAGATCAACTAACTTATAAAAGAAAATAAAATCAGGCTAAACAAAATTGCATCTCAGAAAATAATGTAATAATAACTACCAAATTCTCAAAGAAAGAAAATATGACCCAAACATTTTATAGATTGTCAAACTGTAACTTGTATATAAAGAAAAAAGATCAACTGTTTTAAAAAATGCCAAATGCAAGAACACATATTCCTCAAGGAGAAGTTCCTTAAAGTCTTTTTGAAAAATTCGTACATAACAAACTATATCCCACCTAAAGATGATTGGAACACAGAAACAAATGATTAGTAGTGAGCATTGACTGAATTAATAAATTAAGTCTAAATTAAAACTAAGTGAATTAAAACTTAAATAAAAGTGGAAACTAAGAATAATTATGGAATGTAAATATTGTGTGTTCTGATAATGCAGAAATGAGCTAACTAAAAAATTGAGAGGCAAAAGAAGAAATAAAAGATTTGCAGTCAAATATGTATTCTGACTTCTACATCTGTCATATTTGGAAATAACAGAATGACACTGAAGCTAACAAACCAAGTAACAAAAGTAACAGAAATGAAGAATAACTTTGACAGGCTCACCAGTAGACTCAACACAGCTGAAGAAAGAAGGTGTAAGTTTAAAGATAGGTAAACTAAATTTGCCCAAACTGAGATACACAAAAAAAGAGTGATAAAAAAGAACAGAGTGTTCAAGTGCTGTAAAACAATATCAAAAAGTATAATATGCATGTAATTCAAATCCCAGAAGAAGAAGCGAGAATGAGGCAAAAGAAATATTTAAAGAGAAAATGGCCATGTGTTTTTTTCAAACAATAAAATTAATAAAAGATACCAAACCTTAAGCTCTAAGACATCAAGCTCAGAGGACATCAAGTAGGATAAATAACAAATAGAAAATACACTTAGGTACATTATATTCAAACTTTAAAACCAAAGATAAAGAGAAAATCTTGAAGGCAGAAAGAGGCATGAAAGACACATTACGCACATAGAAACAAAGATAAGATTGTAGTAGACTTTTCTTCATAAACCATGCAAACCAAAAGACAGTGGAGTGGCATTTTAACATATTGAAAGAAAAAAACTGTTAACCCAGAATTCTTTACTCAAATTTAAAAATCTTTCAAGGCCGGGTGTGATGACTCACACCTGGAACCCCAACACTTTGGGAGGCCAAAGCAGGAGGATCACTTGAACCCAAGAGTTCAAGACCAGCCTGGGTAACAAAGTGAGACATCTCAAATTTTTTAAAAAATTTTAAAAATAAAAAGAATAAAGAAAAAAAATTCAAAAATAAGACAAATAAATACATTTTCAGATTAAAAACAAAAACTGAAAGAATTCATTTCCAGCAGATGTGTACTATAATTATTGTTACAGTAAATTATTCAGAAAAAAAAGATACCAGGAAGAATTTTGAATGTATATAAAGAAATAAAAAATGCTGAAAATGGCATGAATGGAAGATAAATATGTTTATTATATTCTTATTTATAATAGACTCTAAAACTTAGTAGACTGTCTAAAGTAAAATGAGTGGCAATGTATTATGTTTATAGCATATGCAAAAGTATGTATGATTAAAAATAACATAAACGATGGGAGAAAGATATTGAGAGTACACTGTTGTAAGGCCATTATGTAACATGTGATGCTATATAATATTATGAATTAGGCTGCAATTAAATAAAGATGTATACTATATATCCTAGGACAAGTATTAAACTTTTTATTTAAAATATAATAAGCAAATACATTAGATTAAAATGAAATGATAAAATAAACTCCATCCAAAAGAATGCAGAAAAACAAGGGAAAAGAAAAAAACAAATAGAACAAATAGAAAACTGCTAGTAAATTAATAGATTACATTTCAACCATACAAGTAATTATATTAAGTGTAAAGTGGTATAAACACGTAAATAAAATAACAGAGATCATCAGACTGGATTTTTTTTTAAAGAGCAAGACACAACTATATGCTATCAACAGGAAATCTACTTTTAATATAAAGACAAAGAAGTTAAAGGTAAAAGGGTGAAAAAAGTTGATCAATCCAAAGGTAATTTTAAAAAGCCTTGATTGGCTGTATTAACATCAGAAAATGTAGACCTCAGGACAAGGAATATCACCAGTAATAAAGAGAAGCATTACACAATAATAGTGAGGACAATTTGCCAAGAAGACATAACAACTTTAAATGTGTATGTACCTAACAGAGTTTCAAAATGTATGAAGTAAAAACTTACAGAACTGAAAAGATAAATAGAAAATCCCCAATTCCTTGGAGGCTTCAGTACTTCAACATTTTAATCAATAGAAGGTGTAGAAATGTGTATTCCAGGCTATCATTCATGTAAAATGTGTAAATAGCAAATCCACTAGTTAAGCAGACAATCATCAGGGGAACTAAATGTTGCTTTCCCATTCATGTAAACATCTCCTGTCTCTAAAGTGATTCTATTCAAATCAGCCCCCTTACTTGACTTGGGGTTCCCAAAATGGGAAAATGAAGTTGTTGGCAGCTAACTCTTGAAAGCTCGTCTGCAATAGAAGAGAATGAGGCCAAACTACAAACGGAAGCAGAGCCAATAAATGGATATCTTGTTGTCGAGACCCTATTAACCATGTTTGATTTCCTGATACATTTTCAATCACTGTTCTAGGCATTAGAGATAAAATAGTGAGCAAAAGCAATCACACCCCTGCTTTCATGGAGCTCATTCTCTGTGGAAGAGACAAGACAGAAATAAACATGTAAATTAATGTGGTTTGTGTATATGTGTGTGTGTGGACGCATGCCAGACTGCCAGCATGCATTATAATCTCAGATGGTGGTAAATGCCATGAAGAAAAATAATGTATATGAAGGGTGGCGTGGGAGGGAGGGTTGTTAAAGAATGACTGAGATGGAGGCATACTCTTTTATAGCGTGGTCACAAAAAGATTTTCTGGTAAAGTAAACACACACCTGAAAGAAATGATAATGCAAGCCACAAGTATATCTAAGGAAATGCAGTGAAAGCAAAAGAACAGTAGCAATGAGTCCAAAATAGAAGCATGTTTGATATTTTCAAGGAATGGCAAGAAGGTGGTGTGGTCAGTAGGCAGAGAGTTAGGTGAATAGTGTTTCATTTTTTTTTTAAGGCTAGTCAAGAGAAGCAGTGGGAGTGCAGAAGAACAAAGACATCTGTAACTGGTTGTGATCAATCAGTTGTAAACCGCACTGCACTCGGACCAGCTGAGGTGAATAGTGTTAATATTTCAATGAATGAATGCATCTGACTTATTTGAACACTATCCTACTGATGAGCATTTGCAAACAGTGCTGCAGTGACTAAACTCGTATGTACATCATTTTAAATGTTCAAGTTTATGTTAAGATAAATTCACAAAAGTGAAATTTCTTGGTGAAAGGACATCTTCAGTTGTAATTTTGCTAATTTCTGCCAAAATGCCCTTCATGGGAGTTGTAACAATTTTTATTTCCACCAACAATGAATGAAGTTGACGATTTTCTTGCAGCCTCCCCATCCCAAAATACTGCTTTAATGGTAACAGCTTTTTTTCTCTGTGCCAGGAACTGTTGTAAGTATGTAACATAAATGTATACACTGAATACTTAAAATAACCCCAGTATGAGTATAATTATGATTCCCTTTTCACAAATGAGGAAACTAAGGAAAGAGAGGTCAAGACATGTTCAAGGTCACTCTATGCATAGGACTCAGAGCCCATGTACTCCATCTCCAGTCACAGGCTCTTCACCAGTACTCTATAGAGTCTCCTTAACCAACTTTTTGTCTTATGCGTATATAAGAGGTGAAAATGGTATCTGGATGTGTTTTTCATTTCTCTCATGGTAGGGGATAGCATGTTACATGATTAGACTGAAATTATAATTTACAGTTTCCTGAGTTGTTTCTATCCTTTACCAATGTTGTAAAGTGATTGTGTTTTTATTAATTTGTAGAAACTGTGTATAGTGTAGATAGAAGCTCTTTGTCTGCAATATGAGTGACATGCAAATATTTCCCATAATTTGTTCCATATTTCCCCGCCATGAATAAGCACTTAATTTATATGTTACCAGTATGGGTCTGATTGTATATGTTTTTTGAAATAGTTGGGGGAAACCGCCTGTTTATATACTACTGGGAATTGTTACGCTGATCTTTGGGGTGTCAATTTTCTGGCTGGAAACCTTCATGGCTGGCGGTGCCTTTGACCAAGTTCTTGTCCAGCATCAGGAAGAATGAGGTACACAGACAAGCAAAGGGTGAAAAAGACAAAGATGAGCTTTAGTAAGTGTTTATTAAGTGTCAGCACAGCTCAGAGGAGACCTGCAGTGGGTAGATCCTCTCTGTAGGCAGGTCATCCACTTGAGTGTTCAGCTCTCAGCAGAAAGAGGCCCTGGAGAGGGCAGCTCCTCTCTGCTACTGGTCATTTGGACATCTGCTGCTCTCAGCAGACAGAAGGCCCTGGATAGAGTTGCTCCTCTCTGCAGCCAGTATTCCCAATGCCTCTGTGGGTTTCTGAAGCTCTCAGCAGAGAAGGTAGTTCCTGTCTGCAGCCTGTCCTCCTGTTGTCTCCTGCTATCAACAGGGAAGGTAGCTCCTCTCTTGCTATCAGCAGAGAGAGTAACTATTCTCTATAGTTGACCATCCTGTTCAGTCCTTTCTTCATTATCTGCACTGCTCTGGCTGAGCCCAGGGCTTTTATGGGCCTCAGAGAAGGGAAGCGCATGCTAATTAGTCCATGGGAAGCAATGGGTGGGCTTCCCACGAGTTCCACCTCTGGTCTGCAGGACTGGTAGCCCAGCCAACAGGCCTCAGGCCTTCCCTGGTCTGAAGGCGGGACTTCACTGGGGATCCACCCCCTCTGCTCAGGAGCCTATCTGCCTCCCTCGGCCATCTGTGGCACCCAGGCTGCTAGTGCTAAAGGGCACCTGCAGGCCAGTGCTCAGCCACCCTTAGCACCCCTCTCAGCTCCCCCTCCCACACTGTTTGGTGCCCAAAGAATGGAGGGAGCCTAAGTAGTGGGGGGCTGGCTTGTCAATGCTACCTTGAGTGTGCACACACCCAGCCAGGTTGTGACAGCACTTGGGCTTGGCCCCAACCCTGCTCTGAGATCTGAGTGGGCACTGGGAGTGGGGAGAGGCCAGGCAATGCGAGTAGGCACCTCTGAGCCTGCAAGAGCAATGGGGAACCTTTCCATGCCCCCCAAGAGGGCAGGGATGCTTGGGTCTGCAGCACTGGTTTGGGCAACTGCAGCTGTGCCCGGGGGATGGGGCTCCTGCTTGCTCTGTGGAGCAGGAGACCCAGATCACAGCCATGACTTGGGCAGCTCTCCTGCCACTCAATGGAGTGTGGCACCTGGCTGTGCCCCCTTGCAGTCTGGGATGGGGTCTCCAGGGCTTTGCTGGGCCTGGCCCTGGCACTCAGGGGTTGAGCTCCATCACTGTGGCTCCCAGGGTGGTGGGCTTGGGGGGATGAAAGGGGCCTGCCCCTCCACACTTGTGGGTATTTCTCATCAGGTGGGATGAGAGACTGAGAAAAGAAATAAGACAAATAGACAAAGTATAGAGAAACATCAGTGGGCCCAGGGGACCGGGACGCTCAGCATGCGAGGACCTGCACTGGCGCTGGTTTTGAGTTCCCTCAGTATTTATTGATCATCACTTTTACTATCTTGGCGAGGGGAGTGTAGCAGGGCAACAGGTGGGGAGAAGGTCAGCAGGGAAACATGTGAGCAAACGAATCTGTATCACGAATAAGTTCAAAGAAAAGTACTGTGTATAGATCTTCATGTAGGCCAGATTTAGGTTTCACTTCACACAAACATCTCAGTGTAGCAAAGAGTAACAGAGAAGTATTGCTGCCAGCATATCTTGCCACCAGCCACAGGGTGATTTTCTCCTATCTCAGAATGGAATGAATGGGAATGGTCGGCTTTACACCTAGACATTCCATTCCCAGGGATGAGCAGGAGACCAAAGCCTTCCTGTTATCTCAACTTCAAAGAGGCCTCCCTCTTTCACTCCTCCTCCTCAGCACAGAGATTTGCAGGTGTCGGGCTGGGGATGTAAGGTCTTTCCTTTCTCATGAGGGCATATCTTAGGCTGTCTCAATGGAGGGAAACCTTGGACAATACCCAGGCTTTCTTGGGCAGAGGTCCCTGCAGCTTTCCACAGTGCATTGTGCCCCTGTTTAATAGAGAATGGAGAATGGCGATGACTTCTGCCAGGCATACTTCCTGCAAACATATTGTTAACAAGGCACATCCTGCATAGCCCTAAATCCCTTAAACTTTGATTTAATACAGCACATGTTTCTGTGAGCACAGGATCGGGGCTAAAGTTACAGATTAACAGCATCTCAAAGCAAAACAATTTTTCTTAATACAGATCAAAATGGAGTTTCTTATGTCCTCCTTTTCTATATAAACATAGTAACAATCTGATCTTCCTTTCTTTTCCCCACAGAGGGAGGGGGTTGGAAGGTAGGGAAGTGCTGTTTGCCTCCTCCTTGTGCCTTCTGTGCAGTCGTGGTGTGATGGCAGTGGCTGTATCAGATGGCTGGTAGCTGCCATCACGATCATCTAGCAGAGTGGGAAATTCTTGAATTAGGAGACAGGTAAGGATTGCTGGAGTGGTGCCTGGAGTAGGCAAGAGCAGGTGGATAATAGTGTGCCTTATACAGGGTCACATAAAGTTCATCTACAGTGACATATAGAAGCCCGACACAGTGGCACATGCCTGAAGCCCTAGCTACTCAGGAGGCTGAGGTGGGAGCATCACTTGGGCCTAGGAGGTTGAGGCTACAGTGAGCCATGATTGTGCCACTGCACTCTAGCCTGCAGGACAGAGAGAGACCCTGCCTTTAAATAAATATATATAGCGGCATATGGAAAGGAACAATGCATGGGCACACATGCTAGTGTATGGGCTGGTGTGGTACTGGAAGTCTGTGCCAGTTTTCTTCTGAGTACTTCATTTTTTCTGTGCAAAGTAAAACTCTCATGAACTGAGAGTGAAGATCAAGGAGGGGAAGACATAAAATAAAATAAAATGTTGAAAGTAAAAGTTTGGAAAATATAAATAATGCCAGCCTAACTCAAAGGAAGCTGGTATAGCAGTACTAATATCAGACAAAGTAGACCTTAAGTTAAAAACCATTACTAGCTATAGAGAGGGATATTTTTATAATACCAGAAGGACCAACCTATTAGGAAAATGCGGCAATTCTAAATTGTTATCGACTTATTAACTTAACCTGATATAATATGAATTTTAAAATTACAGAATAAGCCAGGCAGTGGCTCACGCCTGTAATTCCAGCACTTTGGGAGGCCGAGGCGGGCGGATCACGAGGTCAGGAGATCGAGACCATTCTGGCTAACACAGTGAAACCCTGTCTCTACTAAAAATGCAAAAAATTAGCCGGGCATGGTTGCATGCACCTCTAGTCTTAGCTACTTGGGAGGCTGAGACAGGAGAATGGCCTGAACCCAGGAGGCGGAGCTTGCAGTGAGCCAAGATTGCACCACTGCACTCCAGCCTGGGCAACTGAGCGAGACACTGTGTCAAAAAAAAAAAAAAAAAAAAATCGCAGAATATAAAAGAAAAATAAATGAATTCATATTCTTAGTAGGAGATTTTAACACAACTCCTTCTGTAGCTTCAAGAGCATATAGAAAAAAATAAGGATTTAGACTATTTGAACAACATGAGTAACAAACTTGGCCTAATTGGTATACATAAAGCACTACACCCAATAATTCGAAAAGAGACAATCATATCAAGTGCACATGAATCATTTATCAAAATTAACATTTCTGATCATGGTAGAAATTAGCTATAAACAAAAACAAAAAGAAAACTGAAAAATGATCATATGTTTAAAAAGGACGCAATACACTTCTAAATAATACATGTCAAAAAAACAAAACTCAAAAATTGTAAACTAAAAAATAATAAAAATGCTATTTATCAAAACTTATGATACATAAAGCCATGTTTAGACTAAGATTTATAAACTTAAATATATACGGTAGAAATCGAGAAAGGCTGAAAATTGATGATCTAATCATCCATTTTGAGAAGATGGAAAATGAACATAAAATTGAGTCTAAAGAAATAGAAGGAAGGCAGCACTTTGGGAGGCCGAGATGGGCGGATCACTAGGTCAGGAGATCGAGACCATCCTGGCTAACACGGTGAAACCCCATCTCTACTAAAAAAAATACAAAAAACTAGCCGGGCGTGGTGGCAGGCGCCTGTAGTCCCAGCTACTCGGGAGGCTGAGGCGAGAGAATGGCGTAAACCCGGGAGGCGGAGCCTGCAGTGAGCTGAGATCCGGCCACTGCACTCCAGCCTGGGTGACAGAGCGAGACTCTGTCTCAAAAAAAAAAAAAAAAAAAAAAGAAAAAGAAATAGAAGGAAGGAAATAATAAAGTTAAGAATAGAAATCAATGAAACAGAAAACAAGTGTAAGATACAAGTAATCAACAACCAAAAGCTGATTCTTTATGTTGAATTACAAGGCTGACTTGCTGTGCTAGTAGGATAATCTCTTATACTTTCTAAGTATTTAAAATGCTAAATATGCTGCTTCCTCAATTCAAAACATGAGTAATTGTCTTTACAATTTCTATACTTAATATTTAAATTTTCACAAATTTAAAATGTGCGTACTCATTAAGAAAACAATTATGCACCCCAAATAATACTGGATTTTTTTTTCCATGAAAATATTCTCAGCATGCTGATTTGTTTTTTGTTTGTTTTTTGAGTACCAGCAGCATCAGTCAGGTTGCCATCAGATCGCGTTTAAGACTGATGGAACATGGTGACGTCCTTTGTAGTTGCCCTATCAATGACTCTGAGCATAAAGGAAAAGTTAGTTACAGTACCTATTCCCTCAAATTTGAGTCATTGTATTCCTAAATTTCAAATAAAATTATAGTCTGTAACCCTCATACAGTGACTACATACTGAATTGAAGTTTGCATTTCATTGGCTATTAAGATATATACAGTATCTTAATGACAGGGATACATTCTGATAAATGCACTGTTGGGTGATTTGGTCATTGTGTGAACATCATAGAGTATACTTATTACAAACCTAGATGGTATAGCCTACTACATACCGAGGCTATGTGGTATAGCCTATTGCTCCCAGGCTATAAATCTGATCAGCATGTTACTGAAATACTGTGGACAATTGTAACATAATGGTAAGTATTTGTGTATCCAAACATTCTAAACATAGAAATGGTAATGAGTTGTGCATTATGATGGCAATGATGTCATTAGGTGGTAGGAGTTTTTCAGCTCTTTTATGATCTTGTGGGACCACCATCATTGATTGTCTTCCGATCCACTGGCTAAAGACTTTAACAGAATTCCTAATACTTTCCTTTCTTCCCCCTGACTTATTGGAGCACACAACTCTAAATGATATTAGGATAACTGATTGGCTTCTGCAAATCTCAAGGATATATCAATATCTGAATCTATTCATAGCATATTGCTACTGGTAATTTGTTCAATGTGAGGAAATGGAATGCGTCATGCACAATTGGTGTATAACAGAACTGTATTTTATCCTTTTTGTAACATGCCTTATTTCCAGCATGTCATAATCCTAACTTTTTTAGTTCTTAATCTTATAGGGCAACAAAGACAGCAAAAAAATGAAACCATTTGGGTGGTCTCTCAAACACTGACCTCAGAGCTGGTCCCAGAATTTGGGTGTCCACATCATGAAAAAATAAACACATGTCATCATTGTTGACACTAATTATGTACTTCACTTGCAACTCCTCAGAAGAAAAGCCAAGAATAAAATTACTGTAAAGAACAGGCTCTTTCTCATCACTTGGGGTGGCCTCTTTAGGTCAGGGTTGAAGTCCAGTTCCAGTGAAGTGTGAGATAGTGCACATGGCCAATGCTTGTGTTGTTCCTAACATGTGCAGAAGAAAGAGGAGAGAATATCCTGGGACATTTATCATCCATGACTCATCCACAAATCTTTTTTGCAAAAGTTAAGAGAAAGTGAAATATGCTAAAAATATGGAAAAGGAGGCGCAATGACATTATTCAGAATTTTCTTCCACACACAAAATTACCTGTGAGATGCCATCATTTAACATAATATTATATACAATGAGATTTTAACATTATTGACTGTTTTGAGACAGGGTCTCGCTCTGTTGTCTAGGCTGCAGTGCAGTGATGTGATCTCGGCTCACTACAGACTCAAACTCCCAGGGTCAAGCAATCCTCCCACCTCGGCCTCCCAAGTAACTGGGACTACAGGCACATGCCACCATGCCCAGCTAAGTTTTGTATTTTTGATAAAGACTAGGTTTCATCATGTTGCCCAGGCTGGCCTTGAACTCCTGAGCTCAAGTGATCCACCTGCCTCGGCCTCCCAAAGTGCTAGGATTATAGGCATGAGATTCTGTGTCCAACAGATTATCGACTTTTTAAACACTACACTTAGACTACGAAAAATGGGGTGGTGGTCAGTCATAAGCAGGCCAATTTAGCTCTCATATATTCTACTATATCGGATTTATTAGTAACAAAATTAATATTTAGACTTCCATATCCTGTGCCAGCTGCATGGGTTTATAATCTAATCACACAGGGTTCCATACTTTAAAAATCCCTTAAATTGACATAATGCTCTGCTGTCATTATCTTGAATTTCTTAATGGCCATTAAACAAGGGGACTCACATATTCATTTTCACACTGGGATCTACAAACTATCACAGCATTCCTGCCATTGATACCATTCATTAGCTTTTATTTCTCACCTTGTTCTATTTACATGGGGCAGAGCGATGCTATTTATTGAGTAGCTCTTCAAAATCCCAGTTTATTAATCATATGAAGAGTAACATTATTTAGTGATAAAAGGCACAGTTTGTGGAATTTATGTCATGTATGTCATAAACCTAGTTATAGCATGTAATATGGAAACTAAACATATTGAATCAAATTGTCAGCAAAACAAGGAAAATGTAGTGAAAATAACATGATAGTTAAAGGCTTTAACATACTTCTTTTAGACTAGGATGGTTTCAATAGCCAAAAACATTAAGCAAAAACGTAGAGGAATGAGTTTCCTTCCAATAGAAATTTACATTTTTCTATATTGTCTATGGAAAATGATCAGTTGTGTGCTTACTCACAAAGAAAATTTTTTAAAAAAGAGGGATTTTATAGCTTACATTTGAGTAGCATAATCCAATAAAATTAGAGGCAAATAATGAATGAGGCTTTCACCAAAATCTTAACTATGTGAATATAAAGAAGCATGCTACTAGAGAATTCTTGAATCAAAGAGGAACTCAAACTGGAAATTATATCAAGAGAGCAATAAATAGGAACATCCTAATTTTGAAAAACAATGGGAGTCAGAAGAAAATTTTTAGCTGTGAGTGACTTCATTTTTAAGGAGGAAAGACCAAACAAAAAGGCTTTACAAAAAATACGTTTTATCCATGTTTTGGCTTTATACCTATAAAATCTAAAAACTGTAGAGAAATATCAAAATAAATCATAAAGTATTCCTAAATTAATACCTTTTTTCTGTCTAGTAATAAACAACCAAAAATTGATATAGAAAAATATTCCATTCCCAATAGTGATAAAAACCTATTTTAGAAAACATAGAAGTAAATATAACAATACAGACACAGGATTATATGAATAAAATTATAAAAACATATTAAAGTACATTAAAATATATAAACAAATGGAAATAAATAATGTTCTTGGACATAAAGATTACATTTAATAAAAATAAATTATCTCAATATTGATACATAGACTTTATGCAACCTCAGAATCCAAGTTGTTTTGTAGGTTGGTGGTGGCAGGTGTAGTTAAAATAATCTTCAGTTTCTAAAGAATAATACTTGAAGATGTTCAAGAAAAGTTTCTAAAAGAACATTTTGGGAAAATATTGTTCTTACCAGATAGTAGGATGTAGTATAAAACTATAATAGTCAGCTTGGTAGAATAAAATAAATATGCCATATATAGATACCAGTGCACATTAAAACATTTAATGTATGCCAAAGATAGTCATTTACTTTTTTAGGAAACACAGAATTTTAATAAATGACTCTGGGACAAGTAACCATACTGTATTAGTTTATTTGTATAATACTATGAAAAAACACGTGAGACTGGGTAATATAAAGAAAAGGAAGTTTAACGGACTTGCAGCTCCACATGGCTGGGGAGGCCTCACAATCACAGCGGAAGGTAAAGGAGGAGCAAAGGCACATTTTACATGGCAGCAGGCAAGAGAGAAGAATGAGTGCCCAGCAAAGGGTGAAGCCCCTTATAAAACCATCAGATCTCATGAGAATTTACTGTCATGAGAACAAGATGGTGGAAACTGCCTCCATGACTCAATTATCTTCACCTAGTCCCTTCCATGACCCATGGGGATTATGGGAACTACAATTTAAGATGAGTTTTTGGTGGGGATACAGCCAAAGCATATTATACCACCGCTGACCCCTCCCAAATGTTTTTACAATTTAAAACACAATTATGCCCTTCCAAAAGTCCCCCAAAGTCTTAACTTATTCTGGCATTAACTTAAAAGTTCAAGTTTGACGTCTTATTTGGAACAAGGCAAGTCCCTTTTGCCTATGACCCTAGAAAATTAAAAACAAGTTAGTTACTTTCTAGATACAATGTGGTACAAGCATTGGGTAAATGCACCCATTCCAAATGGGAGAGATTGGCTTAACGAAGGGGCTACAGGTCCCATGCAAGTCAAAAATCCAATATGGCACTTATTAAACTTTAAAGTTTTAAAAACATTTTCTTTGAGTTTATGTCTTACATTCAGGTTATGTCTTATTATGAGTTTATGTCTTATTATTCAGGTTACACTACTGTAAGAGGTGGTCTTTCACAGCCTTGGGAAGCTCCATCCCTGTGGCTCTGCAGGGTACAGTCACCCTCCTGGCTGCTTTCATAGGCTGCTTTGAGTGTTTATGACTTTTTCAGGTGCACAGTGCAAATTGTTGATGGATTTACCATTTTGGGGTCTGGAGCACAGTGGCCCTTTTCTCACAGCTCCACTAGGCTGTGTCTCAGTGGGGACTCTGTGTGGCGGTTCCAACTCAATTTCCCTTCTGCACATGGAGAAGAGATTCTCCATGAAGGCAAACCTGCAGCAAACTTCTGCCTGGACATCCAGGCATTTCCATACATTCTCTGAAATGTAGTCAGTGGTTTTCAAATTTTGATTCTTTATTTCTGTGAACCGAACCTACGGCTCAACAACACATGTAAGCCACCAAGGGTTGGGACTCACATCCTTTGGAGCAATAGCCTGAGCTTTATGTTGGCCCCTTTTAGCCAAGGCTGGGATGTGGGGCACCATATCCCAAGACTGCACAAAGCAGCCAGGCCCTGGGCTCAGCACACAAAACCATTTTCCCCCCTAGGCATTTTGATCTGTGATGGGAGTGGCTGCCATGCAGACCTTTGACATGCCCTGGAGACATTTTATCCATTGTTTTTGTGGTTAACATTTGGCTTCTTGTGACTTATACAAATTTCTGCAGCTAGCTTGAATTTCCCCTTAGAAAATGTGTTTTTTTTTTCTATTGCATTGTTAGGCTGCAAATTTTCTGAAATTTTTTCTTTGTTTTCCTTTTCAACATAGGTTCCAATTCCAAACCACATCTTTGTGAATAAATAAAACTGAATGCTTTTAAGAGCACCCAAGTCACTGCTTGATTGCTTTGCTGCTTAGAAATTTTTTCTGCCAGATACCCTAAATTATCTCTTTTAAGTTTAAAGTTCCACAGATTTTTAGGATGGGGCAAACTGCTGCCAGTCTCTTTGCTAAAGCATAGGAAGAATTTCCTTTGCTCCAGTTCCCAATAAGTTTTTCATTTTCATTTGAGATCGATCATCTTAGCCTGGATTTTATTGTCCATATTACTATTAGCATTTTGGTTAAAGCCATTTAACAAGTCCTTAAGAAGTTTTAAACTTTTCTACATTTTCTTCTTTTTCTTTCTTTTTTTTTTTTTTTTGAGCCCTTGAAACTGTTTTAACCTCTGCCTGTTACTCATTCCAAAGTTGCTTCCACATTTTGGGGTATTTTAATAGCAGTGCCCCACTCCTGGTACCAATTTACTGTATTAGTTCATTTTTATACTGCTATTAAGAAATATTCAAGACTGGGTAATTTATAAAGAAAGAGAGGTTTAATGAATTTATAGTTCCACATAGCTGGGGAGGCCTCACAATCATGGCATAAGGTGAAGGAGGAACAAAGTCACGTCTTATATGGCAGCAGGAAAGAGAGAAGAATGAGTGCCCAGCAAAGGTGAAAGCCCCTATTAAACCATCAGATCTTCTGAGAACTTACTATCATGAGAACAGAATTGGGGAAACCGCCCCCATGATTTAATTATCTCCACCTGGTTCCTCCCCGGCCATGACACATGGGGATTATGGGAACTACAGTTTAATATGAGATTTGAGTGTGGACACAGCCAAACCATTTACATACCTTTTGAAAAAATACAATTGGATACTTATATTTTCAATATAAAATTTAAAAATTAAGGCGAATTAAAGAATTAAATGGGAAAATGAATAATACAAATCTTGTAAGAAAGCCTAGGAGACTTAACATCAGTCTATAGATGATGAAGTGCTTATATACTGGGAGCTGAAACAGAACAAAAACCAACGTATTTTTAATAAAAATGAAGTAACAATGGATTTCAAGAAAATAATTACAACATATAGTAAGACAAAGTGGTAGCTATACTAAAAATGGAGAAGTAAAAGACATGAAATAGAAAAAGTTGGCAAGAAATATGTATTTTAACAAATGGGAAACCTAGGTATCTCATAAATATGAAAAGATGATCAAATTTACAGGTAGTGAAATACAGATTAAAGTAACAATGAATATTATTGCACACTTACCAAGCTGGCAAAGGTGTAATAAATAGGGCTCTCTCCAAAGTGGAAATGTGTGTTGCCACTGCTTTTCTAAAAGCAACTTAGAAATATCTGTTGAAATTTAAAAATTAATGCACATGCTTTGATTTAATACCCCTTCAGGGAATCTATCCTACGTAAGTCAAGCTTGTAGTATACAATGACATGTTGTAAGAAAGTCTATTGTACTCTTATTAATAGCGGGAAAAGAATAAATAAATAGATGAAAGCATAAGGAATGACCATCACTTGGAGAATTACAGTATAAATTAGGCCACATTCATGCTATATGATATTTATTAAGAAGAATAAATCAGAGCTAAATAGTTGAAGTGATATTCATGACATATATATTATTGTGTAAAACATATAACGTGGGTGGTTATACAGGTATTCGTATATAATAATTTTTGTAAAAGAAAAATAAGAAAAAATATATGCATCTTACAGTCAATAAATGTCTGTATATGATTCTATGAACATACAGAAATGAAGAAGTGGAAGGAAACATACTAAGTTGTTATGAATGAGAGAATATATGTGGAGTGGAGGAGGCAGGTTATGAGTATGAGGAGAAGGAAAAAATGAAAACCAAAAATGCAAAGAAAGGCTGTACTTGAAATAACAATCTGCTTATGAGTATGGCCTCTAGCTGCATCCACGTTGCTGCAAAGGACAGTTCTTTTTCATGGTTTTGTAGTGTTCTGTGGCATATCTTCTTTATAAAATCACCATTCCTGAGAAGCCAGATTGATTCTATGTATTTGCTATTGTGAATAGCACAGCAATGAACATACGAGTGCATGTGTCTTTTTGGTATAAGTACCCATTTCCTTTGGGTATATACCCAGTAATGATATACTGGATCAAATGGTAGTTCTGGTTTAAGTTCTTTGAGAAATCTCCAAACTTCTTTCGACAGTGGCTGAACTAATTTACATTCCCACCAACAGTGTATAAGCATTGCCTTTTCTCTTCAGCCTTGCCAGTATCTGTTGTAATATCTCATGCTATCATTTATAAATGGGAACTAACCATTGAGCACAATGGACATAAACATGGGAACAATAAACACTGCAGACTACCAGAAGAGGAGAGGGAGAGCAGGGAGCATGGGTTGAAAAACTGCCTATTGGATACTATGCTTACTAAGTGGTTGGGATATATCCATATAACAAACCTGCACATGTACCCCCTGTATCTAAAATAAAAGTTGAAATTAAAAAGTCAAATCTGCATGATGCATTAATGTAAAGGTATACATATATATACACAAATAAAAGTTAAAGTTTAAAAAATAGAAGACAAGAGCCTACTGCTTAATGCAGATCTCCCGAGAGAACTTCCAACTGAAGGCAGAACACGGTGTAAGTGCACCTGGGATCCCAGCTACTGGGCCCACCCTCAGGCTTGTTCCTGTCTCATTTTATTTTTCTAACTATTTTAGTTTCAACATAACCTGGTTTGAATTTCTACAGATGGGTAGGAGATGGAAGAACCTCCAGGAAGTTGGAAATGGTATGAATACAAAAAGACATAAAGTGCTTCATGATTTTGGAGTTTCCTTTTGGGATGATGAAATGTTTTAGAACTACATAGAGGGGATGATTGTACAACATTGTGAATGTACTAAAGGTCAATGAATTGCACACTTTTCAAAAGTTAATGTATGTTAAGTAAATTTTATCTTAATTTTAAAAAGGCATGAAGAATGTTATATATACGTATATATATTCTGGGGTGCAATTTTCTGAACGTAGTTCAAGAGTCACAGCCACTTGGAGGCTTATGCCAAGCATATGGACACAGATTTGAGGTCATCTGTTTTAGCTGTATCCTTACTTACCTTTGAAATACAGTTCTTGCATCTCCCAAAGAAGATGCTATCCAAAGATAGCTCACGTTCATTGACATGAACTGTGGGCCAGTGACTAAAATGGACCCATTTGTGATTCTAGGCTAATATTTCCCACAATTTCATCCATATCATTCAAAACTATCCCATCTGGGAAAATAAGACTATATATCTCAACTATAAGTCTTGGGAGACACTATGTACCAGGAACTAGGAATCATGCAACATGGATGTATCAACCTTCAGAAGCAACATACCCCCTCTGGGCCTCAGTCTCAAATAGTACCTGGTCACCTGAATAAATGTTTAGCCTATTAGAGTAAAAAAATGTACAGACTACTGGATTAACTAATTAATCTTGTCTGATGTAATTTGGAGTCAGATATCTGTGCTGGCCCTTCCTCCTGGCCATTTTCTTCTTAGCAAAAACAGCACAGGGTCCATGCATTAAGGTCCTGGCTTTGGTCTCTATTTTATCCCATCACCAAATTCAGAGGCACAGACATCATCAACAGACTCTTCCACCCAAAACCCAGTCTCTTCCTCTCTCTGCCTGTGAGCACAGCACTGGCACCATGGGAAACTCTCTGGAACTTAGGTCTTCTAGTTCAAGATTTGTGCTTTAGCACTCCTGGTGGTCAAATGTCCCATGGAGTATCCTTTGGGAATAAGTTCAAAGGTCAGAGGTGTGTGTGTGCGTCCAGTGGTGACAAAGAACTCATACTCATGACCACTGATGCTTTACCAAAATGACTATGATCCTAATACAGTAAAGAATAAACTCCCCACAGCACCTATAGGAATTTATGCTCAGAATTGTCATCTTCCATTTATATAGACTCCTTAGCTATCTTATTTCAGATCAGAACCCACATTTTTATTTACGAACTCTTTTCTACCCACTGAAATTCAATGTCGTTAGCTGACCATCCTTAAACCAATAATCAGAGAAGATGAATGATTGCCTCCCAGAACAGTGTCTTCAGCACTACTCACCTACTAGCCAACTGGATAGTCTTCCTTCCCACCACTGAATTAACATAAAATTAATCCATCTACTCCTACACAAGCACTACAGGTGCCATCAAGATACTTCCTGGTTCCCAATTTCTACCCATTTTCTCCAACACAGATGATTTTCCTGGGAAATTCCTTGTTACACATCAATTTACTATAGTAATGCTTTCAGCAAGAAAAAGTACCTCGTGCAAGTTAATTACAAGGGGAAATCTAGTACAAATGGAAAATTAAATACATTTTATCGATCTCTTTATTCCAGTCCCTGGATTTTCCTCTTTTCCCCACTGTTTTTGTCCCTTTGAACTCCCTAATACAGTTTTGATTACAATAGTTTAAACCCTTTCTTTCCATACTTTGTATGCCTTTGCTTCCATTTGCTTTCACCACATTCAGTCTACGTCCTGCCAATTCTACAACTATTTATACCATCTGGCTTCTCCATCCCTACATCTGGGTTTCTGGGTGCTTCTAGAAAAAGTAACACAAAAGCACAGATTTATGTCATTACTACTCATGAGAGTTTATCTCTGGCTCATTTCCATCGTTGGAATTGAAGGTGGGATCTTGGCCAAAAGAGGTGCATTTAAACTGAGGTTAAGGAAGAGCAGAAATCAAGACCCCTATGAAGGAAGGTAGTTTGTAGAGAAGAGACTAGGACAGGCAAGAGCAGAGAGATCACATGGAAAGAGAGACAGAGAGGCAGCCTCTGACATTCCAGTTTCGTTATATTGCTCTAGTTGAGTTCCCGTTCCTTGAGGTATCTTGAGACGATTTTTGCTCCCTGAAAACAAATGATTCCTCAATAAATATGGCCTACCTTTTCAGATAACTTGGTTTCCACACTTGCCAGACTAGCCATGCCCAAGTTCACCCTGCTGGAAAATACAGTCTCCATTGGCTACCATTTTCTCAACTAACTACTGTGTTTGCATTGTGATGTAACTTTTAATATTTAAATGTGTAAATATTTTAAACGTGCGAGTATTTTCTCCTTGGATTTCAAGTTTTAGATTGTATTCTTCATTTCTTTTTATAACCTTGGATCCCAGAACTTTATGATCATGTGTAGATGATCTCTAGATACTTGCTGAATGAACAAACAAGTAAATGTCTCATTCTTCAATAGTCTCTAGAAAGATGATAATAGCAAGAAGTTCTGGAGTCTTTGAGCACTCAGAAAGAGTCAGCAACAAGAGATGGGGAAGCCCCAGTAACAGAAATACTGAATACTGGTGGTGTGTCCTCTTCAAGGAAGACTAGGAGAATGGACCAACAGAGTGAGCCACTCCCGAGGCCTGAACACAAGGCAGGCAGGAATGGTCTTCCCGCACTCCAGGTGTCCCCCTTCTGACCTCTCGTTGACATTCAGAGAGTACCGAAATATAATTTAGCAGAAATGTCTAATTATATTTACATTTTAAAGACGGGGGAAGTATATTAGCAGAGTCAAACATTGTTTTACCAGTAACCTTAATAACTGCCATCTAAAAGGCATGGCATTCGTTTATTCTGTTTTTGTTTGCTTTGCTTATTTCTGGAGCTGTGGTTTCTCTTTAGAATAGCTTCAGGTGGAAACATGTGAATACTTTTGAGTTATTAAAACAACCACCACAGTCTTCACATTCAAATGTGGCAAATATAAAAGGTGACTTCTATTTCACCAAGCTGTGAAAATAGTATTTGGGGGAGAAAATAAGAGGAAAGAAGCCTCTACGCACTTGCAAGAAATGCCTAAAAGTGGTCCAACCCTTTGCTCTTGAAAGTGTTGGCATCTAAAGAGAAACTTTCATGGAGCCACACCTTCATCTGGCTAAATATATGGTTTTAAGACACTAAGCTACTCATTTACAGGTTTCTGCTTAAAATTTCAACCACATGTTAAGCACAAAATTTTGTGGTTCATGAGTTAACAAGTTGCCACCAAAGAAAATATTGCTCCATAGGGTGTTCCTCTTGCGATGCTTAGAAACATCGGGTTGTAGTGATCCCCCCCACCCAAAAAGTGACCCTTTGAATTTGAAAGGCTTTGGTTTGCTAATGATTGGTTTCAGGCTGCAGTGTTCCACAGGCTGTTTTGTTCTTTTTCTATGGTCTGTGAATGATACTCCTCAAGGGATGGTGGCTGATATGTTGTTCATCTTCTTCCCTAATTTTCTCACTATAATATTTAATTAGCCAAAAGGCAGCATATTTATAGAAATAATAAAACAGAGGAGAAAATGCTTTAATTATATGAATAATGTGTTATATTTAGAGATATATACATATATACATACATATATATTTAAAGAACACTTTGTACAGTTATTTTTCCCTAGGATATGATTAAAGTAAACTTAAGCATATGTGTAAGATGAACAAAGTCTAGAGATCTAATACAAAACACGAGGACTAAAAGTAATAAAATTGTACTGTATTTGCAATTCGTGCTTTAAAAAAGAAAGTAAGCTGACATATAAACAACCAATTCTTTGAGATGTCCCAAGATAAAAGAAATAGACGTATGCAAAAATTTGAAAGTAATGTTTAATGTTACATTTAAGTAATTAAATATCCAAGAAGCAAAATATATTGAGGATCTACAATAGCAAATACTCTATATGCACTAACTTATTTCTCCTAAAGACCTTAAAATAGGTATCATCATCCCCATTTTACACATGCAGAAAGTAAGGCTCAGAGAAGCAAAAATGAGGATTAATTCTAATGAAAAAATATGCAAATAGATCAACGGGTTTCTAATTTTGCCATTTCCTCTTTCAGCACAATTTAAAGGTGACAATGCAGTGAAAATTAGTGATGCAACCTTTTGAATGACAAGACTAATGCTCTCTAGTCCATTTTGGTTTCCAAATTCCTTAATAAAAATTCCAAATCAGAAGCCAACGAAGGCTTCACTCCAGGAGAACAAAGGAAATGGTAATGTACTCCAAAAGGCCATAGAACTATAAAAATTAACTGTGACAAATAATGTGTGAGAAAAATGTTTTATAGAGCCATTCTGTAAATTGTGTTGTAGATAACAAAATTAAATACAAAAGTTAATTTAAATTGATCATAATATTGTGTTTTACTGTGATTAATAAAAGTTTCTAATTAACAGGTGCTATCAGTAAGAACTAGCCACCTAAATAAATAAAATGTAAATTCTTAGGGCCCAAGTTATTTTTCTTGGTTACACCTAGAATGCTTTCTGCACTTCCCATGCTGTCAAAAGTTAAAACAAGAAGTGAGATCTTCATTCTCATACAAATTTGCAGCAGATATATTTTACAAGCTCAAACTACAGTTCTGGCAATGTTTTTCAGATCTCAATGCAAGTATAAAGGAAATTTGTGTATTTCAAAATTCATTTAACACCCAGGAAATTCGTTTAACTAAAGCAATTAAGGAGCTTCCGTCTAACTTTCAATTGGAAGTGTTTAATCAGCAATGCAATGAAATAATATAAAAGACAACTATCAACAAAAGAATCTAATAGAATTCCACAAATGCCTTCCAAATGATTAATGTGCTCAATTAAAATCACATGTTCATGGACTAATATCAATATTTTGCAGAACCTATCAGTGTAAAAAGACATTTTCAAAGATGAAATACATAAAATCTAATTTCATTAACAGATGTACCTTTGCAGTCAATTTTGGTGATAGAGAACACTAACTCTGAACATATTACAACCTCTAAAGGAAAGAAGTACACTCTTCATTTCAGAAAGTAAACAACAAAGGCATTGACATTAATTTGGAGATTCAGAGATAATTTCTTGTTCTCAATAACACTGATCGTGAGATAAATGCACATCAAAACTACAATGAGCTATCATCTCACCCCAGTTAAAATGGCTTTTATCCAAAAGATAGGCAATAGCAAATGCTGGCCAGAAAAGGGGACACTTGTATTCTGTTGGGGAGAATGTAAATTAGTACAGCCACTATGGAGAACGGTATGGAGCTTCCTCAAAAAACTAAAAATAGAATTACCATATGATCTAGCAACCCTACTGCTAGATATATACTCCAAAGAAAGAAAATCAGTATATTGAAGAGATATATGTACTCCCATGTTTATTGCAGCATTATTCACAATAGCCAAGAATTGGAAGCAACTTCATTGTCCACTTAAAGACAAATGGAAAGAAAATGTGGTACATATACACAATGGAGTACTATTCAGCCATAAAAAAGAATGAGATACTGTCATTTGCAACAACATGGGTGGAACTTAATATGGTGGAGGACATTATATTAAGTGAATAAAATAACCCAGTCACAGAAAGACAGACTTCACATGTTTTCACTCATTTGTGGAAGCTAAAAATTAAAACAATTGAGATCATAGAGATAAAGAGTAAAATGATGATTACAAGAGGCTGGGAAGGGTAGTGGGGACTTGAAGGTAAAGTGGGGATGGTTAATGAGTACAAAAGTATAAGTAGATAGAATGAATAATATTTAGTATTAGCACAACAGGGTGATTACAGTCAATAATAATTTATTGTACATTTTAAAATAATTCAGGACATAGGCATGGGCAAAGACTTCATGTCTAAAACACCAAAAGCAATGGCAACAAAAGCCAAAATTGACAAATGGGATCTAATTAAACTAAAAAGCTTCTGCACAGCAAAAGAAACTACTATCAGAGTGAAAAGGCAACCTACAGAATGGGAGAAAATGCTTGAAATCTATCCATCTGACAAAGGACTAATATCCAGAATCTACAAATAACTTAAACACATTTACAAGAAAAAAACAAAAAACCCGATCAAAAAGTGGGCAAAGGATATGAAGAGACACTTCTCAAAAGAAGACATTTATGCAGCCAACAGACATATGAAAAAATGCTCATCATCACTGGTCATTAGAGAAATGCAAATCAAAACCACAATGAGATACTGTCTCACACCAGTTAGAATGGCAATCATTAAAAAGTCAGGAAACAACAGATGCTGGAGGGGATGTGGAGAAATAGGAACGCTTTTATACTGTTGGTGGGAGTGTAAATTAGTTCAGCCATTGTGGAATACAGTGTAGTAATTCCTCAAGGATCTAGAACTAGAAATACCATTTGACCCAGCAAACCCACTACTGGGCATATACCCAAAGGATCGTAAATCATTCTACTATAAAGACACATGCACCCATATGTTTATTGCGGCACTATTCACAATAGCAAAGACATGGAAGCAATCCAAATGCCCATCAGTGATAGACTGGATAAAGAAAATGTGGCACATATACACCATGGAATACTATGCAGTCATAAAAATGAATGAGTTCATGTCCTTTGCAGGGACATGGATGAAGCTGGAAACCGTCCTTCTCAGCAAACTATCACAAGAACCAAACACCGCATGTTCTCACTCATAAGTGGGAGTTGAACAACGAGAACACATGGACACAGGGAGAGGAACATCACACACTGGGGCCTATCAGGCAGTGAGGGACTAGGGGAGGGATAGCATTAAGAGAAATACCTAATGTAGGTGACGTGTTGATGGGTGCAGCAAACCACCATGACCTGTGTATTCCTATATAACAAACCTGCACAGTCTGCACATATACCCCAGAACTTAAAGTATAATTTTAAAAAAATAGTATAATAGAAATGTTTGTAACACAAAGAAATGATAAATGCTTGAGGTGATGGATAGCCCATTTACCCTCATGTGATTATTACACATTGTATGCCTGTATCAAAATATCTCATGTACTTTGTAGATATACACACCTACTATGTACCCACAAAAATTAAAATAGAGAGAAAATTTTAAAGAAAATTTCTTATCCAGTCTGAAATCTTTGTTCTTGTTTGTTCTTTAATTTAAGTGGTTAGTCCATTAATAAATAATATAACTACTAATATATCAGGTTTATAGCTACCCTTTTCTTGTTTTCTGTTTGCCCCTCTTGTTCTGTTTTCCTTTTTTCTTGCCCTTGCTTGAATCCATCAAGTATTTTTTATCATTCCATTTTTCTCATCTGTAAGTGTGCTGGTTACACATATCTAATGTCTTCTAAGTGGCCGCACAGTGTGACTCCTTGATTTATTAAAATGTGGAATTTTTGCTCCTTACCATACAATATTAAGACCTTAGAATACTTTAAAATCATTTATTTCTTGTTTATCTTTTATAATATGTACTTTATTCTATACATATTTTGAACTCTACAAGAAATTATTAATATTATTGTTATTACTATGTATAGTCAATATTAGACGTATTGTATTTTATACTTTCCATTGCTCTTCATTGCTTCCTATATTTTCATGTCTCCATCTCAGCTATTTATCCTTTTTCTTTTTTTAACTTTTATTGTAAGTTTAGTAGTATAAGTGCAGGTTGGTTACATAGGTAAAATTGTGTCATGTGGGTTTGTTGTGCAGATTACTTAATCACCCAGGTATTAAGCCTAGTACCCATTAGTTACTTTTCCTGAACCTTCCCCTCCTCACATCCTCCACCTCCAATAGGCCCCAGTGTGTGTTGTCCCTTCTATGTGTCCATGTGTTCTCATTATTTAGCTCCCATTTATAAGTGAGAACATACAGTATTTGTTTTCTGTTCTTGTGTTAGTTTGCTAAGAACCTTATCCTTCTTCTTAAAGAACTTCCATTTTTTTTTAGTGCAGGCCCAATGGTGACAAATTCTCTCACTTTTTGTGTGTCTGGAATGTCTTTATTTCATCTTCACTTTTGAAGAATACTCCTCTCAACAGAATTTGAAGTTAGCAGTTATTTCCTTTTAGTACTTTAAAGATAGATGTCATTTATTATTTCTGTAGTTGTTTCTATCATCACTGTTGAGAAATCATTGTCAGCCTTATTGTTGCTCCTAATGTATCTTTAATCCTCTGATTTTAAGATTATATCTTTGTCTTTGGTTTTCATGGTTTTACTATGATATATCTTGGTGAGGTTTTCTTTATATTTAATACAGCTTGGAATTTGCACATTTTTTGAATACGTGGCTTTATGTCTTTTGTCAGTTTGAGAATTTTATCAGAGATTTTCTCTTCAACCATTGCTTCTGCTTTATTCTCTCTCTTCCTTTCCTTTTAGGACTTCAATTACACACATGTAAGAAATTTCTATCAGTCCCCTATATACCTTATGTTCTTTTCTGCAGCCTATCCCTTTTTCTCATGGTATTTCAATCTAGTTACTTACTATGAATCTACATTCCTTTTCACGAATACTCTCTTCAACTGCAACCATTCCATTGTTAAACCCGTCTACTGAGATCTTAATTTTAGCTATTGTGTTTTTGGTTCTTGAGTTTTCATTTTATTCTTTTCTATGTATATTTGTCCCCTGATATAAAATTACTTATATTTTCTGGAATATATTAATAATAGTTGGTTTAAATCCATTTATTATGATGCAATATCTGGGCCACTTATGAGTCTAGTCCCGTTCTCTCATCTTTCCCTTGGTCCTCCTTCTTGGGATGACTGGTACATTTGTTTTATTATTAGACACTGTTTAGGAAAAAATGAGGATGCTATAAAGGCTGTTATATTCTCCCAGAGTGGAGGCAAATGAGGTAGTCAAATTGCATAAGGAAAGAAGATTTATTCTGGATGTAGAAATTATAATGCAGTTCATTCCTGGGCTAAAACTGCCATTTTTGAGAGGTCTCCAGCATTTAACTTAAAAATCTTAAATAATATAACATTCTGCTCTGCTCTTCTTTTCTCTCAGTGCACACATCAGCGCATCTCCAGACAGATGCACATTCTCTTTACAGAAGAATGTTCAAGTGGGTAATGGGCTCTACAAGGTGAACACCCAGATCCTTCCTTTGGGACTGAGTCACCTCTTTGCTCAGTTGTCGGGAGTGTTGCTTTCTGAGAGCTCATAGCTGAGTTCCTCTGCAGGAATTGCCGAAGGAAATAGCCTCACTCAAAATTACACTCACTACCAGGAGCAGCCGACATCCCAAGACTGGTCAACCATTAGTACAAAGACTTCAACCCCTTGCCTTAATTCAGGGCAAGTCTCAAGGGCCATTACTGGTTCGGAGCTCCCTGTGGAATTGGCTGAGGCCTCTGTTGCAACTGAGTCACAGCTCAACTTCTCCATCTGCCTTCCTGCTTCCCTCCTTCACTTCCTCCTGCTTTCCTCCTCCACTTACAGGTATTATATTACTCGTGAAAGCATTCCTCCGTCTACATCCTACGTGGACATCTCCATCTGGGGAGGGGTGGGAGCATCCAGGTGGGGGCATCAGCATTTTTTTTTTTTTTTTTTTTTTGAGACAGAGTCTTACTCTGTCACCCAGGCTGGAGTGCAGTGGCTCGATCTCAGCTCACTGCAACCTCCGCTTCCCTGGTTCAAGCAATTCTCCTGCCTCAGCCTCCTGAGTAACTGGGACTACAGGTGTGCACCACCACACCCAGCTAGTTTTTGTACTTTTAGTAGAGATGGGGTTTCACCATGTTGGCCAAGATGGTCTCGATCTCTTGACCTTGTGATCCACCCACCTTTCGCCTCCCAAAGTGCTGGGATTGCAGGAGTGAGCCACTGTGCCAGCCTCTGCACGTTTTAAATTTTTTTCCACTAATCGTCCCACTGCCCACACCTGCTCTTCATGTCTTGATTTTGAACTCAGAGCTTCTTCATGATTTCCCAAAAGGAATGCTGCTAATGCTTGTTTACTTTTTTTGGTTTTGTTTTCTATTCAAATAAATCCTATCTGATTTCAGTCCTCTAGGAATTCTTTAGAATTTGTGATTCACCAATGTCCCTTTTTCCCTCAAATCAGACAGGTAATGTGCCAACATGGTAATAAGGTTTGAGGAAGGCACGTTTTACAAATGAGTGTAAAACACAATCATCATGCTTACAAACCACAAGAGGATCTCATGACACCTTTTTACAGCATCCTTTTTTTAAAAAACTGCTTACATTTTCGTGAAATTATGTCTGGAACTGGTGGGTTCTTGGTCTCATTGACTTCAAGAATGAAACCACGGACCCTCGTGGTGAGTGTTACTGTTCTTAAAGATGGTGTGTCCAGAGTTTTTTCCTTCAGATGTTCAGATGTGTCCGCAGTTTCTTCCTTCTGGTGGGTTCGTCGTCTTGATGGCTTCAGGAGTGAAGTTGTAGACCCTCACGGTGAGTGTTACAGCTCTTAAAAGCAGCGCGTCTGGAGTTGTTCATTCTTCCCGGTGGGTTCATGGTCTCACTGACTTCAGGAGTGATGCCACAGACCTTGAGGGTCAGTGTTACAGCTCATAAAGGCCACGTGGACCCAAAGAGTGAGCAGCAGCAAGATTTACAGTAAAGAGGGAAAGAACAAAGCCTCCACTGTGTGAAGGGGACCAGAGCAGGTTGCTGCTGGCTGAGGCAGCCCACTTTTATTCCCTTATCTGGCCCCACCCACATCCTGCTGATTGGCCCATTTTGACAGAGTGCTGATTGGTGTATTTACAAACCTTGAGCTAGACAGAGTAGTAATTGGTGTATTTACAAACCGGGAGCTAGACACAGAGTGCTGATTGGTGCATTTACAATCCCTTAGCTAGACATAAAGGTTCACCAAGTCCCCAGTAGACTCAGGAGCCCAGCTGGCTTCACCTAGTAGATCCCGCACCCAGGCTGCAGGCAGAGCTGCCTGCCAGTCCCAAGCTGCGCCTGCACTCCTCAGCTCTTGGGCAGTCAGTGGGACCTTGTGCCAGGGAGTGGTGCCTGTGGGGGAGGCTCGGGCTGCGCAGGAGGCCACCGTGGAGGGGGAGACTCCGGTGGTGCCGGAGGCCACCTCCGAGGGGGAGGCTCAGACATGGCAGGCTGCAGGTCCCGAGTCCTGCCTGGCAGAGAGGCTGCTGAGACCTGGTGAGAATTCCAGCGTGGTGCATGGGGGCCAGCAGTGCTGGGGGACCCTGTGCAACCTCCGCAGCTGCTGGCCAGGGTGCTAAGTCCCTCACTTCCCTGGGCCGGTGTCACCGAGTGTGGGGCTCAAGCCCGCACTGGTGCCTGCTGTAACTCATGCTGGCCTGTGAGCGCCAAGCGCAACCCCAGTTCCCGCCCGTGCCTCTCCCTCCACACCTCCCTGCAAGCAGAGGGGAGCTGGCTCTGGCCTCGGCCAGCCCAGAGAGGGGCTCCCACAATGCAGTGGTGGGCTGAAGGGCTCCTCTAGCACCGCCAGAGTGGATGCTGAGGCAAAGGAAGCCCCGAGAGTGAGAGCTGCTAGCACATTGTCACCTCTCAAAATGTTACAAAGAAATACAGAAGACAAATGCTTTCGGTCCATCAGCAGAGATCAATGTAATCAGGCTACTATCTTGAGTTAGAATCTCCTTTTCCTGTGATTTTTTTCCTTCAAATTTTGAGGTTTTGTAGCAATACCAAAACAATCTACAGAGTTTCAGTTTCAGACAAAGGACTTATTATGTACATACTTGAAAGTATTTTTTTTTATATTTCATTTGACTGATGTTTTGAATTATGTTATCTTGAAAATAAAAAATGAAAAAATTACTGTGTTCATATACTTATTTGTACTGTTTGATACTTTTGTGATATCAAAATAAATATAATTCAGTTATTTCCACAAAAAAAAACGGCTATTAAGTTTCATGAGAAACTACATATTTATATATATTCTCTAAATATTTATGTCTGATTATTTTTTATTACACAGACGTTAGGGCCTGCGTGAAGAATGGTTACTTGTTATATAATAATTCAAAAGAAGTGGAGGGCCTTAAACTGAGAGGTCCTTTATCAGAAAACAAACTCTAATACTACTTAATGCTACTGTGGGTTCAGTGACAGGCATGGCCATGTGCTATATTATAAAGATTTACATCTGTTCAAATTTTCTGAAAAGTAATTTGATAATTTTAGAACCTAAAAATGTGTGCGATTTCTGATGTAGTTATTCCATTTCTAGGAATCTTTACTAAGGAAATGGTCAGAAATTTAGTCAAAGATAATACATTTTTTAAAATGTAAACATACTACAATAGGAATAAAGAAATTATGATACATAGATGTGGAAGAATATTATGCAGCAAGAAAAGACTAGGTTTTAAAATATTTTTAATAATCTAGATAAGCCCTAGAGGTACTACCAAATGTTACATGATTAGGGGAGGGTAAGTGATGGGAGGAAAACAGGAAGCAGAAAGGTACAGAGGGTATTTTAACTACATCTATAACTAAAAGATTGGAGGGGCATGCACCCAAATCTTAACATCAGTTAGCCAGGTGGTAAGTTTAAGAATAATTTTAACTTTCTTTCTTGCCCTTCACTGTATTTTCTCTTTTTCCCTCTAAAATTAGTAGTATCAATTGTCAATTTAAAATAATATTATTTTAAAATATGAGGAGAGCATAATAGCAAGTTTCAGTTGTATGAAAAGCCTGTGGAGGCAATGGATTTCTGGTTATACGACTAGAAATATGGATAAATCTGGAGCTGCCTACAAGTGAGTGAATAATTGTCATTTCAATAGTTTAAAAATTTAAGTTTAAAGTTTTATTTTTTTGTGACAGGGTCTTGTTTTGTCTCCCAGGCTGGAGTGGAGTAGCATGATATCACAATTCACTGCAGGCTAAACCACATGAGCTCAAGCAATCCTCCCACCTCAGCCTTCTGAGTAGCTGGGACAACAGGCACGTGCCACTGTGCCTGGCTAATTTTTACAAATTTTAATAGAGACAGAGGTCTCACCATGTTGACCAGGCTATATGATTTATGTCAATTTCAACTTTGTTAGTTATTCTGCTTAGGGTGAGTAATAGTCTTGCGAGTGAGTAATGAACTACCTTATTAACTTGGAATTGACTCTTTCACTGTACTGGGTATATCTATAGCACAAAATTTGAACAATGCAATGAAAAGTCTTTATATTATGATCAAGGTATTTATTAAAGCCTACTGTTTATGATATGGTTTTTATAAAGAGCAAATGGCAGTAACTGACATATAATGATTACCTCACAAGTGTTTAAAATGTCTTTTGCATTTATTATAAAGTGAATGACAATTGACAAATCAGCCAACATTACATCTAGCTATAAATTACATAGTAATACCAAGTGTAAGTTAAATGGAAAGTGGAGTAATGAAGAGGCAGCAATGGAATATTGTAGCTTAGCAAGAATGTGTTTCAGAAAATTGCAATCATTCTTTAAATTTTGGAACAAATGGCTATATTGTGCTAACCAAACGCCTTCTTTCTTCAAATATAAATTTTATTTTAGGAAATGAATGAAGCAATGTTTTTCTCCCACTAGTGCCATGGAAGAGCTTTGTCAAGTTCTGAATTTTCTTGTGCCTCTCTTATGATTAGGCAGAGTAAGGTGTTTAGTTTATTTCTTATGATTACACACAGTAAGGCGTTTAGTTTCTCCATTAGGTTCATCTTTTTCTGCCACCTTCTTTGCTTGCACCTGTTACCCTAGCTATCACTGATACTGTGCTTATAACTTATCCATGGTCCCCTGAACTGAATAGTGGCCCCCATGTAAGCCAATGCCTCATTTGATCCACTCTGCTGCCTTTGTTGAAGTCTTTTAAATTTGGTTGTTGCCGAATAACCTATTCTTTTGTGACTTTCCTCTCTAGACTTGAACAGTATCTACTACCAATTTTAAAACACCCAAATTCATGGAAAACTTCTGTTTCTCATGGTGGCCAACACTCGCTCCACCTCAAAGACCAGTTCTGGCTTCTCTTGGGTGGCAGCTTCTCACTGTTCAATACAGCAGCACCAACAGATGCAAAGACTCTTCCAATTTACCTTAATAAAGTATGAATCTGAATGAGGAGCAGAGCTTTTGAGCTATTACAGGAAAACATAATTACAAGGAGGACTTGGCTCTGGTTTTGAATCAGCCTGAAATTGTAGGCAAATCCTTTGACCCCCACCCTCAAAGTAAAACCACACGACCAAGAGAGGACATCATCTCCTGATGCCAGCTCATCAGATTTAAAGAAAAATGATTTCCATGTGTTTTTCACAAAACTTGAAATTTTAATGAACTCTGCAGTCCATCATTCCATAAATGTACTTAAGATTTTCCTTATACCATGGAAGACTGAATCTGGCCTATTTTGACTATTACATTTGAGCTGATATTTCTATCAAGGAATGACTACTTCTAGATTTTTAGGTATTTCTATATAAAATTGAAACACACTTTTTTAAAATATAGAGGTTATTTTTCTTCCAGAAGGGAGACTGCCAGGTATCAGGTGAAAACAGGCATTTTAACATTTTGATGGTGGTGGTGATGACAGTGAGAAAAGTTCATGTTTTCCAGAGTTGTTACACTTCTTGCTTAATCTAATTTATTTTATTTCTGATATTGGCCTATCCTTTAACTCATCATTACTTTATTCTATTTGATTTTGTTATAAATTGTTTAAAAAGTTTTAGTTTTAAAAACCAAACAGAGATAATTGTCATATCCTTTGCCTCTGAACACGGCCATGCCCGGAGAGTACAAAGGCATAGACAGCCATCTTGACTTTCAAAATCCCTGGAGCAGATGCATTTCATAGGTATTTAAAATTTTGAATCTAAGTAACTGATATTTTAATATTTAGAGTTGTGGATAGGAATTAGGAGGAGGACAGAAATTATATCGCTAGTCAAGTTATGGTATAGTAGGAAGACCTCATCCTCTGCAAAAAGGGATACATACACGAAAGCAGTCATTCCATCAGTCTCTTACTTCGTAAGTTCTTTTTATATGTGCAGTACCATGACAGCAATGCAGAGAGTTACTTGGGAATAGAAAAAAAGCAGTTAAGTAACTAGAGAATGTCAACACAAAAAAGAAAAAAAAAAAAACCCTAAAGCTAGATATTTTTAGGGCAAAGAAAGCCTAGTAGAAAAAAAAAAAAAAAATCAGCTACAAGAAAATGAGACATACTTAAGGAGATTATTCTTTCAAGGAGGAGAAACTTGCTTGGAATGCACTAGGCCAGAGGTATCCCTAAGAATCCATATTGGACACACACAAGCAGAAAATATCACTATAATTCCCAATAAATGTCCACTAAGTGACCAGCTGGCCTCAAAGGTCCAGTGAGTGTTGCAACCTTTATGGTTGATGCAACAGATTGAGCCATATCGTACAGAATTACAAGACCACAACCGAAGACTGGCAGTGATTTGTTTTTTGTGGAATCACAAACTATTATTATTGTCATCGTTGCAGAAGGTCCAAGGCAGTGGAAAACCTAGGGAACACCAAAAATATAACCTACCTAGTAACTAAAAGACTATATTTGTCAATTGTGGAATCCCTGAAATGATGATTTCTGAGAACAGATTTCTCAGTTCTTTACCAAAGAATGTGCTGATTTGATTTTTTAAAAATTGGCATTTTAACACCATAAAATGAACATTCATGCAACATTCAGGTTATTCGAAAAGTTACTGAATAATCAAATAATACCATGAAACCTCTCTAGTAAGTAAAAATTTGTTTCTGGATGAAAATACAGAGAGTCAAAGAATATTGTTACATAAAGAGCAAGTTCAAAATTATCCCCTAGTCTGTCCATTTGTAGAAAAAGGTGTTTGTTTGTTTGTTTGTTTGTTTGTTCCTTAACTGTGGCTGATATAGAATGGGGAAAAAATTCACAATGTTTACTGGAAGGCTGGTATGTCTAAGCATGCCAATACACTTACTTTTGTCACTTGTTCTATGTCCTTGAATAAATAGCAATGTCCATTTCCTCAGTAAGATTACTCCAAAAGTTTCTTGGCCAACTTGTGTCTAGAAATTTTCAAGAATATACATATTTAAAAATTTTTGTTCAATGCTTAAAAATAATCATATTTAAAAATAACTAAAATATTCCACTAGAAAGAGAATAATTCCCTATTAGGAGGGAGGGCATTCAAACAGAAGCTTAGGAAATCAAATGAGTTTACCGCAATTTAGATTCATTTGAAGGCAAATGTAGATGATTTTGAACACCCTCCTCCATTATTTCATCAACCTTTTTTTTTAACTTTTCACTTATTACTCTATCACACTGTAAGCATTATATAATTGCTTATTTATTGTATGTATCATCTATCTCCCTACTAAAATATATGAAGGGATTTTGTCACTATTATATTCCCAGAGCCCAGAATAAAGTATGTAATGACACATGGTAGACTCGATAAATATGTATTGAGTGAATAAATGAATGAGAAGCCTGGAAATCATCTAACTCTGAAGCACTGCTTCTTTAACTTCATAGTTAGTGAGGCCGGGCACAGTGACTCACGCCTGTAATCCCAGCACTTTGGAAGGCCGAGGTAGGTGAATCACTTGAGGTCAGGAGTTTGAGACCAACCTGGCCAACATGGTGAAACCCCATCTTTACTAAAAAAATACAAAAAATTAGCCAGGTGTGGTGGCGTGCGCCTGTAGTCCCAGCTACTCGGGAGGCTAAGGTGGGAGAATTGCTTGAACCCGGGAGGCGGAGGTTGCAGTGAGCCGAGATCATGCCATTGCATTCCAGCGTGGGTGACAGAGTGAGACTTCATCTCAAAAAACAACAACAACAACAAAAATAGTGTGAAGAAATTTGATGAACATATTAAAAACTTTGAGAATGCACATGCTCTGATTATTATGACTAGATGTTTCCAGGAAAAAAATTTTTGGAAGAAAATCACTTTATTCTAATTAACTCACAAAGAATAAAATCATAATAGCTGGCAGACGGAGGCCACACAAACATTTGCCCAGCCCCGAAGTATACCCCATCTTAATGAAATTCTACAAAGTAAGAACACATTCTTCCATTTCAATTCTGAAGCAAGGAAGCTATGAATGACACAGAAGGGGTTTAACTGATGGTTTTACTCTTTATATCTCCACTATCAATTATATTTTTATACTAAACTAACTTGGTCGTAACAGCCAACTTTCCATTTCTTTGGCCAATTTATTTGCAAGTCTGCACTGTTTCAGCACCTCATCGAAACTCTTACAGAGATTTATGTCACTCAGGTTCTGCGCATATTCCAAAAACGGCTTTAGTCTCATGTAAGTAAGCCTGCCCCTGTGCGGGCTGGGTTCCCTGAGGCTCCTGATAAGTGATGTCAGGCCTTGCAGGCTCAGCATTACTTCCTCCATGAAAGCCTCCAGTGATGGCATGACCCAGTGTGTGCCCCACAGCAGAGTCCACAGCCACGCCAACTGCCAGGGTTGCCATCTGGGCATCAGACCTGCAGCCGGGGCGCAGCAGCAGGAAAGCCAACTGCAGAGAGGGTGTTGCTGCTGGTGGTGGAGCTGCTGCTGGCCTGTGTGCAGTTCTCACCTGAGGTGTCCAGCTGGCCAGAGGGGCCATATGGGAGGTGCGGCTTTGGCTTCCAAGTAGCATCCTCGGTGCGGGGTGGCTCAGCGTCTGGATGCGCAAAAATCTAAGAACCCAGGGGTTTCTGAGAAGAAGGAGAACTGAAGACAAAAAGCCGAAAAAAAAATTTAATGCCACATTTATCATTGGTGACATCACAGACGTATTTGATTAGCTTTTTTTTTTTGGCCATTTTAGGTACACCATTTACTAAAGAGTGTGAAAAACAAGAGACACTACCGCTTATGCTTGTACAGTGGTTGAAAGAGATAAACCAATAGACAAGAATCTAGAGTTTGGCCTAAACTATCAAATTGTTCAATATAAAGGAAGTCAACAAGTACCCCATAATATGTGACAGAATTTGCAAGGCAAATCCCTCCTCCCTGAAGGTTAATTTTAGGTAGAAAGCTTGTAGCTTGTTTAGGTGAATATTGTGTATGAGTAAAATAACATTTCTCTTTTCAGTTGATTTAGAGTCATTTATCCTATTTTGTTAAGAGGTTCAGTTTGAATCAAATGAGAGTGAGCCCCTTGCTCTGGACTGAATGTTGTGTCCCTCTCCTCCAGCACATCCACATGTTGAAACCCTAATCTCCAATGCAATGGTATTTGGAGGTGGAGTCTTTGGGAGTTAATTAGAATTAGGTTATGTCATGGGATGGGGCCCTCATGATGGGATTGATGCCCTCATAAAAGTAGGAAGAGAGAAGAGATCCATTTCTCACCATGTAAGGACACAGGAAGAAGGCAGCCACTTGCAAACCAGAAGGAAGGCCCTCACAAGACACAGATAGTCCATCTCCTTAATCTCAGATTTCCCAGCTTCCAGAACTCTGAGAAATAAATGTGTGTGGTTTAAACCACCCAGTCTATGGAATTCTGCTATTGCAGTCTAAACTGACTGAGATACCTTGAGGATAAATCTGGCAGGAAAGATACATTTAAAAAATTACATAGGCATGGGCAAGTACTTCATGTCTAAAACACCAAAAGCAACGGCAGCAAAAGCCAAAATTGACAAATGGGATCTAATTAAACTAAAGAGCTTCTGCACAGCAAAAGAAACTACCATCAGAGTGAACAGGCAACCTACAGAATGGGAGAAAATTTTTGCAATCTACTCATCTGACAAAGGGCTAATTTCCAGAATCTACAAAGAACTCAAACAAATATACAAGAAAAAAACAAACAACCCCATCAAAAAGTGGGCAAAGAGCCGGGCGCGGTGGCTCAAGCCTGTAATCCCAGCACTTTGGGAGGCCGAGACGGGTGGATCACGAGGTCAGGAGATCGAGATCATCCTGGCTAACACGGTGAAACCCCGTCTCTACTAAAAATACAAAAAACTAGCCGGGTGAGTTGGCGGGCGCCTGTAGTCTCAGCTACTCGGGAGGCTGAGGCAGGAGAATGGCGTAAACCCGGAAGGCGGAGCTTGCAGTGAGCTGAGATCCGGCCACTGCACTCCAGCCCAGGCAAAAGAGTGAGACTCTGCCTCAAAAAAAAAAAAAAAAAAAAAAAGTGGGCAAAGGATATGAACAGACATTTCTCAAAAGAAGACATTCATACAGCCAACAGACACATGAAAAAATGCTCATCATCACTCGCCATCAGAGAAATGCAAATCAAAACCACAATGAGATACCATCTCACACCAGTTAGAATGGCAATCATTAAAAAATCAGGAAACAACAGGTGTTGGAGAGGATGTGGAGAAATAGGAACACTTTTACACTGTTGGTGGGATTGTAAACTAGTTCAACCATTATGGAAAAGAGTATGGCAATTCCTCAAGGATCTAGAACTAGATGTACCATATGACCCAGCCATCCCACTACTGGGTATATACCCAAAGGATTATAAATTATACTACTACAAAGACACATGCACACGTATGTTTATTGAGGCACTATTCACAATAGCAAAGACTTGGAATCAACCCAAATGTCCATCAGTGACAGACTGGATTAAGAAAATGTGGCACATATACACCATGGAATACTATGCAGCCATAAAAAAGGATGAGTTTGCGTCCTTTGTAGGGACATGGATGCAGCTGGAAACCATCATTCTTAGCAAACTATCACAAGAAGAGAAAACCAAACACCGCATGTTCTCACTCATAGGTGGGAACTGAACAATGAGCTCACTTGGACTCGGGAAGGGGAACATCACACAATGGGGCCTATCATGGGGAGGGGGGAGGGGGGAGGGATTGCACTGGGGAGTTATACCTGATATAAATGATGAATTGATGGGTGCTGACGAGTTGATGGGTGCAGCACACCAACATGGCACATGTATACATATGTAACAAACCTGCACGTTATGCACATGTACCCTAGAACTTAAAGTATAATAAAAAAAAAAGATAATAAAAAATAACAAATACTTGAGAAAAATACAGTGATTATTTAAGAGTCTAGAATTGGATAAGAGGATAAATAAAGCAAGATAAAGGAAAGACAAAGATCATTTTTATTTATAGTTTATGTGCTAGAATGCAATTAAATTATTTAAAATATGTTGAATTTCACCAGTCTCTTTACAGGATAGGTAATTTTTAGGTGTCAATGACGTTTTCCTAATAATCATCCTGTGACTTAGGGCATGAACAATAAATTAGAGATTTCAAAGCAAAAAAAAAAAAAAAAATTTTACACATTTTTTAAATAGGTCTTTAATTTCATTGGCCACAAACCTATTCAGAAAACACATTCTATAATGGCTATCAATACTGTTCCTACAGATGAGCTACGAGCTTCTTATTCAATCTCTCAGAGCAAAAAGCAATACTGATAGACCTTAATTCTCAAAGAAAATAATATTGTCCCGTTGGGGAATGGTTCTTAGGAGCACAAAACATCTTAGATATTACAATGGTTTATAGCCCTCCAAAGCTCAACCCTATCCAACAAAATCTTATTCCTTTTTTTGAGACTATAAGCAAATTTCATTGTTTATCACCATGTCATACAAAAATCTAGAAACAATAATAATGAATTTGTACAGAAAAACCAAATGGATAGCAAATCAGAGCACAACAAAAATAACTTAAATTTGCTATTTTTTTCTCATGATATTAGGATGATAACGATTTCAAAGCACATGTGTCTACCTTCAGAATAGTTTTTGTTCACTGGCCAAAGCCTGCCATAAAGTTAAGGCTTTCAGTGCCTCTGTCTACTCTACTAGCTCTTGGCAAGACTTTTGAGGTCTTTAAGAAAAGTAATGCACCCCTGGTGCTCTGGGCTCTGCTGAGCTCCACCAACTCATCCGCACAGGAGTTGTCCACTCCTTGGTATTTAATTTCTGTCCATAAAGAGACTTTAAATTAAATTAAATTTTGCTCTTTAGCAGCACAATAATGAAAAAAAAAGGTTAAGAAACACTGGAATAGATGGTCTTCTATTCATTCTTTGTTAGGCATTATTTCAAGAATATTTATTGAATATATACCCTACTTCAGGCACTGTGTGGAGATACTTCAGGCACATTGGCTGGAGATATAATGACAGATAAAAGATTGTTCCTATTCTGAGCAATTCATAATCTAGAAGGTATGAGAGAGAGGCGACCAGCCACAGCTGAGAAGGTTTGGCACCACCAAAGGAGTCCTATGGAAAGGAATGGAGAGGTAGACCCAGCCATGGCTGAGATGGGAATCAGGGCAGGCTTCCTGCAGGATGTGACTTCAGAACTGAGTCCTGAAGAACAGACCAGAGTTGGACAGACAAAGGTAGAAAGTGCAGAGACCCTGAGAAAAAGATGCGAGGTGCAAAGAAGGAAGTGAAATGTTTTTAAATGACTGAGCTTACTGTGAGGGACAGATGTAAAAGGGGTGGGCCTGGAATCATATGTAAGAGCCAGATCATGAAGGGATTTCTAGGAAATTCTGAGAAGCTGATATTGTATCCTGAGTGTATCCCAGTCATGGAAGACTTTAAGCAGAAATTAAAAATATATTAGTGGTATTTTAGAAAGTTTGCTTTGGCCACAGTGTGAAAACTGGCTTGAAAGGAAGACAATAAAGAGGATCTTATGTTAACTCAGATGAGGCAATAGTGGCCTCAAATAAGATAATAGCAGTAGTGATATAGACCCCAGTAAGATTTGAGGGGTGTAGAGTTGATAGGAATGGACAGGCCTACATTGAGCAGGTAGGGTTAAGGAACAGGTAGGTGGTTAGGATAACAACCATACTTCTAGCTTGACCAAATGGACAAAGAATACAGGAAAAATGGTAGTTGGGAATTTGAGATAATTTTGGAACTTCCAAGTGGAGATTTATATATATATTTATATATATGTTATATATTTATATATTTTATACTATACATTATTTTAATATATGTATTTATTTATATATAAATTGTATATGATATATAAATATATAAAAATATATAATTTATAAGTATAATTTCTATATATACTATTATATATAATATATATTTATATATATAGATTTTTATGTAAGTTTGATATATGACCCTGAAGCAAAGGAGGAAAATCTGTATTAAAGTAACAGATGTGTAACTGAAGCCACGAGAATGAGAGGAGTCATCCAAAGAGACTGCAGAATGAGAAGAGGAAATGGACAAGGACAGAGCCCTGAGAATGTGAACATCAGAAGACAAAGAGAGAAAGAACAGCACACAGGAGCACCTGAGAAGTAGCAGGAAGGGAGGGAGGAGGAAAATCAGACTGTGCAGTACCATGGGTATGGTGGAAAGGTAGAGCTTTTGAAAGAAGATGAAATAGTTGGTGGTGTGAACTGCCATATAAACCATGTAGGAAAGTGACTAAAAAGTGTCCATTCTAGTTAACAAGCAAAAACTCACTGATTAACAAGAAAGAAGTCATTGGTACCTGTTTCCAGAGTTGTGGAGGCAAAGGTGATATTGCAGTAGGTTGAGGAGTGAGTAGATGGTGAAAAAATTAAGTCATCGAATGTTGGCAAGTTTCTAAAAGCTTGCCTGTGAAAAGAAAGCAAGAGATCTACGAGAAACTAGGTGTAAATGTGTATAAGCGAGAGGGCGTTTTTGTTTCTTTGTTTTATGGAAGAGACTTGAAAATTAAGTGCCAATGAAAAACAGCCAATGGGGAGAAATCGATAATACAGTTGGGAGAGAAAGTTGCCTGGGAAGGCTATAGATAGATCCAGCAAGATTTAACCTTCATTCGCTGATTCAAGATTCCTAAATCTTGAATAATGAAGATTGGGAAAGGGAGAAATGAATTCAAGAGCTTTCCTTTGGGTACATGAATCATATCACAGAGAAGAGTCTACAAGTACTCTGCCCTCAGATCTATCATCTGCAAATAGTGTTGTGTGTTGAACTTCGACCTCTCTTTTAGAAAGGGCAAGGACTCAATTGAGACATCTTACTAATTCACCTGATGTCGAATTCTATGAGAACTTCTAGTCTCATGTAAATAACCATAGATGTGGTTTCCCTGACTCCACATAAAGCAATTTAAACAGATGCAATCCTTGCCCTTCAGTAAATCACAATAAAAAACAGATGACATGGACACACACATCCATCACCACCACCACCGCCGCATAAGGACACAATATTATAGTAAGAGAACATGATGGTCTTAAATAAGCATCTATAGTAGGTACAAGTTTGGTATTTGCTATTTCTGGCTTATGAAATACATGAAGGTTTTTCTGGGAAATTGGGTGGGGTTAGGAAGAGTACTATTTGACCTTCACGTAAACAGGGGAGGCCTGGGACAAAAGACAAGAGGTAGAGCTTTGATTATTTTAAGTTCCCAAGATGAAACCTGTCTCTTATATCCCTCACCACTCAGACTTACAAGCCCTCAATAAACAACACCAGTTAACTGATTATATAAAGTCCTAGACTTAGATACTTAGTGATGGAAAACCTAGGCAAAGTTTGAGCAGATAAGGCTGGATGGAAGGCAGAATGAGTACTGGAAATTAGGAGAGTTAAAGGGCCATGAAATGTTCTTGGACTGCCTATCGAAGGGTCTAGTGATGGAGGATTAAAGAGTAATTATGGTTATGGCCAGACAGCTCAGTGGAATACTGTAAAGGTGAGGGTTGGTGCCCAAACTAGACATTACCTTTTGGTTTCAGAGAGCAAGCTGGATGTAAAGAATATGAAAGAAATAGCAGAGAGTTTAGAAATAAATATAATATTGGCATAGCCAATATTTTAACATTTTTCTGATAGAAAAATTTTGTCATATAAAATTTTGACATAAAAATTATGTCATTCTAAGCTAGAATCCAAAAATTTCTATCTTCTTAAGCTTTCGAATAAGAGCTGCAAAGAGACTTTACGTGAGAAATATATTTGAAAAGTATTTATCTCCTTTTATAGTCTTGGCTATTCATGAGTCTTATATAAGGCATCTTGAAATGTATTCTAGCAAGCAAGAAAGACTAAATGAGTTTGGAAAGGGAGTAGGGTCTAGATATTTTTACATTGAGGGAGTTTTGCCCAAAGTCTTTGAAAGCTAGCAAAAAGGCAGCCTATGAAATGGGAGAAACTATTTGCAAACCAGGTATCTAATAAGTGGTTAGTTTCAAAAATATATTTTTAAACTCCTGCAAATCAATTTTAAAAACCTAATAAATCAACTAAAAATTGGCTAAAGACTTAAATAGACATTTCTCCAAATAAGACATACATTTGGTCAACATGCATAAAAAGATACTCAATGTCACTTATCATCAGGAAATTGCAAAGAAAAACCACAGTGAGATAGCACCTCATACCTGTTGGGATGGCCATTATAAAAACAAAAAGTACAGGTGTGCGCAAGGATGTGGAGAAACTGGAATCCTTGTACATTGTTGGTGGGACGGCAAAATGTTGCAGCTGCTGCAGAAAATAGTATAAAGTTTCCTCAAAAAATTGAAAATAGAACTACAGATGTTCCTCAACTTATAATGGGGTTATATCCTGATAAACCCATTGAAAGTTGAAAATATCATTAAGTCAAAAATGCATTTAATACTGAACATCATAGCTTGGCCTAGCCTACCTTAAAATGTGCTCAGGACACTTACATTAACCTGTAGTTAGGCAAATCATCTAACATGCAGACTATTTTATAATAAAGTGTTGAATATCTCATGTAATTGATTGAATACTGTACCGAAAGTGAAAAACAGAAGGGTTCTATGGGTACTCCAAGTATGATTTCTATTGAATGTGTATCACTTTCACTCTACTGTAATGTCAAAAAAGTCATAAACCATTGTAATTTGGGGATTGTCTGTATATGATACAGCAACCCTACATCTGGGTACTTACTCAAAGGAATTTGAGTCCAATTTCAAAGAGATACTAACACTCCATGTTTGTTGCATCACTATTCTCAATAGCTAGATGTAGAAACAACCTAAATGTCCATCAGTGAATAAATGGATAAGGAAAATGTGGTATATACATAAATGGAATATTATTCAACCTTAAAAAAGAGGGAAAGTCTGAAATATGAGGCAATATGGATGAACCTTGGGGACATTATGCTAAGTGAAATAGCCAATCACAGAAGAACAAGAATGGCATAATTCTATTTGTATGAGATATTTAACATAGTCAAACTCATGGAATCAAAGAGTGAAATGGTGGTTGTCCAGAGCTAGTGGAAGAGGAAAATGAGAAGTTGCTAATCAATAGGTATAAACTCTCACTTATGCGAAATGCTTAGGTTCTTGAGATCTGCTGTATAATATTGGGCCTATACTGACTTAAAAATTTAAGACAGTAGATCTCATGTTAAGTGTTCTTTCCAAGATAAAATTTGAAAAAGTTTGAAAATTTAAAAATAAAAGCTAACAAAAGACAGCACTAAGATTTTAATATTTGATTCCAAATCCTATAGCCATAGAATTGATTGTAAGGGGAAATAGGCAAGGTGCCTGGGATTAGAATATTACTACTGTAGCCTGAAAAGTCGTAATGAGAACTTGAACAAAGACAGAACTGACAAGAAAGAAGGGAGAAGGTTGGATTCCAAAGGAAACATGAAAGTGGTATTAATAGGATTTGACAACTGAGTGTATGTGGCAGGTACATTACAGTGAGTGTGGGGTTTTGCCAGAATGTATTCATCTTACACAGCAGCTGGTCATGGTGGGCCAGTGAGATGAACCTATGCTCACATACCATGTAAGGGAATAAGTTTATAACCTGTTTAAATGAAGAAGAACGTTATGATCATGAGAACTGCAGTAAAAACTGTTGTTGGGAGAGTCCTGATTATAGAAATAGCAAAGTTAGTAAGGATCTGTGATTCTTTTCCTCTAGTACTATTCCTTAGGGAAAAAATGCTTTAATGAGTATACATGAATAAATCTAATCAATTTAGTAGATAGAGAACTGTTGGAAAAGGTTTGTTAGGGTTAATACTGTGTTGAAAATAAGGCATCACAGTATATTATAAATTGAAACAGTCTTAGGATCACCTATAATAGTTCTATCATTTCCTTAAACAACTATTTGTAGATCATTTCAAACATATACAAAAGTGGAGATGAATATCATGAATTACCATTAATTTATCAATAATTTGACAATTGTAAATTTGTGGCCAATCTTGTGTAATCATTTCTCCACCCTCAGATAACTATTTTATCTCTGAAAAACAAGAATTCTTTTAAAGCCTAATAATAATAATAATACAATCGCACCAGTTGTAGGTGTGATGATACTATTCCTTAATACTAATATATACTTAACTATATACTTATTTAATTACTTAATACTAATATAATTCCTTAATAATAACAATAATTTCTTAATACTATAAAATGCTGATCAGCATTCAACATTTTTCCAATTCTTTCATAATTTCTTTAGAAATGTCTCTAAAGTCTTTATAATTTGAGTTTCCCTTTCCTTCTTTTTTATTTTTGCTTCTGTTTTATTGAAGAAATGAGGTAAGGCATCTAATAAAGCTGCCCATGATCTGGATTTTCCTGAATGCATCTCAATGGTCTGATTTTACATGTTCTTCTATTCTTGCATTTCCTCTAACCTGGTAGATATAGAGGCCTGATCAGATTCAAGTTCATTTATTTGGTCAGAATGCTCCATGAGTGTGAAGGCACACATAATGATTGGTTTCTTCTTTTTGGTGAAAATCCCTTATTTTTTAAAGATGGTTTAAATTGAAGTCTCAGAATGGTTAAGAGGTAGAATCAAGTTAGTGGGAGAGTCAAGATTTAAACCTCAGACTTTTGAGTCTCAGTCTCTACCTCTTTCATTATATCATGTTACTATCAAAAAAACCTTGCTAAGTCACTAGAATGTAGCAGGTGGTCTATTAGGCGTTGCATAAGACATCATGAGACATGGTTGCACTACTCACAAAATTGTTCAAGCCAGAAATCCAGAAGTCATCCTAGGCTTCTCCACCTCTCTTACTTCTACTAAGCCCTACTGACTGTATCTATTTAACATCGCTCTCATTTGTTCCCTCCTCACCATTCCCACTGTCACTGCATTATTTCAGACTTTATTGTTGATTTATTGGACCACTACAATTAGAGGAGCTGCTCTTCTCCATAACACTCTTGCCTTCTTCAGTCACTGCTGCCTTGTTAACAAAAGATTTTTCCAACTGAAAATCTGAATATGTTATTTTTCTTGGTTTTCATGATGGAGTTCATACTCCTTCGTGTGACAGACAGGTCCCTCCATCATCTGGCTTTGCCTAGCTGACCAACCTCATGTGTCACTATTTTCACTCACAATGTTCCAACCTATTGAATTATTGAAGTTTTCTGGATCTGCTAGCAGGAATATGTAGTGATTAAAAGTATGGGCTCTAAAATTAGACATACTTGACTTTGATCCTTGAATTTCCCCATTTACTAGTTGTGCAATACAAGGCATACTTACCAGCACTATGTCTCACATACCTCACCTCTCTAATGGGAATAATCTCAAAGAATTGTTTTCTATGTGTATGAAGAATGAATGAAATAGTGCAGGTGAAGAACCTGCATGTGAGCCCTTGCTCAGTAAATACAGGATGGTGTTGTTATGTGGTTTCATATGTCTTTATAACCTTTGAACACATTCCTAAGAATGTTTCTCTCTTCCTTCTTGACAACCTCTCCTTCTTGACAAGCTAGCAAATTCCTACTCTTGTGTAAGGGTCCAGCTCCACTGCTTTTTTGCCAATTAGTAGTAAACCCCTCTCATTCCACAGCACCTCGGAATCTTGTAGATATTTAGGTTACTGTATCCCATGGCTATATGTCTATCTGCCTTGAACAGCTGTTAAATTTTTGGATAGAAGCCATATATTTTTGTTTTTCTTCTCATATCCTATGTCACGGTATGGCTCAGTGAAAAGCTGTGTAATTCAAGCTTACTGTATCCCATGGCTATATGTCTATCTGCCTTGCACAACGTGAAATTTTTAGACAGAAACCGTATTTTTTTGTTTGTCTTCTCATATCCTATATCATAGTATGGCTCAGTGAAAAGCTCTATAATTCAAGGTTTGGTAAATTAAACTACATTGATGGGGTTGAATTAAATTGAAAGAATGTATCCAACTTCTCTTTTTATGAGTTTGTATTTTCCAAGTAACTTTTATGAAAGAAAAGATGACTTATTCAAAGAATCTAATTGGGTGACTGGCACACAACTTAAAAATGATATTCATTAATTTTTGATTTCTCAAGCAGACTTCGCAACTGGAGGAAGAATAAAATGATTGGACTAGGAGAATACGCAAACTATTAAGCTAGATTTCCCTTTGTAAATTAAAAAACTAGGACTTTAGTTTATCAATTCATTCCTTGTGGGGTTGGTTTTCATGAATCATTTCAAAAACAATGGATCACTCCTACCAGCTTTAGTCACTTTGTTATACTCATACGAAAACATTACAAACCTGAACATTATGCACATGTACCCTAGAACCTAAAGTATAATAATAATAATTAATAAATAAATAAATAAGAAGTTACATAATAAACCAGGATGCCCAGCTCACTAGATGAGAACTTTTTGCCTAGAGGGCCCCTTCAAGTAAAGCACACCACTTCTCTTATTTGTCAAGCATATATTTTTCCAGGACATACATTTATCATATTCTTAAGAACATATGTCTTTTATTTCATCCTGTGTTTAGAGAAAGTATAGTAGGAAAAGTTTGTATTCTGAAATTTCCCAGTTTTGATTCCGCCTTATGGATTTAGAAAATAACAGTAATAAATTATAGCCCCCATAAAAAAATATGAAAATGAATAGAAAAGAGGTATATGGAAGCCCAAGAAAAAAAAATGAGCTGACCTCACATGCATGACAGGAAGGGCCACATAAATGGACAATATACAGAGATTTAATTTACAAAACAAAATATAAAATCTGCCTCTCAGTGGTATGATTCTCAAAAGTTCTAACTTTTATATTCAGCATCATGTTTTAGCAACTATATCTTACAAAGTCTGACTGACTTAATCATATCAACTTTAATTTATGAGTCACTAAAGTATATTTCAGGATGAAACATAAAATAGTTGATATGGAAATACTGATTGTTCATCCACTCCTTTCCCTTATTACTTAGTTTTTCTTTCTTTTTTTAGCTAAACTAATGTAAAATTATATCTAATGACAGTAAGCTTTCCTTTCTTTCAACATAGTGAAAACTTGCATAATTATGAAAATTTTAAAAGGTTAAATCCTTTGCTATTTATTTTAATTCAAATCCAGTGTATTATTATATATATTCGGAACCCAAACTATTCATCTTCCCCTAAACCTTCAATTAAATTCCACAATGCAAACCTCTTGGCTCTAGAACCACGTTCATGTTTATTCAACTGAGACTGTGTCTTGAAAAAGTGTTGAAGTTTGGGGGTTTTCTGGTGAGAATCCACATTCTGACATCACCTTGGTCGTGACAGTGATTGGCTGTTGGAAGGCAAAGAAGAGTTTATAGCCAGCAAGAGCAAGTGAATGGGTGAGTGAGAGAGCAGAGGAAATACTCAATCTGTGCCACTCACTGCCGTGAGCCTGCTTCCTCACTCCAGGACTGCCAGAGGGTAAGATTTAATAGAACAACTTCATTATCATAAAATTGGACACTCCACAGTTTACATTTCTGAACTTGGCTTTGAATTTTTCATTTAAATGATGTTATTTCATTGTACATGGTTTAATAATTATTTATCATTAAATTGGCACTTCAGATTTTAAGTTCTTTCCAAAAGGCTAAACTTGTTAACCTCAGCACATAAACAAGTTCTTAATATTATGCACATAAACTACATTATGCTTCTTACTTTCGTTCTCTGCACATCATAGCTTGACTGTTTGTTTTCTCATTCTGATGCATTCGAGATAACCTAATTGAAATACTATTTTGCATTTGCAAATCTGCCTAGATATATGAATATTTCTCTACAAACTACACCTAGCCTGTACTTCAAGTATTTATGTTGTCTTTTCAACATATTAAACATTAGGTTTTAATGTTTCCTATAGCTCTAAAGTCAGAACAGAAAATACATTGTACTAATTAGAGAAATAAATACTGTTGGTAGTTTATCATACTCTTCCCAATAAAACTTGAAATTAAATCCTCAAAACTCTCCTTTAAGAATGTTTGCATTGCTGTCTGGGTTAGTAGTGGTCACTATAGAGGTCTTTGCTTTTTCGTCACTCACAAAGTAAATAAAATTAGATTTATATAGGCAACCAATTCTGCCTACATGAACTACTTGGTTCTTTGTATCATTATTATTATTTCTGCCATCTTTTCATCTGGTTATTTTTATAGTTTGTTATGAGAAATTTATGTAATCAAAACTATTTCTATAATCTATGTATTTAAGTTTTTAGCTCTTTAAAATATGATAAATATTCTGACCCTTTTCATAAAGTGGCAAAGCAATAATCTTTCTGTTTTGCTGATGGGCTTGGTCACAGCTGGCAAAGTTCAAAGCATTATTTAGACCACCCCAATAGCAATCAGTGCTGCCTAAAAAGATGGGCTCCTTCAGGAACAAAGCCTGTTTATTTCCATGTGGCCAATAAGGACTTTTACTAAGATAGGACTGTGAGGAACTGTACGGGCACCAAAACCCAAAGACTCACTCTGCCACACAAAAAGAGTGTGACTTAGGACCCAAGACAGTATCTCCAGGACTTAGTGTCAAATACTCCATAAGGATGCAATAAATCTTGGCTGATGATGACACAACACAAAATTTGCCAGCAGAGTTCAATATATGACATTGTTTTGCACATTTTAAATATTACTTTTTGAAATGTATTCATGGGAAATTGCCATCACCACTACATTTTGCTTCCAAAATATTGCCAGAGCTGTGACTATGTATGAGAAGGTGCTAACAGTTAAATGTGTATGTAAATGTAAATGGCTGAGCGTTAGTAGGCTTTCAGCTAACCTTGCCCAACCCCTATTATGATATAATTTTAAATACAATTTTATTAAATAGAATAAAATTAAAATAGGATAGCATTTGACTATCTCCTTTTACTCATGAGGAATTTATGTGGAACTGAGGCTCCTTGCATGGCTCCAAGCCCCAAGATTATTCAGGCCCTATTCCCACTTTGAGAGCTGCATCTTCAATTGTTCCATAGAATTGAAATTTTCATCCATGTCTGTCACCCTAACCCTGGAGAGCTCCTAATCCATGCCAGTATAGTCTCACACACTAGCAGATGGAAAACTTAAATGGAGCTAGAGAGCAATTTAATTTGAGGAAATCTGCCCCTGATACCCCAAGGCGAAACTCTGAAGAACTCTTCTCATGGAAGCATCCTTAAGGGAGTGGCTGTTGGGTGCTACATGCTATCAGTGTGGTATTTCATGTATTATGGATCCTCTCTGCCTCTCTCTCTGTGTGTCTTATCCACCCACCCATACACACCACACACACACACACACACACACACACACACACACACACACACACCAATTATTCCAAGATATTCAGAGGAAAATAGCTCCTACTTTCCATTTTACAAATAAATTCTTAGCCCAAAACCAATACAGAAGCTGGAAATTGCCTATAGGTTATCGGTGATTTTTGCTCTTTTTGTTTTGTTTTTGAGACAGGATCTCACTCTGTTGCCCAGGGTGGAGTACAGTACAGTGGTATGAACACAGCTCACTGCAACCTTGGCCTCCCAGGCTCAGCCTCTCTAGTGGCTAGGCCTACAGGTGTGCACTACCATGCCAAGCTAAGTTTTGCACTCTTTGTAGAGAACAAGTTTCACCATGTTGCCCAGGCTGGTCTCAAACTCTTTGACTCAAATGATCTGCCCACCTTGGCCTCCCAAAGTACTGGTTTTAGAGGCATGAGCCACCACACCTGGTCGAGTTTTTAATTGTAAACAAACAAACAGGGCACACAACTACACTAACAATTCAATTCACTTAGCTGACACTCCCATGTCAATATTAAGAGGGCTGTTACACCAGTGTGAAGTACCCTAAGTATCCAAAATCTCTTGCAGTAATGAAAAGGTCTTCCATTGACAAATCACAGAACATAGGTTAAAACCAAGTACAGAACTCATGATTATATAAACGGATGGGTTAAGTCAGTTCTAGGTTACTTAAATGGAAGGAAGAATTTGAAAATAAAAGCTATAATTTAGTTTTAATCAGTCAAAGTGATAATTACACAGAAATGAAAACAAATTAAATACTTCATCTTTGAGTATGAGCAAAAAAGTTTTGCACTTAGTTTTAATATTTTATTAACCTTACCACTTCATTAATTCCAGAAGCAATCACCAAAATGAAGACTGCTTTAATTTTGCTCAGCATTTTGGGAATGGCCTGTGCTTTCTCAGTAAGTTCTTTATCAAAAACCTACAGTTATTTTCAATTTTGTCTTTTTATGTAAAAGAAAAATTATGTCACAATTAAATATTCTTTAAAACAGATGAAAAATTTGCATCGAAGAGTCAAAATAGAGGATTCTGAAGAAAACGGGGTAATTAATTTTAGCATACTTCCTTGGCCTGATTATACTTGCTGTACATTTATTGTATATTAAACATGAATATATCATTTATTTTGTTTTTGCAGGTTTTTAAGTACAGGCCACGATATTATCTTTACAAGCACGCCTACTTTTATCCTCCTTTAAAACGATTTCCAGTTCAGGTAAATACAGAAATTCATTTTTCTTCAGTTTAATTTCTATTATAATTTAAAGGAGATCAAATTTATAAAACACCTAAATTCAACTCTCACTGAAATTCAGTCAGAAAGACTGCTTACTATAAGAAGTTTGTTTTTAGGGAAATAAAGTTTAATTTCTAAGTTCTCTTTTAAAGCAGACATATACACAGAGTAAAATCATTTGGGTCATTTGGGTACAGTCTAGAATGATATAATAAAAACAAACACAGTAGCACATTGAGCTCTGGTGTTTTTGCTAACTCACAGACAAAAGTGGACGGTTTTATCAGTTGTTGACCAATTCCATCAGTGATAAGGCCGTCCTATTACAGATGATTCAAAACTGTCAGACAGCTGTTTACATGTGGCACTGCCGAGTCCTTTAATTGGTAGGGGAAAATTTGACTTCATAAACATCAGAGGTCATTATTTTTAAAAAACCTTGATAATCATTGGTAATTTCTGAAGATTTTCTTCACCTTAATCTGTGTGGGTCACTAGAGTAATATGTCATACACTGGAGCACAATTATAATGGTAAAACTGCAGAGGAAAAAGAGAAATTCATGACGTGCACAAAAAAAGCTTGTGAGAAAAACAAACCATCCCTTAAATTTGTAAACAAAAAGGAAAATAACTAAAACTAAAAATAAGAGTTTCCAATTTTGCTGGGTTACCTGTGAAGGGTGCCTTTGAAAACCAGAGGGTGTGGTGTTGATTTTAAATATACAACAAACTAGGATTGCACTGTTTTTAGTACTATACAGTTTGGGTTCAGGACACCAATTATGCACCACTTGACCCAGGACTCTTGAGACACCAAAAGCAGTCAGGATGCTGAAAACGATGCCTCAGCACAGTGGCTTGGCATTGCATCTTACCATATGTTGGGCTAATCCATCTCTAACCCCTACAATGATAGGAAATGATCATTTTAAAGTATTTCTAGAACCAACATAATTATGGGGAATTTGTGTGGCCACAAAAATATGAGCATGAATGAAACAAGAGTTGTGGGTTTTCAGAATTGTATTCCCTTCTTTGGTTCACCTCAGGCCCATAAATAAACAGTGCTCATTTGAAAGTTTGCTTCGTTCTCTTTTTTAAACTAAATGGAAATGATAATAAATTCAAGTCTCTGACTAGCTCCTAGACTTTTCTGAAATATTAGGTACATAGAGAGATATTCATTCCCATCTGGATATTTTTACAGATATGTATGTGTGGGCCAATTAAAATGTCCATGGTGAAGCAATATTTGGAGGCATTACAGTTCTCAATAGTGATAGATCTGAGGTTTGTAGATCAAGGAGATCTTCAATATACAAATTTTTTCACAAATTATATGCAGATAGGCCCATCTCAACTAATGGAGAATTTGTAAGATGGTTGTTTTTACATAAAATTGTATAAAATATATCTCCCAACCCAACTGTCTGACCTAGTACTCATGACCCATTCTTCTGCTTTACAAAATTTGATTTTCTTTAAGAGTATCGTTAGGTATTTAGTGCCCAAGTTGTCACCCCAAAATGCATTAAGCTGTATTGGCTTTGAAATTCATGTTTTCGTCAAACAAATCTGTGTTTATATACAATCATTTCTAAACTACCAAGTTACAATGAAATACGTTATTTGGATTGCAAAGTTATCAGCAAGCTATCTACTACTACAAGATACAGCAAGCTTATGTATCTGCTAGACTATAGAAATGAAAGTGTAAGTAAATTTAACATCCTAACCTTCTTAACTGCAAAAATTATCTTTTTGTGATTCAAATGATATTTTATTAGTGTGTGAACTCATAGAAGGCAAGAATTTAATCTTACATTTCTTTTATCAGACTCATCTCAGCTATGATACAAGAGTTGTGGGTTTTCGGAATTGTCTTCCATTTCAGAACTCTGTCATCTATCTGTGTAGACAGATGAAAGACTTATTGGAGAATCAATTGGACTTAGTAACAAATTGGTAATAAGGCATAAATGAAAAATAGGAAAACAATGCCAAAGATTCAAGGCATTTCATACAGCTTTTAAAGTGTTCTCACTGCAGACACTAATCAAAGAGTGATATGGTTGAGCTAGGGAGAAAGACAGAGGTGAAGGAGCATGTAAAGTGATTGAAATACCCCCACTGAGAGAAACAGTTCTGATTGCATAAATATATTGTCCTCTAAATTAAGTTAACTAATAAATAGAAACAGTTCAAATATAATAATCTATTCACCCTAGAGGAAGGCACAACTGTTGAGGTCATGGCACTGGAAGAACAGATTTAATTATTCTCTTTTCCACCTGAGGTTATTCCTGGCTTGAGGTGACAAGCATTCCCTTTCCTTGGGTGGATGATGTGGCCATCTGAAGAATGAGCCAGCAGGGACAGTCCCATAGGACCTGGACATGAATGTTGTCTTACATCTGATTTCTAACACATACATATCTGTAAAAATTAGAGATCCTTCTGCAGATATATTTTCTAAATGCAAGACACTTAACTGGGTCATCAGAATCAAAGCTAAAAATTACAGGGAAGGAAATGACAGAATCTTAGGTTGGAATTTACATTTCCTTTCAAAAAGTAGCAAAACTCATTAGCTTATAATTATATTTTTATATACAAAATCCTAATTTCTTCTCATTCAACACTGAACTTGTTAGAGGGATGTTGCTCTATATAACCTCCTAAATAATTAAATGAATAAATTTTTTCTATCATAAGACCTTTACTTCACATGTATAAATTAACTTCATTTTAGTAACTGACTTTAATTAAATTTAAAGACACTAAAAATTATATGCAAATTAAATTTTGTTAAATTAAATGCTAACTTAAATTCAACAGGAGAGCTCACTATGTAAGATAATCATCTATAGCAACTGTCATTTTATAGTAAACTGAATGATTTCTTTTATGTTTTATAAATAAAATTTTAAAATGTTAACTATATCTTAGCCCCAGGTCTGCCTTGAACCTGCTGGAGAAGTCACAGCTTTTTTAGGCTGCTGATTCATTCTCCATAAAATTTAAAAATTGGACCAGATAATCCACTTGTTCTCTCAAAGTTAAACAATTCTGTGATTCATTGCCCTAGTTTTTACATGAAAAATGTGTCAATATATTGTCAACGCTTTGGAAGTTGACAAATGGGATATCCAATTCGTATCTTGATCATAGTAAAATGCCTATTTTTCTCTCACTTCATTTTGCATGTCTAATCTATCTTTCTCACATCAGTATGCAGTCAGTTCTTAGTAAACAAATCAATCAAGATGGTAATACTAATTAGATTGAGTAAATATTTGTGTGTATTTTATTGTGATTCAATTAGCAGGAAATTTAAATTGCTGTTGAATATATTTGTACACAGATAAGTGTATACATACATGTATATATATTTTTAGGGCAGTAGTGACTCATCCGAAGAATATGGAGATGATAGTTCAGAAGAGGAGGAGGAAGAAGAGGTAAGGAATTCTGCAAAAGCAGACAGCACAAAAAACAAATAGGAAACTAGTCTATTGAAGTCTGGACTCAGCAAATAGTCATTGTCACTTTACTAACTGCCCACAATATCCTATTTTGGATAAGTAAAATTTTATTTAAATTAGAATCCACTAACATTACCTGTTTAAAACACTATTGCAGTTTGGGGTTGAAGTTACTTACAAATGGTGCTCAAAACCAAAAATGTCTCCCTTTTAAGTAGAAGTAGCATAAAATCTGATAAAAAGCAACGGAAGTAGTATAAAATCTGACAAAAAGCAACAGATAGCATTACTTCTATTTAGGTGGATAGAACATGATGTTAGAAGACAAATGAATAATAATCCTAAACTCAGTGCAAGACTTGTTTTAAGGACTGAACTTTAAAACTTAATTTACCAAGAGGGTAGTATGTAAAAACTAGTTTACATCCTCTACAGTATTATTGTGATTCATCAGCCTTACATAACCCACAAAGTAGGGTTATTCTTTTTAATAAAAATTTCAGGCTTGGTGTGGTGGCTCATGCCTGTAATCCCAACACTTTGAGAGGCCAAGGTGGGCGGATCACTTGAGGTCAGGAGTTTGAGACCAGCCTGGCCAATATGGTGAAACACCGTCTCTACCAAACATACAAAAATTAGCCAGGTATGGTGGCATGCACCTGTAATTCCAGTCACTCGGGAAGCTGAGACATGAGAATTGCTTGAATCTGGAAGGTGGAGGTTGCGGTGAGCCGAGATCCTGTTACTGCACTCCGGTCTGTGCAATAGATCAAGACTCTGTCACAGAAAAAAAAAACAAAAACAAAACAAAACAAAAAAATGATATGTCTTTTTGGGTAATAATAAAATTCATAGGTATATAAATATCTTCCCATATAGTTTTACAGATTAGTGTAGTCCTGGGCTAAGATTCATCTACATGTCTTGGAAATTGTGCTACCATGTTTATAACTGACATTCTTACCTAAGGAAACACACCAATTAGGATGCATCTTCCCACATAGTCAATTATAGCTATCCACTGGTTTGGGAACCTTTTAAATTCAGGTATTCTCAGGTGCTATTTATGAACAGACAATGATAATCAAAAATGGATCATGTATTAACAGCTATCTTGAAAACAAAATGACGTGGGAACTTGAAAGGTGACGAATCATTAGTTTGGTATATTTTTAACTATAAAAGCAACATTTCCCATATCATAATTTATACTAACAGCTTGAAGGAAGGCCTTACAAGAATGTTAAGCCAGTACCAGGAAAAATGCCACCCACTAAATCCCACAAGATTTCTCCTGGAGTTCCACATAGCAATCTTACACAAGAACTAGGCTAGGGTTATCCGTTTAGTTATAGCTCTTTGCTGTACAGTGATTGTAAAATTGCCTTGCCAACTACATTTCCCAACTAGATTGCATATCTTTTGGGAGTGGCTCTTCATTCGTTGTTGTGGTGGTTGAGGATTGAGGAAGACTAGGACTTCTTTGGGGGTTCTGATGAAATCAAGTACACACAAAATTTTGCCAAGGATCTCTGAACATTTAAGATCTTCCCAGAATGTATCTGCAGACACCTCATGACCATAGGTTAAAATCCCTGCTTTGGGGAAGAGCCATGCTACCCAGTTTTATATCTCCTTATGCTGTCTAGCATAATTTCTTATACATATATGGTGCCCAGTAAATATCTGGTGGTTTGGTTTTGAAACTTCAGAGGAAAAAATGCAACAAACTTCATTCATTAAAAGCAATATGAGGAGAACACTTAGGCATATTTTCTATTTGGTGATCACACATTTTCTTTTTCCACTCCTAAACTAGTCAGTCTCATAAAAGAAACTTTTATTGAAATATACATAATAAAATTATCCTAATGATACATCTCATTGAAATTTCAGAAATTGAACACATAAGTGAAACTAGCACTCATATCAAAAAGCAGTGCATGCCTTGTGTTCCATTCCATTCATTAACAAACCCCCAGAAAAGACAACCACTATTTTGACTCTTAATACTTTGGCCTGCTTTTGTATATTACAAATGTAGGATCATACTTCATTTACTCTTCATGTGTCACTTCTTCGGTCTCAAATTTAGAGATTCATCCATGTTGTTCTGTAGTTGTAGGTCATTTATTCTCATTGTCAGTATTTCATTATGTGAATGTACCAAAATGTGTTATTCTTCTGTTGATGGGCAGTTGAGTAGTTTCCAAGTTTGGGTGATTACAAAGTGCTGCTATGAACTTTCTAGAACTTCTTCTGGTGAACATATACATAGTCGTTTCTGGAGCCGTTTCACCCAAAGTGAAATTTCAGAGTCAAAATCTACTAAGGCATATATTCAACCTTAGATGGCAACCAGCTTTCCAAAACAGACGTACTCAGGTAAACTCCCACCATCAGTGTATGAGGGTTCCGGTTGCTCTACATTCTCACCAACACTTGCTTCTTTCAGTCTTGTTAGCCAGTCTAGTGAGTTGATAATATCTTTGTAAGCCCAAATTAGTGCTATTTTTCTATCCAATAAAATTTGTGAAGCCTCATACCCATCAACAGATTGACCTATTTTCCTATTTAACTCATGTGCAGTGGAACATCCTTAAATAAAGTATCTGGGAAAAGAAAAGGTGTTGTAAGAGAAAACGTAAAAGTTGGATATTGGGCCTTTAGTGGTGACCCTGCCACCAATAAACTGCTGTCTATTTGACCTCATATGAGTCATATAACCCAATCAGATTTTTCAAATGCAAATAGTGTATTCTACTCTGGGGAACTTTCTAAGGATGCTAGCATTAATTTCTCCTTCTACCTCGGAAAGATCTGTTGGAATAAAGCATAAACATAAAACAATAAACAAACAGCACAGTGTTTTGGGGATATTTGACACAATTAGCTTGGAGACTGTTTGGGGTATACTCTGGTAGCACTGCAACCCTTCACTGAAATAGTGAAATTTACAAATTTGATGAAACAAACATGTGGTGCTTTAGTCACTTTGTTTTAATAATAGGCAGGCTAAATATTTATTTCTTTGTTTGTTTTAAACTTTAAAAGTTATCACAATCTCTTAAAATGTGTTGAAATGAATTCAATTTTCCTGTATTTGTTTAAATAAATTCTATATATAGGAAACCCTGACTTTTAATATTACCTACGAATTACACTGAGATCAACTAAGTTAAAAAACAATTGCCTCACAACACAAAATAAAGGCAAAAGATGAAATATTAAAGATTATAATAGACATTCATTTGAAGAGTATTAATTTTTTAAAACACTTCATGCAGACTGGGTGCAGTGGCTCATGCCTGTAATCCCAGCACTTTGGGAGGTCAAAGTGGGCAGATCATGAGGTCAAGAGATCGAGACCATCCTGGTCAACATGGTGAAACCCTGTTTCTACTAAAAATACAAAAATTAGCTGGGTATGGTGGCATGCACCTGTAGTCCCAGGAGGCTGAGACAGGAGAATCGCTTGAACTCAGGAGGCAGAGGTTGCAGTGAGCCAAGATCGCACCATTGCACTCCAGCCTGGCAACAGAGCAAGACTGTGTCAAAAAAAAAAAAAAAAAAAAAAACCAAAAACCAAAAAACAAACAAACAAAAAACCTTCATCCAATAATATATCACTAAGAATTTCTTGGAGTGTTTAGTTTCTTCTTTGTACAGAAACAAATGATGTGTCAAATGCCTGAAACACAAATATTTTTTAATTGACAAAATACAAAGCAGAAATATCTAAAACATAATATAGTGTGGAGTAAGGAGGATTAAATAACTTGGAGTTGAGCGCTTAGAAGTGAGAAGTGCAAATGGCATAAGCGAAGGCAGGCTTTGAGTGATCAGCCAGCTGAGGGATACAAAGTTTTTCCAAATAATAAACCTCCAACAAATGAGTCACAGCTCCAACAAATCTTGAACTATCTTCCAGGTAAAATAATTTCTCTTACTATGAATATTCCTAACAGGAGACTTCAAATGAAGGAGAAAACAATGAAGAATCAAATGAAGATGAAGACTCTGAGGCTGAGAACACCACACTTTCTGCTACAACACTGGGCTATGGAGAGGACGCCACACCTGGCACATGGTATACAGGGTTAGCTGCAATCCAGCTTCCCAAGAAGGTAACAGTGGAATTATTCCTCCAAAATGAAATTATTACCATTAATAATAATGGTAATATTCAATCTTTTTAAAACATTTTTACTGGAGTCTAAGGGTATCTTAACACTATACACATAATATTTTACACTATCTTCATTAACTCATTAAAAAAGTGAGAGCAGATACACTTTTCCTATTTACAAATAAGAAAAGATCTTCTGCCAGACAAGTTCTCCTCCCATGTTATTACACTGACTTTTACATGATAACGGAAGACTAAGAACACATATCTAGGCATGGATAAAAGTTCCTGAGAGATACCATGACATTCCAGGGAAGAGAATTCCAAGACAGAGAAAGTGAGTAGCAAAACGATAGGAAGAATCTCCCCCAAGAAAGGCATTTTCTATAAATAATGGCACACTTTCCCCATCAAAATCCATGACAAAGGGATTTATCCTGAAGTTTTAAAGCCCCCAATCATTTTGTAAATTAAATTGGTCTTAATTCAAATAAGACGCCTAGAACAAGGCTGTCAGTATAGAATATTGTGTTGAATGAGTGATGGCCTTAAATTTTACATTTTTCACAGCTAGATTTGGGTTCTTTCAAACGTTTCCTTACAGGCTGGGGATATAACAAACAAAGCTACAAAAAAGGAGGAAAGTGATGAAGAAGAAGAGGAGGAAGAGGAAGAAAATGAAAACGAAGAAAGCGAAGCAGAAGTGGATGAAAATGAACAAGGCATAAACGGCACCAGTACCAACAGCACAGAGGCAGAAAACGGCAACGGCAGCAGCGGCGGAGACAACGAAGAAGGGGAAGAAGAAAGTGTCACTGGAGCCAATGCAGAAGGCACTACAGCAACCGGAGGGCAGGACAAGGGCAGCTCTAAGACAACAACCTCTCCAAATGGTGGGTTTGAACCTACAACCCCACCACAAGTCTATAGAACCACCTCCCCACCTTTTGGGAAAACCACCACCGTTGAATACGAGGGGGAGTACGAATACACGGGCACCAATGAATACGACAATGGATATGAAGTCTATGAAAGTGAGAACGGGGAACCTCGTGGGGACAATTACCGAGCCTACGAGGATGAGTACAGCTACTTTAAAGGGCAAGGCTACGACAGCTATGATGGTCAGAATTACTACCACCACCAGTGAAGCTCCAGCCTGGGATGAATTCATCCATTCTGGCTTTGCATCCGGCTAACATTTTCAAAGTTCAACTCAGGAAGGTGCAATATAACAAATGTGCATATTATAATGAGGAATGGTATCACTGTTCCAAATTTTCTGTAATTGCTTCTGCAAAGTAATAGGCTTCTTGTCTCTTTTCTTTCTGGCATGTTATGGAAAGATCATTGGAAATCAGGGCCATCTATCAAGCAGCTCATAAGATCAAATTCCATTGAATTTGATCAAACACCAGCTCATAAGATCAAATTCCATTGAATGGTTTGAGGTTGTAGCTCTGTGAATAGTAGTTTTTAACATGCCTGTACTATTGCTAACTGCGAAAACATACTCTTTGTACAAGAAGTGCTTCTAAGAAGAATTTCATTGACATTAATGACACTGTATACAATAAATGTGTAGTTTCTTAATCGCACTACCTATGCAACACTGTATATTAGGTTTGTCATCCTCATGTATTTTATGTGACCTGTATGTATACTCTAATCTATGAGTTTTATCACAAATAAAAATGCAATCCTTCAAATGTGTTATAATTAAGAAAAGAAGTGAGAGATTCAGAACGGAAAAAGGTGAAACAAATGGAAGACTATTTCACTAAAGGAGAAAAGCTTATTTCCACTATGGCTTAAAACTAAGAGGAACTGTAAACATTTTCTTTTGGCTAAGTCAACATAACTAAGACTTTGCCATGCTTGTGGGCAGGGTTAGCCGTATACATCAGGGGAATGAATGGCTCTTATTAGGGTTGCCAGATATAGCAAACATATAGGATGTCTATTAAATTTGAATTTCAGATAAACAATGAATAATTTTTAGTGTAAGTATACCCCATGCAATATTTGGCCTTTATGAAGTATTTTGGACATACTTATACTAAATAAATGATTCACTACCTATCTAATACTCAACTTTATTATATAATTATTTTTTGAGACAGAGTCTCACTCTATCACCCAGGCTGGAGTACAGTGGCACCATCTCGGCTCACCACAACCTCTGCCTCCCGGGTTCAAGCCATTCTCCTACCTAAGCCTCCCAAATACCTAGGACTACAGGCATACACCACCACATCTGGCTAAATTTTTGTATTTTGGGTAGAGACAGGGTTTCACCACATTGGCCAGGCTGGTCTTGAACTCCTGACCTCAAGTGATCCATTCACCTTGGCCTCCCAAAGTGCTGGGATTACAGGTGTGAGCCACCATGCCCAGCCCTAATACTCAACTTTAACTGAGTGCTTTGTTTATCTAGCAATCCTACTTCTACTTGGCTTAATTTTAGCTGGGCAAGAGGTGGAATGAGGTAGAAAAAAACTCTTACACAACACATACACACAAAGAAGGGCTGATATACAAAGACTTAACAGCAAGTCACACCTTGATATAAACCTGAAATAAATTTAAAATGGGAGTAAAGAAGGAAAGTAGATAGAAGAAGCAAGAAGAACAAAAATGCATTCACCTTTTGATTTATTAACTGAAAAGATGTTTTGAACATTTACAGAGCCAGAGGATGTTCACACATTGAGCATATGAAAATGAAGAATGCTGTCTTCGGGGTAATTTTAGTCTATTAGCTACCAGTTGTGAAACTTTCCGTGCATCATGACATTCATTTTTCATAACTTTTTTTCTTATTATATCTTTATTCTAAAATTTGTTTCTCAAATATTCAAACCACAAATTTTAAAATATTTGGTTTTAAATAAATATATATATTTTTCCCATGAGTTGTGAGGGTACGGGTGGTATTCGGTTACATGGTGATTTGTGAGATTTTGGTGCACCTATCACCGGAGCAGTATACACTGCACCATATTTGTAGTCTTTCCCTCGCCCCCTCCCACTCTTCCCACCAAGTCCCCAAAGTCCATTGTATCATTTCTTATGCATTTGCATCCTCATAGCTTAGCTCCCACATATCAGTGAGAACATACGATATTTGGCTTTCCAATCCTGAGTTATTCCACTTAGAATAATAGTCTCCAATCTCATCCAGGTCACTGCAAATGCTGTTAATTCATTCCTTTATGGCTGCGTAGTATTCCATCATACATATATATATACACCATAGTTTCTTTATCCACTCATTGACTGCTGGACATTTGGGTTGGTTCCACAATTTTGCAATTGTGAATTGTGCTGCTATAAATATGAATGTGTTAAAATATGCAATAAATATATGTGTGTTCAAATAATGACTTATTTTCCTCTGGGTAGATATCTAGTAGTGGGATTGCTGAATCAAATGGCAGCTCTACTTTTAGTTCTTCAAGGAATCTCCACACTGTTTTCCATAGCGGCTGTAGTAGTTTACATTACCATCAACAGTGTAAAAGCATTCCATGTTCACCACATACATGCCAACATCTAGTGTTTTTTTTTTTTGTTTTGTTTTTTGATTTTTTGATTTGGGCATTCTTGCAGGAGTAAGGTAGTATGGTGTTGTGGTTTTGATTTGCATTTCCCTGATCATTAATGATGTTGTGCATTTTTACATATTTCTTAGCCATTTGTATATCTTCTTTTGAGAATTGTCTATTCATGTCCTTAGCTCACTTTTTGATAGGATTTTTTTTTTCTTACTGATTTGTTTGAGTTCGTTGTAGATTCTGGATATTAGTTCTTTGTCAGATGTATAGATTGTGAAGATTTTCTCCCACTTTGTGGCTTATCTGTTTGCTCTGCTGACTGTTGCTTTTGTCGTGCAAAAGCTCTTAAGTTTAATTAGGTCCCAGCTAGTTATCTTTGTTTTTATTGCATTTGCTTTTGGGTTCTTGGTCATGAAATCCTTGCCTAAGCCAATGTCTAGAAGAGCTTCTCCAGTTATCTTCTAGAATTTTCATAGTTTCAGGTCTTAGGTTTAACTCCTTAATCCATCTTGAGTTGGTTTTTGTATAAGGTAAGAGATGAGGATCTAATGTCATTCTCCTACATGTGGCTAGCCAATTATCCCAGGACCATTTGTTGAAAAGGGTGTCCTTTCCCCACTTTATGTTTTCTTTGTCAAAGATCAATTGACTGCAAGTATTTGGTTTATTTCTGGGTTCTCTATTCTGTCCCATTGGTCTATGTGCCTATTTTTATACCAGTACCATGCTGTTTTGGTGATTATGGTCTTACCAAAAAGTTTGAAATCAGATAGTGTGATGCTTCCAGATTTGATCTTTTTGTTTAGTATTGCTTTGGCTATGTGAGCTCTTTTTTGTTTCCATATGAATTTTAGAATTGTTTTTTCTAATTCTGTGAAGAATGATGGTGGTTTTTTGATGGGGATTGCATTGAATTTGTAGATTGCTTTTGGCAGAATGGTCTTTTTCACAATATTGATTCTACCCATCCACGAGCATGGGATATGTCCCATTTATTTGTGTCTTCTATGATTTCTTTCAGCAGTGTTTTGTAGTTTTCCTTATAGAGGTCTTTTGACTCCTTTGTTAGGTATATTCCTAAGTTGTTGTTGTTGTTGTTGTTTTTCTTGCAGCAATTGTGAAAGGGATTGGTTTCTTGATTTGATTCTCTGCTTGATCTCTGTTGGTACATAGAAGAGCTACTGATTTGTGTATATTAATCTTGTATGCAGAAACTTTGCTGAATTCTTTTATCAGTTCTAGGAGATTTCTGGAGGAATCCTTAGGGTTTTCAGGGTAAACAATCATGTCCTCAGCAAACAGTGACCGTTTGACTTTCACTTTACCAATTTGGATGTCGTTTATTTCTTTCTCTTGTCTGATTGCTCTGGCTAGGACTTACAGTACTATTCTTAAGAGGAGTGGTGAGAGAGCTCATCCTTGTCTTGTTCCGGTTCTCAGATGGAATGCTTTCAAGTTTTCCCTGTTCAGTACTATGTTGGCTGTGGGTTTGTCATAGATGGCTTTTATTACATTAAGGTATGTCCCTTGCATGCCAATTTTGCTGAGAGTTTTAATCATAAAGGGATGCTGAATTTTCTTGAATGTTTTTCGAATGTTGAATGTGTCTATTGAGATAATCATGTGATTTTTTTAAAAATTCTGTTTATGTGGTGTATCACATTTATTGACTTGGGCATGTTAAACCATCCCTGCATCCCTGGTACAAAACCCACTTGATCATGGTGGATTATCTTTTTGATATGTTGTTGGATTCGATTAGCTAGTATTTTGTTAAGGATTTCAGCATCTATGTTCATCAAGGATATCAGTCTGCAGTTTTCCTTTTTGTTTGTGTCCTTTCCTGGTTTTGGTATTAGGGTGATGCTGGCTTCATAGAATAAATTAAGAAGGGTTCCTTTTCCCTCTCTCTTGTGGAATAGTGTCAAAAGGATTGGTACCAATTCTTCTTTGAATATCTGGTAGAATTCTGCTGTGAATCCATCTGATCCTGGACTTTTTTGTTGGTAATTTCTTAATTACAATGTCAATCTCGCTACTTGTTATTGGTCTGTTCAGGGTATCTAATTCTTCCTGAGTTTAGCCAGGAGGGTTGTATTTTTGCAAGAATTTATCCATCTCTTCTAGGTTTTCTAGTTTATGCATGTAAATGTGTTTATAGCAGTTTTGAATTATCTTTTGTATTTCTTTATTATTATTATTATTATTATTATTATTATTATTATTATTACTACTACTGTACTTTAAGTTCTAGGGTACATGTGCACAACCTGCAGATTTGTTACATATGTGTACATGTACCACGTTGGTGTGCTGCACCCGTTAACTTGTCATTTACATTAGGTATATCTCCTAATGCTATCCCTCCCCACTCCCTCCACCCCACAACAGGCCCCTGTGTGTGATGTTCCCCACCAGGTGTCCAAGTGTTCTCATTGTTCAATCCCCACCTATGAGTGAGAGCATATGGTGCTTGGTTTTCTGTCCTTGCAATAGTTTGCTCAGAATGATGGTTTCTAGCTTCATCCATGTCCCCACAAAGGACATGAACTCATCCTTTTTTATGGCTGCACAGTATTCCATGGTGTATATGTGCCACGTTTTCTTGATCCAGTCTATCATTGGTGGACATTTGGCTTGGTACCAAGTCTTTGCTATTGTGAATAGTGCCACAATAAACATACGTGTGCATGTGTCTTTATAGCAGCATGATTTATAATCCTTTGGGTATATACCCAGTAATGGAATGGCTGGGTCAAACGGTATTTCTAGTTCTAGATCCTTGAGGACTTGCAACGTTATCTTCCACAATGGTTGAACTAGTTTACAGTCCCACCAACAGTGTAAAAGTGTTCCTATTTCTCCACATCCTCTCTAGCACCTGTTGTTTCCTGACTTTTTAATGATCACCATTCTAACTGGTGTGAGATGGTATTTCATTGTGGTTTTGATTTGCATTTCTCTGATGGCTAGTGATAATGAACACTTTTTCATATGTCTGTTGGTTGCATAAATGTCTTCTTTTGTGAAGTGTCTGTTCATATCTTTTGCCCACTTTTTGATGGGGTCGTTTGATTTTTTCTTGCAAATTTCTTTAAGTTCTTTGTAGATTCTGGATATTAGCCCTTTGTCAGATAGTGAAATTGTAAAAATTTTCTCCCATTCTGTAGGTTGCCTGTTCACTCTGATGGTAGTTTCTTTTGCTGTGCAGAAGCTCTTTAGTTTCTTTAGATCCCATTTGTCAATTTTGGCTTTTGTTGCCATTGTTTTGGTGTTTTAGTCACGAAGTACTTGCCCATGCCTATGTCCTGAATGGTATTGCCTAGGTTTTCTTCTAGGGTTTTTATGGTTTTAGGTCTAACCCTTAAGTCTCTAATCCATCTTGAATTAATTTTTGTATAAGGTGTAGGAAAGGGATCCAGTTTCAGCTTTCTACATACGGTTAGCCAGTTTTCCCAGCACCATTTATTAAATAGGGAATCCTTTCCCCATTTCTTGTTTTTGTCAGGTTTGTCAAAGATCAGATGATTATAGATGTGTGGTATTATTTCTGAGGGCTCTGTTCTGTTCCATTGGTCTATATCTCTGTTTGGTACCGGTATCATGCTGTTTTGGTTACTGTAGCCTTGTAGTATAGTTTGAAGTCAGGTAGCGTAATGCCTCCAGCTTTGTTCTTTTGGCTGAGGGTTGTCTTGGCAATGCAGGCTCTTTTTGGTTCCATATGAACTTTAAAGTAGTTTTTTCCAATTCTGTGAAGAAAGTCATTGGCAACTTGATGGGGATGGCATTGAATCTGCAAATTACCTTGAGCAGTATGGCCATTTTCACAATATTGATTCTTCCTATCCATGAGCATGGAATGTTCTTCCATTTGTTTGCGTCCTCCTATTTTGTTGAGCAGTGGTTTGTAGTTCTCCTTGAAGAGGTCCTTCACATCTCTTGTAAGTTGGATTCCTAGGTATTTTATTCTCTTTGAAGCAATTGTAAATGGGAGTTCACTCATGATTTGGCTCTCTGTCTGTTATTGGTATATAAGAGTCCTTGTGATTTTTGCACATTGATTTTGTATCCTGAGACTTTGCTGAAGTTGCTTCTCAGCTTAAGGAGATTTTGGGCTGAGACGATAGGGTTTTCTACATATACAATCATGTCATCTGCCAACAGGGACAATTTGACTTCCTCTTTTCTTAATTGAATACTCTTTATTTCTTTCTCCTGCCTGATTGCCCTGGCCAGAACTTCCAACCCTATGTTGAATGGGAGTGTTGAGAGATGGCATCCATGTCTCATGCCAGTTTTCAAAGGAAATGCTTCCAGTTTTTGCCCATTCAGTACAATATTGACTGTGGGTTTGTCATAAATAGCTCTTATTATGTTGAGATACATCCCATCAATACCTAGTTTATTGAGAGTTTTTACCATGAAGGGCTGTTGAATTTTGTCAAAGGTCTTTTCTGCATCTATTGAGATAATCATTTAGTTTTTGTCTTTGGTTCTGTTTATGTGCTGGATTACGTTTATTGATTTGTGTATGTTGAACCAGCCTTGCATCCCAGGGATGATGCCCACTTGGTCATGGTGGATAAGCTTTTTGATGTACTGCTAGATTCAGTTTGCCAGTATCTTACTGAGGATTTTTGCAGCAATGTTCATCAGGGATATTGGTCTAAAATTCTCTTTTTTTGTTGTATCTTTGCCAGGCTTTGGTATCAGGATGATGTAGGCCTCATAAAATGAATTAGGGAGGATTACCTCTTTTTCTATTGATTGGAATGGTTTCAGAAGGAATGGTACCAGTTCATCTTTGTACCTCTGGTAGAATTCGGCTATGAACCCGTCTGGTCCTGGACTTTTTTTGGTTGGTAGGCTATTAATTATTGCCTCAACTTCAGAACCTGTTATTGCTCTATTCAGGGATTCTACTTCTTCCTGGTTTAGTCTTGGGAGAGTGTAAGTGTCCAGGAATTTATCCATTTCTTCTAGATTTTCTAGTGCATTTGCATAGAAGTGTTTATAGTATTCTCTGATGGTAGCTTGTATTCCTGTGGAATCAGTGGTGATGTCATTTGTTATTGCATCTATTTGGTTCTTTTCTCTTTTCCTCTTCATTAGTCTTGCTAGCGGTCCATCAATTTTGTTGATCTTTTCAAAAAACCAGCTCCTGGATTCATTGATTTTTTTTGAAGAGTTTTTTGTATCTCTATCTCCTTCAGTCCTGCTCTGATCTTAGTTATTTCTTACCTTCTGCTAGCTTTTGAATGTGTTTCCTCTTGCTTCTTTAGTTCTTTTAATTGTGATGTTAGGGTGTCAATTTTTTATCTTTCCTGCTTTCTCTTGTAGGCATTAAGTGCTATAAATTTTCCTGTAAACACTGCTTTAGCTCTGCCCCGGGGATTATGGCCCGTTGTGTCTTTGTTCTCATCGGTTTCAAAGAACATCTTTATTTCTGCCTTCATTTCGTTATGTACCCAGTAGTCATTCAGGAGCAGGTTGTTCAGTTTCCATGTAGTTGAGTGGTTTTGAGTGAGTTTCTTAATCCTGAGTTCTAGTTTTATTGTGCTGTGGTCTGAGAGACAGTTTGTTATAATTTCTGTTCTTTTACATTTGCTGAGGAGTGCCTTATTTCCAACTATGTAGTTCATTTTGGAATAAATGTGATGTGGTGCTGAGAAGAATGTATATTCTGTTGATTTGGGGTGGAGAGTTCTGTAGATGTCTATTAGGTCTGCTTGGTGCAGAGCTGAATTGAGTTCCTGGATATCTTTGTTAACTTTCTGTCTCATTGATCTGTCTAATGTTAACAGTGGGGTGTGAAAGTCTCCCATTATTATTGTTTGGGAGTCTAAGTCTCTTTGTAGGTCTCTAAGGACTTGCTTTATGAATCTGGGTGCTTCTGTATTGGGTGCCTATATATTTAGGATTGTTAGCTCTTCTTGTTGAACTGATCCCTTTACCATTATGTAATGGCCTTCTTTGTCTCTTTTGATCTTTGTTGGTTTAAAGTCTGTTTTACCTGAGACTAGGATTGCAACCCCTGTCTTTTTTTGTTTTCCATTTGCTTGGTAGATCTTCCTCCTTCCCTTTATTTTGAGCCTGTGTGTGTCTCTGCACATGAGATGGGCCTCCTGAATACAGCACACTGATGGGTCTTGACTCTTTATCCAATTTGCCAGTCTGTGTCTTTTAATTGGAATGTTTAGCCCTTTTACATTTGAGATTAATATTGTTATGTGTGAATTTGATCCTGTCTTTATGATGTTAACTGGTTATTTTGCTCATTAATTGATGTAGTTTCTTCCTAGCGTTGATGGTCTTTACAATTTGGCATGTTTTTGCAGTGGCTGGTACTGGTTGTTCCTTTCCATGTTTAGTGCTTCCTTCAGGATCTCTTGTAAGGCAGGCCTGGTGGTGACAAAATCTCTCAGCATTTGTTTGTCTGTAAAGGATTTTATTTCTCCTTCCCTTATGAAGCTTAGCTTGGCTGGATATGAAATTCTGGGTTGAAAATTATTTTCTTTAAGAATGTTGAATATTGACCCCCATTCTCTTCTGGCTTGTAGAGTTTCTGCCAAGAGATCCACTGTTAGTCTGATGGGCTTCCCTTTGTGGGTAACCCGACCTTTCTCTCTGGCTGCCCTTAACATTTTTTCCTTCATTTCAACTTTGGTGAATCTGACGATTGTGTGTCTTATAGTTGCTCTTCTTGAGGAGTATCTTTGTGGTGTTCCCTGTTTTCCCTGAATTTGAATGTTGGCCTGCCTCACTAGGTTGTGGAAGTTCTCCTGGATAATATCCTGCAGAGTGTTTTCCAACTTGGTTCCATTCTCCCCGTCACTTTCAAGTACACCAATCAGACATAGATTTGGTCTTTTCACGTAGTCTCATATTTCTTGGAGGCTTTGTTCATTTCTTTTTATTCTTTTTTCTCTAAACTTCTCTTCTCACTTCATTTCATTCATTTGATCTTCAATCACTGATGCCCTTTCTTCCCCTTTATCAAATCGGCTACTGAAGCTTATGCATGCATCACGTAGTTCTCGTGCCATGGTTTTCAGCTTCATCAGGTCATTTAAGGACTTCTCTACACTGTTTATTCTAATTAGCCATTCATCTAATCTTTTTTTCAAGATTTTTAGCTTATTTGTGATGGGTTTGAACATCCACCTTTAGCTTGGAGAAGTTTGTTATTACTGATCGTCTGAAGCCTTCCTCTCTCAACTCGTCAAAGTCATTCTCCATCCAGCTTTGTTCCATTGCTGGTGAGGGGCTGCATTCCTTTGGAGGAGAAGAGGCACTCTGATTTTTAGAATTTTCAGCCTTTCTGCTCTGGTTTCTCCCCATCTTTGTGGTTTTATCTGCCTTTGGTCTTTGATGATGGTGATGCACAGATGGGGTTTTTGTGTGGATGTCCTTTCTGTTTGTTAGTTTTCCTTCTAAGAGTCAGGACCCTCAGCTGCAGGTCTGTTGGAGTTTGCTGGAGGTCCATTCCAGACCCTGTTTGCCTGGGTATCACCAGGAGAGGCTGCAGAACAGCAAATATTGCAGAACAACAGATGTTGCTGCCTGATCCTTCCTCTGGCAGCTTCGGCTCAGAGGGGCACCCAGCCATATGAGGTGTCAGTCGGCCCCTACTGGGAGGTGTCTCCCAGTTAGGCTACTGCAGGGTAAGGGACCCACTTGAGGAGGCAGTCTGTCCATTCTCAGATCTCAAACTCCGTGCTGGGAGAACAACTATTCTCTTCAAAGTTGTCAGACAGGGACCTTTAAACCTGCAGAAGTTTCTGCTGCTTTTCGTTCAGCTATGCCCTGCCCACAGAGGTGGAGTCTACAATGGCAAGCAGGCCTCCTTGAGCTGCGGTGGGCTCCACCCAGTTGGAGCTTCCAGGCCGCTTTGTTTACCTACTCAAGCCTCAGCAATGGTGGATGCCCCTCCCCTAGTCTCACTGCTACCTTGCAGTTGGATCTCAGACTGCTGTGTTAGCAGTGAGTGAGGCTCCATGGGCATGGGACACTCTGAGCCAGGCGCAGGATATAATCTCCTGGTGTGCCATTTGCTAAGGCCATTGGAAAAGTGCAATATTAGGGTGGGAGTGTCCCAATTTTCCAGGTACTGTCTGTCACAGCTTCCCTTTGCTAGGAAGGGGAATTCTCCAACCCCTTGTGCTTCCCAGGTGAGAGGATGCCCTGCCCTGCTCCGTGGGCTGCACCCACTGTCTGACAAGCCCCAGTAAGGTGAACCTGGTACCTCAGTTGGAAATACAGAAATCACCTGTCTTCTGCATTGCTCACACTGGGAGCTGCAGACTGGAGCTCTTGCTATTCGGCCGTCTTTGAATCTCATCGATCTTTTGTATTTCAGTGGTGTCAGTAATAATATATCCTGTTTCATTTCTTGGTGAGGTTATTTGGATTTTCTCTCCTCTTTTCTTGGTTAATCTTGCTAATGGTCTATCAATTTTATTTATCTTTTCGAAGAACCAGCTTTTTGTTTCATTTATCTTTTGTATTTTTTGTTTTTTTGTTTCAATTTTGTCTAGTTCTGCTCTGATCTTGGTTATTTTCTTTCTTCTGCTGGGCTTGGGTTAGGTTTGTTCTTGTTTTTCTAGTTCCTTGAGGTGTGACCTTAGATTGTTTATTTGTGCTCTTTCAGACTTTTTGATGTAGACATATAGGGCTATGAACTTTCCTCTTAGCACTGCCTTTGCTGTGTCCCAAAGGTTTTGAAAGGTTGTGTCGTTATTGTTGTTCAGTTCAAATAATTTTTAAATTTCCATCTTGATTTCATTTTTGACCCAATGCTTATTCAGGATCAGGTTATTTAATTTCCATGTATTTGCATGGTTTTGGGGGTTCCTTTTGGAGTTGCTTTCCAGTTTTATTCCACTGTGGTCTGAGAGAGTGCTTGATGTAATTTCAATTTTCTTAAATTTATTAAGGCATGTTTTATGGCCTATCATATGGTCTATCTTGGAGAAATTTCCATGCACTGTTGAATAGAATGTGTATTCTGTGGTTGTTGGATGAAATGTTCTGTATGTATCTGTTAAGTTCATTTGTTCCATGGTATAGTTTAAATCCATTGTTTCTTTGTTGACTTTCTGTCTTCATGACCTGTCTAGTGCTGTCAGTGGAGTATTGAAGGCCCCCACTATTATTTCTTAGGTCTTTTAGTAATTATTTTATAAATTTGGGAGCTCCAGTGTTAGGTTCATATATGTTTAGGGTTGTGATATTTTCTTGTTAGACAAATCCTTTTACCATTATATAATGTCTCCCTTTGTCTCTTTTAACCACTGTTACTTTAAAATTTCTTTTGTCTGATGTAAGAATAGCTACCCCTGCTCACTTTTGGTGTTCATTTGCATGAAATGTCTTTTTCCACTCCTTTACTTTAAGTTTATGTGAGTCCTTGTGTGCTAGATGAGTCTCCTGAAGGTAGCAGATAGTTGGTTGGTGAGTTCTTATCCATTCCACAGTTCTGTGTCTTTTAAGTGGAGCATTAGGCCATTTACATTCAATGTTAATATTGAAATGTGTCATACCATTGCATTAATCATGCTCCTTGTTGCCTGTGTACTTTGATTTTTATTTTGTTTTTTTGCTTTTGCTTTTTAATTTGTGTTTTTGTTTTATAGATTCTGTGTGATTTATGCTTTAAAGAGGTTCTGTTTTGGTGTGTTTCCAGGATTTGTTTCAAGATTTAGAGCTCCTTTTAGCAGTTCTTGTAGTGGGGGCTTGGTAATGGTGAATTCTGCCAGCATTTGTTTGTCTGAAAACAACTGTATCTTTCCTTAATATATGATGCTTAGTTTTGCTGTATACAAAATTCTTGGCTCATAATTGTTTTGTTTGAGGAGGCTGAAGATAGGGCTCCAATCCCTTCTAGGCTGTAAGGTTTCTGCTGATAATTCTGCTGTTAATCTGATAGGTTTTCCTTTACAGGTTACCTGGTGCTTCTGACTTATAGCTCTTAACATTCTTTCCTTCATCTTAACTTTGGATAACCTGATGACAATGGGTCTAGGTGAGATTTTTTTGCGATGAATTTCCCAGGTATTCTTTGTGCTTCTTGTATTTGCAGTCTAGGTAACTAGCAAGACTGGGAAATTTTTCCTGGATTATTCTCCCAGTTATGTTTTCCAAGCTTTTAGAATTCTCTTCTTCCTCAGGAACACCAATTATTCTTAGGTTTGGTCGTTTAACATAATCCCAGACTTCTTGGAGTCTTTGTTTGTATTTTCTTATTCTTTTTTCTTTGTCTTTGTTGGACTGGGTTAATTCAAAGACCTTGTATTTAGCTCTGAATTTCTTTCTTCTACTTGTTCAATTCTATTGCTGAGACTTTCCAGAGCATTTCGCATTTCTAGAAATGTGTCCAAAGTTTCCTGAATTTTTTATTGTTTTTTCTTTAAACTATCTATTTCCTTGAATATTTATGCCTTCACTTCTTCTATCATTTTTTGGATTTCCTTGCATTAGGTTTCACCTTTCTCTGGTCCTTCTCACCCCCCTGCCCCCCACCCCCAAAACACACACACACACACAATTAGCTTAACTAATCTCCTGAATTTGTTTTCAGGTAAATCAGGTATTTCTTCTCGGTTTGGATCCACTGCTGATGAACTAGTATGATTTTTGACGGCGGGTGGGGGAGGGGGGTGTTGAAGAGCTTTGTCTTGTCATATTACCAGGGTTGGTTTTCTGATTCCTTCTCATTGGGGTAGGCTCTGTCAGAGGAAAAGTCTAGGGCTGAAGACTGTTGTTCAGATTCTTTTGTCCCACAAAGTATTCCCTTGATGTAGTACTCTCCCCCTTTTCCTATGGATGTGGTTTCCTGTGAGCCGAACTGCAGTGATTGTTGTCTCTCTTCCGGGTCTAGCTGTCTACTCGGCTCCGAACTGGTACTGTAGGGTGTCTGCACTGAGTCCTGTGATGTGAACCATCTATGGGTCTCAGCCATGGACACCAGTGCCCGTTCCAGTGGAGGTGGCAGAGAGTGCAATGGACTCTGTGGGGGTCCTTAGCTTTGATGGTTTAATGCTCTATTTTTGTGCTGGTTGACCTCCAGCCAGCAGGTGGAACTTTCCAGAAAGTATCAGCTGTAGTAGTGTGGAGAGGGACTGGTGGTGGGCAGGGCCCTAGAACTCCCAAGATTATATGCCCTTTGTCTTCTGCTACCAGGGTGGATAGGGAAGGACCATCAGGTGGAGGTGGTGCTAGGTATGTCTGAGCTCAGATTCTTCTTGGGCTGGTCTTGCTGTGGCTGCTGTGAGGGATGGTGAACATGGCTGCCTGCAAGGGTGCTCCATACAAAGAGAAGCAGGGGCAACCAGATTTCATAGTCCTGTAAGGATGGCCCAAGAAGAGAAATAAAAGACCTCTGAGCACCATAAAGCTGCAGGGGAGCCCTCATTCACACAGACGGCAGCTGGGCACCATAATCCCAGCGTGCACACCTCGTATATGCAACACAAGACCACTTACTAAAGCAACCACAGTTGGCCAACACAACCCTTACCCGATGCTCAACCAACTAGCCCACACAGTGCTTGCCAAACCAACACCTAGCACTGTCTTTCTCCAATGTGGGACAAAGACTGTGAGCCTTGGCTTTAAAAAAATGTCTCACCCAACTTTCCCGCCAAGTCTTACCTCCCAAAGTCTATCCTCCCTTGGTTGAAATGGATTTCCTTTTTGGCAGTAGAACTTCCACTCATTACTCAGCGCTTATTCTCAGAGTCTTTTGGTTGGTGTATTATTTCACATTTTTAAGCTAGTGGGAAGCCCAATCACCTGACTCATCATGCTTTCCAGGATAACCCATCTGGTTTTGAGTACCTTGGATAATTGGAGTGGGTTTTGTAATCTCCACATCTACCCAAGTGCAGACTCCCAGGACTTTCCCACTCACAACCTGTCAAGCAATTAAGTGGTCCCCGAGCAGCAATGTGGTTGGTAATGGGGCTACGAAGCTCCTGAATGCAACTGCTAGGTTCACATACCACACTTCCATAGATTCAGCCAGTAGGGAGACCATGAAGTCAAATATGGTCAGACAGTTTATTACTCACACAAAATGCATAAGAACCACCAGCATGGTGTCAGCTCCCTGCATCCCTAATTCCATAGAATGACACTGAACAAAGAGGCCAGATGACAGATGGCACAGGTGGTAGGTCGCTCTGCTACTGAGGAGTCAGCTCTAACTCTTAGCCAAATAGATAAACTCACAAAGAAGTCTGCAGTTGAACCCTGAGGGAGCAAGGTCAAAAGTCCTGTGATCAACTGAAACTAAAGAGACGAATGAGAAATGTCCTTGTGGTCATCTCCCACAAGATAGGGGGGTGGGTGGGAACTGCCCATGGCATCTCTTTACCAGCTTGCTTATCCTTTCTTGCTCCAGGAGGAATCGCAGGGTACTTTGCCAAGACTCAGGTTGTACTGCAGTCAATTCTGGTCCCATATGTAATCCATAAAGACATGGTCGGTATGGAGTTGTGCAAGGTTGTCGGGAAGTTGCAGCAGAGCAGCTCCCCTGAATACCTCTTCCACATCTCAAAGTTTGGGAAGCATTGAGTATCCTGGATGGTTCAGAAGGAGACTGGCCACACAGGAGTGTGGATTGGCTTAAAAAAGGTTTTAATGCATCAAAGAGGGTGACTCCTACAAGATGATTCATGGCACACATGCGGGCCTTCGCCAGTCAGTGGTATGCTCAATGAGTGCTCACCCACTGTGTAGGTGGATGGTCTGTAGGTATCAGTGTTGCCATAGTGCAACTGTTTCTCAGAGATGGTTCTGCCCTTTTCCCAGAATCACCCTATATCTTGTTCTCTCATTTCAAGTCCTTCTTACCTCCTTCAACACAATGACTCAATCAATATCCTCTGCAGCTGGTAGCAGACAGGATAGCAGAGGGGACCCATCTTTAATCTGTGAAGGTCACTAAATACCCCTCTCCTTTTTAGTTTATTATTGTGACATAAATTCTATACCCTGCATCCTTCATAGTTAGCCATGTTGATTTTCTACTGTGCTTTCTTTAACCAAAAAGGTAAAACAAACAATACTTTCGCAAAACTAAAGCTTTAGCTTTCAACATGATTGTTTCTGATGTGGGTTTCAAGAGTCTATTTCAGCAGTAAGAAAACAAATGTTGACTTTCTTTTCATTTGGATCCTTTCTGTCAAAAACTCCAATCCTTCTCCAGGCAAAGTAAATCTCTTTGAATGATGAGGAGAACAAATAGTGGAAGTGTAAGAAAGGCAGAAAAGCATACACACTTTTCTCCTTTTCTTTTGAAAAGGAAAATCTAAAGTAAAGAAACATGAGTCTCAGTTTAAAGAAAGAAACAACATCAACTGAAAGTAAACCATGACGCAATGACTTGGACCTTTTGTTTATCCATGTACAGTGGAGTCAACATTTTCTGCCCTAGTCTTTAAAATACTTAGTGAGTTAGAAATTCATTAACTTGATTTGTTGGTTGAAGAATAAATATGCCCATGCAAATTACACTCTGTTATATCCTAGTCTTTCTCAGGAGGCTTCTCCCTTGTATTTCTTGGCTCCCAGGGCCCAGGAAGATCAGACCACCATTAATATGTAGAGAATTCATCTTATCTCTTTTTAAAATACAAATTCCACCCTCAATATTTTAGTAAGGGGTCAGCAAACTTTCACTAAAAAGCAAAAGTCAGCAAACTTCTTTTTTTAACAGACCAGATAGAAAGTATTCTTGACTTTGTAGGCCATACGGTTTTTGTCACAATTACTCAACTCTGACACTGTAGTGAAAGCAGCCATAGACAATTTGTAAACAAATGAACATGACTGTGTTCCAATAAAACTTTATCTGCCAAAACAGGTGATGAGTCAGATTTGGCCCACAGGCCATAGTTCACTGATCCTCTTTTAGATGATTGTATAAACTATGATCACTTTTAAAATGTTGTTGTCATTAATCACTTAAGAGGTAAACTATATCTTTTTCTCTTTTCTGTGTGTGTGTGTGTGTGTGTGTGTTGTTGTTGTTTTTTTCAATTTGAAGATTTGTCCTTTGCTTCAAACTCTGTTCAAAAACTCAGGAAATTTTCTGATGTTTGATACAGCAACCTGTGGATTTTCTCCTTTCTGCAGCTACATATTTATTTATTACTTTTATTTTTTGAGACAGGGTCTTGCTCTGTCACCCAGGCTGGAGTGCAGTGTTGCAATCACAGCTCACTGCAGGCTCGATCTCCCGGGCTGAGCTGATCCTCCTGCCTCAGTGGCCCCAAGAGCTGGGACTACAGGTGTGTGCCACCATGCCAGGGTAATTTTTGTATTTCTTGGTAGATGAAGTTTTGCCATGCTGCCCAGGCTAGTCTCCACCTCTGGCTCAAGCAATTCACCCTCTGCAGCTATTTGATAAGATGTTTCTGACAGTTCCTGGACCTAGGCACGGCAAGAAGTATTATCTTTGATAAATAATATTTAAAGGTAACTTTTTCACTATACCGTCTTTCAAAATTCTTTAACAAGAATGATCAGGTATGTCTCACCACTTAGCCAGCTGAGGGGAAGCTTGATCTTACTTCTAACCATAGTTAGTTCTGTAAAATCAACAACACAACCATTACTCCTGCTACATAAAATGGGCTATGATCAAATCCAGTACACCAAACATTAAGGGAATAACTGTCAGTGAATTGCCAATACCTGAATTATACCCAGGGCATGTCTTAGGCACACTGTATTATCCAAAAATGACTGAAACATTATCTCCCATTCCTCAAGCTATTCTTCAATGTGAGGTTGCCACTTCTCCATCAAGGTGTGAGGCCTATTTCTGCACCCGCTTCAATCTGAGAGCTTTAACTAACAAGTAGAGTGTAACTGTGCAGCAGTCCCAGGCTTAGCCCACAAAACTAGCCTGTCAATCTCTGCTTTCAGTTTGCATGGAAACTTTTATTCATAGACCAACAAATCCAGTTAATGAATTTTACCTGACTTTTTTTTTTTCTTCAACTTTTAAGTTCCGTGGTACATGTACAGGATATGTGGGTTTATTAATGTAGGTAAATGTGTGTCATGGTGGTTTACTGCACAGATCATCCCATCACCTAGGAATCAAATCCAGCAATACATTAGCTGTTATTCCTGATACTTTCCCTCCCCTAGCCCCCACTTCCAACAGGTCCCAGTGTGTGTTGTTCCCCTCCCTGTGTCCATGTGTTCTCATTAATTATTCAACTCTCACTTATAAGTGAGAACATGTAGTATTTGGTTTTCTGTTTCTGCATTGGTTTGCTGGGGATAATGGCTTCCGGCTCCATCCATGTCCCTGCAAACGACATGATCTTCTTCTTTTTTATGGCTGCATGGTATTCCATGGTATATATGCACCACAGTTTCTTTATCCAGTATATCACTGATGGTCATTTAGGTAGATTTCATGTCTTTGCTGTTGTGAGTAGTGCTGCAATAAACATACATGTGCATGTGTGCGTGCTTCTTTATAATAGAATGCTTTATATTCATTTTTTTTCCTTTTCTTTTTTAAATAGAGTCTTGCTCTGTCACCAAGGCTGGAGTGCAGTGCCACAATCTCTACTCACTACAACCTCCACCTCCCAGGTTCAAGTGATTCTCCTGCCTTAGTCTCCCATGTAGCTGGGACTACAGGTGTGCACCACTACATGCAGCTAATTTTTTTTTTCTTGCAAGAGACAGGGTTTCACCATGTTGGCCAGGATGTTCTCAATCTCTTGACCTCATGATCTGCTATATTCCATTGGGTATATACCCAGTAATTGGATTGCTGGGTCAAGTGGTATTTCTGCCTCTAGATCTTTGAGGAATTGCCACACTGTCTTCCACAATAGTTACACTTATTTATACTCCTACCAACAGTGCAAAAGCTTTCCTTTTATCTCCAGCCTCATCAACATATGTTTTTGTTTTTTTTTGTTTTTTTTCTTTTGACTTGTTAATATTAGCCATTGTGACATGTGAGATGGTATCTCATTGTGGTTTTGATTTGTATTTCTGTAGTGATCAGTGGGGATGTTGAGCTTTTTCTCATATGTTGCTGGCCACATGCATGTCTTCTTTTCTGAAGTGTCTAATCATGTCCTTTCCCCACTTTTTAATGAGGCTGTTTGTTTTTGGGTTTTTTCTTTTTGCTTTTTTTTTTTTTTTTTTTTTGTAAATTTGTTTAAGTTTCTTGTAGACTCTGGATATTAGACCTTTGTCAGATGGATAGATTGCAAAAATTTTCTCCCATTCTGTAGGTCGTTTATTCACTCGGATGATAGATTCTTTTGCTGTGCAGAAGCTCTTTAGTTTGATTAGATCCCATTTCTGATGGAGTATTTTAAATCCTGAGCTACTGTATAGGAAGTCCAGTCTATTCTGCAGGAGCGAGAGGTCCTGTGGAGAAGCACTGTGGCATATCGGATGTGCAGCTCAATCAAGTTTTGGGATGACTCTTGCACACCATCTCTGACTATGCCATTTGAGAAATCCCAAGTGAGAATCATGCAGCTGAGCCAAGTCAACACACAGAAACTTGAGAGAAAACAGGGAATTTGTATTTCAAACTACTTAAAGTTCTAAGGTGATATGTTAATAGCAGCAGATAATTGGGACAGGAACTGACAAGCATAGAGAAAATCTGCATTGGTGAGAATTAAGGAATTCATGAAAAAGGAGATAAAATAAAAATGATAACACAATGCAGATAAGCATGAAGTTAAAAATAAACTGAGAAGACTATATACACCCTAATTTGGTAAGAAAATATTAATACATGTTCAATACAATGAATAGCTAGCTGGTAAAAGTCCTCATGTTCTGTATCCTGAGGAGAAGATTCTTGGTCTTGAAAAACAAAACAGCAACCTCTGAAAAAGCCTATTATGAGAGTAAGAGATATTTTCCTCTTGAGGTCACACAACAAAGTTTTGCAGCCACTTCCAGCAATGTCACCATGTCCTGAAGGGAAGGACTGGCATCATTATAATTATATTTTAACTACATCCTCTGAGTTACATTTTAAGGTGGAATAAGACATCTTTCTAATATAAAAATAAAAGCAAATTATATTGACATGTCTTCTCTTTGCTTGTAATAGAGGAATGGGTAAACAAAAAGCCTAGAGGAATGAACACAGCTAGCTTCATGCTCTGCTGTGACCCTCCATGATTCTGCATCTGGCTGAAATTTTTATGGCTTCTGTTGAAATTCCCAAATGCTGAGAGAAAAAATAATAACTAAAAATAAAATTAATTTGAGGGTAAAGGAGAAAGCTGGTTGTAAGTGATGCTTTAGAAAAGGTGACCTTTTCGAGCTTAGGATGATTATTGATACTCATGAATGAATGTGTTTAAAATGAAAACATTCCTTCTGCTAAAAACAGGGCAAGACACCCATTCTGGACTCTATTTTGGAGATCAGTGGGAAGTAAATACTTCTATGAAATGCCTAAAGCCTTGACCAGTCTAAGCATCTGTATGGTAAAGAAGAGATTACTCAACATGGACCCCTCTGTTCTATTCACAACACTTCAAAGACTTGCCCACTGATGCAGGAGGGGAAATACTGTTTATTTGTAATGTATATAAATTAGAAGATAGAGAGTTATTTTGGCAAGTTAGAACATATGGAAAAGTATATTGTATATGTAAAACAGAGAGTTATTTTAGTTAGAACATATGGAAAAGTATATTGTGTAAGTCTGTCTAAAATGATGACAGAGAAATGTGTTACCTTAATAGAGTCAAGAATAAATTGAGGACTATGATAGCAGGGAAAAAAGGACTTCCTACAAAACTCAGTTTGAAAAAATGTATATCAAAGCAATTAATCCCAGAGCACAAGTACAGAGAAGATGGGTCCTAGAAATAGATGAGAAAATAAAACAAAACAAAACAAAAAGCCTTATTCCTGGGTGAGAATCCAACAGCTGGAACTGATAGTATAGGTTCCTAGTTAGCTAACATTTTATGAGATTGTTCACAATCAAGTGAGGGGTAAGAAATGAAAAACTCACAACAGGACGAAACATGTTCCATGGAATATTTCCATCCAGATTCTCTTTGAGGAGCAACTCTGTGTGTCAGTCTGAGCCAGCAAAGTCAGGCTAGGTGCATCACTGGTGGAGGTGTCCATTTTTGAACCAGGAACCGGAATAAAGTTCAAGTGTCCATTTCTTTCTCTTCTCAGTTGTTTCCTGTTTTTGTTTGTTTGTTTATTTGTTTTATTTTGTTTTGTTCTCCAGTTAAATAGAGATGGTGTGAAGATACATATTTTTTAACAGACTCCTGGTTTTAACTTTAGTTATTGGTTCCTTAGAAATGTCACGGCAAAACTCTTTATTATACAATAACCTTTAGAAAACTTATATTGAGTTTTTGAAGTTCAATTTCAACACAGAGGGCAAGTTTTAAGAGGGTAGAAGTAAAATCTCTACTCCACAGAACTTAGGCAAAGGATCATTCTACTAATATTTTTTCCCCAGAATTTCTTCTCTGCAACCTTCTAGCCAGAATAGGCTCTCTCTTTTTTTTTTTTTTGCTTTTGTCAATTGTAGGTTCTAAATTTAAAACTCAAGTTGAATTTTTTTTTATTTAGCTTTGAATTCATTTTAGCTTTGAGAGCAGTATGTTTAGCTACTGCCAGTTCACCCCTTGGCAGGACTAGTGGCTAAGCCAATTTTTTTCTCTTAAAACTCTATACATTTTCTTATCCTAGAACACAGGTTTTTCTAGATCAGAATTAATTTTCCATCACTCAAATGAAAGGGAAATCTTTTTAATGCACACTGAAATTCATTTGAAACTAAGAAAGACACATCTGAGGAATATCTGAAATTATTTATAAAATTATAGCAATAAAAAACTGAACATTTCCCAAGGCACATATCAAGTGCTTGCTCTTTAACTGGATCATTCATAATATAAAGTTAATGTTATGCAACAGTGTAACAGCTTAAAAAACAGCATTATACACACTTTATTATAGAAATTCCTGAATTATTTATTGTTTTAATAGCATATTCAAAGTTGAAAATGAGCATTTTTGTGGATTTCATTGTCTTCCATTTAGAAAGCTCTATATTTCCATTCTGTCTCATAACTGGCTGAACACTCTTTGTTGCCTACTTTCCTTGACTTCCATTTCCTTGCTAGCTCCTTTCCATATCACCCAAATCTTTTTTTTGTTTGTTTGTTTTTTTTTTTTGACTTTGCTGAAATTCTGGTCACGGATTCTCTGTGCTCCTTATTTTCAGTTGGAGAAACTGAAGCACAGAAAAGTTCAAATTAGTTGTTTAATCAACTTGCCACAGTAAACAAGCGGTAGAGTCAGGATTTGAACTCAAGTATATTTGCTTCCAAAGCTACTAGAGTTCAATGTTTCCACTGTCAATGACAATATTCAAATATTCTAAGATCTATGCTTGAATGGTTGTAAATCAATAGTGGCCCCACCCAATAGCTCAAACCTAGTCCTGGAAAATGTTCTTAAAAGCAGTTCTGAAAAAGCAGAACTACCGTTTGATCCAGCAATCCCATTACTGGGTATATACCCAGAGGAATGTAACGCATTCTACCATAAAGACATATGCACATGGATGTTCATTGCAGCACTGTTCACAATGGGAAAGACATGGAATCAACTTAAATGCTTATCAGTGACAGACTGGATAAAGAAAATGTGGTACATATACACCATGGAATATTATACAGCCATAAAAAACAAAGAGAGCATGTCCTTTGTGGGACCATGGCTGGAGCTGGAAGCCATTATCCTCAGCAAACTAACACAGGAACAGAAAACCGAATACCACATGTTCTCACTTATAAATGGAAGCTAAATGATAAGAACTTATGAACACAAAGAAGGAAACAATACATAGTGGGGTCTATTTGAGGGTGGAGGGTGGGAAGAAGGAGAGAAGCAGAAAAGATAACTATTGGGTACCGAGCTTAATACCTGGGTGATGTAGTAATATGTACAACAAACCCCAGTGACATGTGTTTATCTATGTAACAAACCTTCACATGTACCGCCAAACCTAAATAAAAATTTTTATAAAAAGAAGACATGAGGTGAGGGACAGGAGGAAAAGTAGCTGTGGACACTCAAAAGAGGAACTGCAGAGTTTAGATATGATAAAAAATAATAATAATAATAATAAAAGAGAGAGAGAGTTAGCTTGACCTAGAAGAGGAACCATTTTCTCAGGTAGAACTGATGAAAGACTGTTTTGTTTGTGTTTTATGTTTTGGTTTTTGTCTATTTGGAGAGTTGAGAGAAATTGAGAGTTTACACTTAAACCTTATTAAATATCTTTTGTATATTTAATATACAACTGTTAAAAGCGTATGTCACTGTAGGTGAAGGTAGTTCTTATCACAAAGTATAGGTTGAATAACTCTTACATAATTTTTATTGATGCTTTAATATATAGTTGTAATGTCAATTACCTTTACAGGTATTATAATATTTTGAGATTAAGTGGAACCTCTCAAACTATTACAACAATGATTTAGGTAGCCAGTTGGGGCAAAACAAGAGAGCAGGCAATCGCACTGGAAAGACTGATTCTAATATAGGTGTGTTACTTGTTTCATTAAGAAATTGAGTGTCCTAAATTGTCCATCTTATAAAATTCATGTCTAAATCCAAACTCACAATATTTTCCTCAAAACCATTTTCTTCTGCATTTTTTCCAATATAAAGAAAAAATCAACTTTATTCTTCCCGTTGCTCAGGACAAAAACCGTGGTGTCATCCTGATTCTTGATTATTTCCTCACAGGCCACATCTGGTACCTCAGCAAATCCTATTACCTTTTTTTTCCCAAATTTCTTCAGAATATGACCAGGTCTCATTATCCCTTCTGCCGTACTCAGGTTCAAGCCTCCATCATCTCTGGCTGGGATTACTGCAAGGTCTTCCTAACCATTCTCTCCGCCTTTTTCCTACTTCAGTCACTCCTCAATCACGCCTGTGTTTAAAACCTCCAAGGACTTTTCTTCTCACTCATAGCAATGTCAAAAGCATTGCAATGACCTACAGGTCCTATACCATCTGCCATCTAATACCTTTCTGACCTCATTTGCTGCTATTCCCCTTGCTCAGTCCCTCTAACCAAAGTGGCCTCTTCTCTGTTCCTGGAACATGCCATAGGGCTTTTATTACTGGGACACTATTTTTCCTATTTCTTCTTCCTGGAACCATCTTCCCATAGACAGTCATATAGCTGCAGGTTTATCTGAGACTGTTCATGCTGCTACTACAGAATACCACAGACTGGGTAATTTATTAAAAAACAGAAATTTATTTCACACAGTTCTGGAGGCTGGGAAATCCACGATCAAGAGGCCAGTGTGTTCATTGTCTGATGAGAGCTGCCTATCTCTTCTTCCAAGATGGCACCTAGCTACAGCATCTCCAGAGGGGACAAATGCTGTGTCCTCACATTGCAGACAAGCAGAAGGGCAAAAAGGGACTAGCTAGTTTCTTCTTGCCCTTTTATAAGGTCACTAATCCCATTCATAAGGAGTCTGTCCTCATGACTTAATTACCTTCTAAAGAGCCCATCTCTCAACACCATCACCTTGGGGTTTAAGTTCTAATATATGAATTTTGGAGGGACACGTACATTCAAACCACAGCAAGGTCTTTACTCAAAAGTTACCTTCTCATTGAGGCCTTCCCAGGACTTTCTATCTAAAATTTCAGCCCAGTGTCCCCACCCTCAATGCTTATTCCTCCCCTACAATACCTTTTCTCCTTAGACTTCGTCTATGTCAGTATCTAATCTATTTAACTCATTTATCTTGTTTATTATCTGTCTCCCTTATTGGATTCTAAGCTCCAGGAAGACAGGGATTTTTGTTTTCTGTCTTTTGTTCACTGTAGTTTCGCCAATGCCTGTCACACAGTAGGCACCTAATACATTTTTCTTAAATGTTGCTGAATTTCATTTAGATAAAATTGACATCATAAACTTTCTACAAAAAATGATAGCAAAAATGTTTTCCATTTCTAAACTTGTTAGGTATTCAGTTGGTCCTAATTAGCAGTCCTGAAATCAACTTTGATTATCTGACAACATGATGTCCAAACTGAGGTATTTATATTTTCTGTTTATCCCACTTTCTGGAACATTTGATAGTAGCTTTCTACCACAAACACATTTTTAGATTAAAATTACTTCGCCCCCCTATGGTTATCTGTGGGCACTTGTAACAAATTGTTTGCTAGTGCTGAGTGAGCCAGTGCTGATTGGCCATTGGGAACTCTAACAAACTTTAAATTTCAGCAAAATGCTCAGAGACTGCTAATCCTGCAACAAGAAGCCAGGTATTCTGAAGGTAAAAGATACCAGGTAATTTGGCTTTCATGTTCTTGACAGCAAATAGCTTTATATCGTAGTTGTTTACGTTTTTAAGATGCTTGCCACCCAAGTAGGTTTTTATTACTTTTGAAAATCTTCTCTACTGAACACAACTATGTATTATTTGGTGCTTTGTTTTATAAACTAGGAAATGTGTTACCATGCTCTAGAAATCATCAACTAAAATTGATGATCTGATAACAACTTTCTCTTTTTTTGTTATTAGCATTATCAAGATCCACAGTAACGCAGACTTTAATTTTCCTCTATCCCTTCACTTAACAAACTGCAATCAGGAAAATCTGATCTTATTCATACTTTGAAACCTCATCTGTGTTGATATTTCTACTGATCAGCATTAAATCATTTCATAAATTACTTATGTTGTCCTGATCTATAAAATGCTTGGAAGGGTCAACTATAGTTAGAATTTAGATCCATTAATTTAGAAAAACATAGCCTAGGATTTTAGAATATATTTAATAGTTATATTTATTTCTCCAAATACCAGCTTTTCCTTGAGATGTTTAAAGATTGCAAGAATATTTAGATTATTTTTTCCCATAAAAATATTTTTTCTTCATGAAATCTCAGAGTGGTATAAATTTACTGTTTTCATAATATAATAATAAGATCAATAGTCCAAAGACATGTTGACTTTTTTCCAGTCTAATGGCTGCTTAAGTGAGCTCACTAGTTCCTGTTGGCATATTTGCCAAAACATAAACAAATACCTTTGTTTGTAACTAAATGTTAGTATTTTGAACATTATTTTGTTGAACCCAATATAGGCCTTTAAGTCAACTGCACATGGATTTTTCTGTAATGAGATAAAAGAATAGAAAGTTATTTAAGGTGGCAGAGAGTCTTGATTAAGAAAACTGGGTCTATAGCCACATTGCCTGAATACTAATCCCAGTTCTGCCCCTTAGTGAGTTCTAAGGCAAGTTATTTGATCTTTTTGTGTCTATTTCCTCATCTATACAACCGGCATAGTAACGCCACCTAACTTGTAGGGTTGTTGTGAGGCTCAAATAATTGAATGAATGCAAAATTCTTAGACCCAGTGCTTGGCTCATTTTAGTATTCAATAAATGTTAGCTATTAATGTCAGCGTTGCAAAAATTAGTTCACTCTCCAGCCCATGAATGGCTACTAATTCAGACACATTGCTAATGAACACGAGACACAGATTAGGGTACCAGCCCGGAGGGAGATAAGCTTTCCCCACAGTGCAATCTGCTACCCTGACAGACCTAGAGTGTGTTATGGGCTGCTGCATCAACTTCATGTCATTTTGAATTATGCAAATAATTAAACAATCTCTTTCTAAAGACAAGAGGAAGAAGAGCTGATGATACAGCAAATAAATGTGTCTATAAAATATATTTCTATCAACTGACTTTACTGTTTTAATGATATTGAATAATTTTCATTTTCACATTGGAATAACTAGACATATGAAAGCTCCTAGATTAAAATGTCCACACTCAGGTATAAGTAAATTATACATGGTCTATACACACACATACACAAAAGGAAATTTTGAACTGCCAAGGGGAAGGGTGTTTATATATTCCTATGTGTTTTATCTCTTCTTACGGCCGCAGTTTATAACTGGCAATGCTTTGTGGTAAGATATTGTTGTCTTTTCACAGAGATTCTCAAAGATGCGAGTTTTCTGTGTGGGACTACTCTTTTTGAGTGTGACCTGGGCAGCACCAGTAAGCATTTACAAATTCAATTATGTTTCAGATAATCTCTTGCTCTCTTCATTTGTTTTTCTTTCAAGCAATGTCTATTTAAATTAGTAGCATCTACCTAATTCACTTATTTTAAGAAGTACCAAGCAAACAGAAAGCATCCAGCACTTAACACACTTAACCAAGGAGGTTCTCAATAAACGTGTGCTGAACTATGAGATCTCACAACGTTGCCTTGTAAGGAACACCAAAACCAGATTTTTTGAGAAAACCAGGAGGCAGCCACAGCATTTCAAATCAGCTGATACTAATGAGTGATACTCAAAGACTCAAACTATAACATGGCAAAATAACCTTTTAATATTTTCCTGAAAACTTAAAGAATTTGACATGAATGTTTTAAAGCTAACCAACTAGATTTAGCAAATAGATAAAAATGCAAAGAGACAAGAACTCTTCTGTATTTCTTGCAACACCCCAATACTGTGGGATCCTACTCGTGATTTTTCTCTTCATCAGTGAGGCTACAGATGGGACGGAGTACCCCCAAGCTTAGTTCAAATCAAGCTCCTACTTCCCTGTGTGTCTTTCCTTCCCTCTGACTCACCCAGTTGAATATTCAGGATGTGACCAAATTATCTTGTGAAAATGCTGAGTGTTAGTTATTTTTTGCAATGCAGACACAGTGCTAATTAGATAATGTCTGAGCAGCATCCTAACTTATCAGAATAACCTTTTTGGTTGGAGAACCATGGAAACAAATTGTCATCCCATTGCCAATCATACTTATATATAGGTCCCAAGTGAGTGGGTGACTAGTAGGGTAACCAGGCTGATGAGGATGTCCAGGCAGCCGAGGGCCACACGGAAGGCAGTGAAAGTTGGGGAAACGTGTTCCCTTCTCCACACACTCTGTGCAACAACGGTGTGCAGTACAGTCCTGTGGGGCCTGTACTGCTCACAGCACGCATTTGCGAGGCCCCATGCACAGACCTCACTCAATCAAGGCCTAGAGGCTCAGGTGTCTCTCCCACCTCTCACGGTGGAAGAATGAGTCTTGCTGACCCAGCTCAAGTCAGCCAGTTGAAGATTATATTTTGAGCAACGTATTCCAAGAAACGTTTGAGCAATTGTATTCCAAGAAACAGCTGGAGTGGGGCTTTCTCATCATTTTCCAGTAAATGTGCTATGTCAACATCGATTCAGTGACCACTGATCAGAAGAGGATGCCAGCTTTCCTCCCCAGAGGCAGACAGTGCCATCTCCATTACAGGGCCACATTCAAGCCCAAGACATCTACCTGAGGGTATAGGGGAGAGAAGGGAGGGATGCATATTTCAAATGAAAGCAGCTCAGCAAGGATGCAGAGGCAACATTTGTAACTGTGAATTGTGAAATATAATGTTTTCTTCCAGGTATAAAGATGCCATTTTAGTAATTACCTAAATTTTTAAATGATAGATTGGTGGTTTAAGAAACTAGTATATACTCAGTCACTTGCACACATCTTGGAATTACAAGCCAAACTCTAAAAGATTTTTAAAAGGAAGAAAACGAATGTTTATTAGGCTATGCAATTCAGTTAATATTCATCAACATGCAGTTAGACTAGAAAGACTTTGTTGTAAGTCACAATACATCAAAACTGTACCTAGGTACTCTATATTGTCAAGTATGTTTCTAACCCATATGTATGTGTGTGTTCTGTAAGAAGATCCCTGACACCCCATACTATGATTTCTTTCTTTTGCTTAGTTTCTGCCCATCTCATTTTTATGCTTTCTTCTTCCTATAATCCAATTTCCAGAACTGTGTGCACTGTTTTTATATTTTTGAAGAGTGATATAATGGTCCAAATTTATATTCACACAATTATATAAGAATCAACATAAGAAATGCAATAAAAGGATACAACTATAAAATATGCCTTGAAGATAATTAATATAAAGTTTAGGAACACTTCCTCTTATTACTAAATGCTTTTTCATGTTTAGTCATTGAAAAATTTATTATTTTAACCCTGGGACTTTGAGGCAGAAGATTTAAATCAAAATATCTTCTCTACTTCTACTGCAACTACCAACTGTATGAGTGTAGATAATTCTGTTTCTTCCACTGCTTATCTTATAAGGGTTACTTTGGGACTCAAATGAGATTATGTGTACAAAAGCAGTTTACAAACTATAAAGCATCCTATAAATAGAAGGTGTTATTGATAACTATTGTTATATTCCAGAATGGAATAGAGATATTAGCCTGCTATGCCTTGGAGTCCAGCCATGGAGGTGCTTTCTAAACTTCTGAGTTTTGTATTTTGAAGATGATTTTTTCCGCTAGAGTCCAGTCCGGAAAACAAAATCCACTTCAGAGAGCTCAGTAGAGGGACTTTCTAAGGGAAACTAGCTATAAAGTATAAGGAAGAACAGAAAGGCCAACCGGGATGGTGAGACCACCCAAGGATCAAAGTTACCACCACCCTCAGGGCTGGAGGGAAAAAAAAAGGTGCTGCTCCTAGGCCACTGGGTGGTGGAACTAGGACCACAAAGGAGATGTACCCAATTCTAGAGATGCAGCCCCAAAAAGAAAGAACAAAGAAGGACATACCCTGGCTTTTCTCTCCTTCTACCCCCCAGTCTCATGCCAGGCCTCCTTCACCCAAACCCAGTCTGAACACAGAGGACAAATGAGTTTGGGAAATGAAGGAATCAGTTCAGATTGAGCTGGAGATTTAAAGGAGCTTAGAGCAAGCCTGGACATTCCCAATATCTTAGTGCAAGGAACAACCTGTCTGTATTAAACAAAATATAGAAACTGACAGCTTCTTCAGGAAGAACACTTTCCAGGTAAATGTGACAGCTGGCCTAGGTGGCCCTCTTTCTGTTTATCTCTTTATTCAATCTTTCCCTTAAGGGGTTCTCTCTTTTATATGATTGATCCACCGTGATGCCTGCTTCCACTGTAGCACACCCATTCAAACACGACCCAGTCCGCCCACTGGTTCCCGGTGCCACATCTGAGATAGGCTAGGAGCTTCTAAAAGAAAGAGGTAAATGAAAAATACTGAGAATTAAAGAATTGTTACATCTATTCCTTTCATAAAACATTTGCTCCCAGATTTATGGTCCCTGTTCTGCATGCTTTCCCGTGGTATACAAACGTTAGCCCAAAGGCCTGGGACAAACTGCCGGGGTCTATTCTTTCTTCATTTCTGCCCTTTCTGCGCTTCAATAGCTACCCTTCACCCTATGCTACCCTCAAGAAATTTTGACACTTTATGTCAAACCGAGAAAAAGAATTTGTCCTAATCTGCTGGCCACCTCCATTTTTCCTTCTCAGAATGAAACACCTGGCAGCAATAAGGTTTTATTCTTAGGTGTGATCCTACCCCTCATGTGAATAGCTATGGTTTGACTCTCCCTGGGCCATCAACAGCCTCATACCTTAATTCAATATTACAATTACTCAACTTATATAATTAATGCACACATATAATTTAAATCGTCAAACTCTGATTTTAGTTCACTTATATTTAACAGCTCCCAGTTTGTCAGTGAAAACTTCTTTTTCAGTGGATTCCGATGGCAGCCAAGCTCCTTCATCTGGGGTGCCATCCCTCCCTTCTCCCCCGCCACACCCACTTAGCGGTTGTCTGAGCTTGAATCCAGTTCCGTAGTGGAAAAGGCATTGTCTCCCTCTGGGGGCAGAAAGCTGGCACTGTCTTTCGTAATACTGAAACAAACATTAACACGATGAATGTGTCAATCTTCTTTTGGTTAGAATGATTTTCCACATTGAATAATAGAACCCAGTGAGAGAAAAATAAATGAAACGTTTGTTTAATGAAGTTAATGAAATAGAATGTTCTAGTAGGTGAAGTTTTGTTTCTTGTTTCCTTTCAGACATTTCAACCGCAGACTGAGAAAACTAAGCAAAGCTGTGTGGAAGAGCAGAGGGTAAACAGAATTCATCTTCTCAAATAACTCTACTTCGGCTCTGTAAGGAAAAAGTCAGTAAGAGAAAAGTGTAACTGTCAAAATAGTCTTGGGCACTTTGAATGGAAGTGCAAAATTATACAACATAATATTGGCACTTTCTAGTCAATCAGGTATTGTAATTCACACACCATGTGTGACAGAAAAGAGGAAAACATTGTGAATAGAGATTTCTTTCTCTCCAATGTGATTTCTTCCTTCATATGAAACAATGCTTTGCAAGGCAACCTTCTTGGGGCTAAATGAGTAAGAATTTGGGAACATTGCTACTAGCAAACAATATTTTCCCACACATGCACCTGACAAACACTTGGCTCTCAGAATGATAAATAAGGGAGTAAAGGGGAAGGTAGCTATCAGGTCTTAATGGGGAATTCTATGTCCATGGAATCAGCTTTCCATATGCAAACAGTTAAACGAATCCTCCCTGCTTTGCATGCCACCAAATTGCAGCTTACTTCTGCCTATCACAGAAAATTATGTTCTAAGAACTAACAATCTTCTGTACTTTATCTCAGCTGAAAATTACAAAGGCCAACATTGCCAGCTTAAGAGCCTGAACGTTCATGCTGTGAGTTTTGCCAATTAGACATCAGACATGAATATTGTAAATCCTGCCTTTCTCCTAGTCCTCTCACCCCCTCCCACCTGAAAATATTTCCACATGCTCCATTTCCATAGAAATTTGGTAATAAAATCCATCCACCCTAGGACAAAAAGCAGTTGACAGGCCCTTAGGGAAAACAGATTTAGAGTTATGTAGAAAAGAGAGAAGGAGGCCGGGCGCGGTGGCTCAAGCCTGTAATCCCAGCACTTGGGAGGCCGAGACGGGCGGATCACGAGGTCAGGAGATCGAGACCATCCTGGCTAACACGGTGAAACCCCGTCTCTACTAAAAAATACAAAAAACTAGCCCGGCGAGGTGGCGGGCGCCTGTAGTCCCAGCTACTCAGGAGGCTGAGGAAGGAGAATGGCGTAAACCCGGGAGGCGGAGCTTGCAGTGAGCTGAGATCCAGCCACTGCACTCCAGCCTGGGCGACAGAGCGAGACTCCGTCTCAAAAAAAAAAAAAAAAGAAAAGAAAAGAGAGAAGGAACAAGTTGCTGTCTTCGGGAGCTGGCTGACACACACCCTCCTGTGGTTACAAGAAGTACTACCATTTGTCAGAGGCAGAATTCAGCTTCACCCAAGTTTTAAAGTTTCTCATAGGATTAAAAAGAGAGCCCAACAATTTCTTTGTAAGAGATAAAATGTGTCTTAATATAACATTGTGTTTTTGTAGATAACATACAAGGGTCACCATGAGAAACATGGACATTATGTTTTTAAGTGTGTTTACATGTCACCTGGGAAGAAAAATCAAACTGATGGAAAGGTACGCTGAATCTCTGAATGACCATTCTTAGCATGACTAAACTCTGGACTAGCCCTAGAGGAAAATGTAGGGGAGGCGAAGTTTACTTTTGCTTGCTCTAGGGTTTCTGTCTTATGGCTGGCACTTTTTGTCCCTTCCCTCACTCCCCGGGCTCCTCAAGCCTCTCTACTACAAAACTCTGGGTCCCAGAATCTTCCTGATCCCCAACCCATGCCTCGGCCCACATCTCGCTCCGCTTCAGGACCTGAGGCTGCAGGTGTGATACTCATGGACCCCAGGTGCCCATGGGCTGCTGTGTTATTGCTTCTTAAGTAATGTTTGGCGTTTTAAAAGGAAGTTTTCTTGACATATTCTACCATACGCTCTGACGGTGGGGATCTCAGCAGGGAACGGCTAAGAGGAGAAACCTTTTTGGCCTAATGAGTGACAGATTTTACTGTCTCTTAAATTCATTCCATGGATAACTCCATCTGTGTTGGGTTGCTCCGAAGTAAAAGAATGAGGCCCTTGTCACTGCAATGACAATAATTCTTTTCACTCAGTCCCTTCTTGTAGATTCATTGGCCAAAAGACTGGAAATAGCTTGAAATACCATCAGAGAAAGGGCTATTTACTTTTTCCAAATCTGGTTTTATTCCTCATGGAAGCAATAGTTTGTTTCCCTTCAGAATGTTATTTTCTTCTGCCATCAATATCCTTTAGAGGACATCTCTAAGACTACATCTAACTGTAAATAAGTTAAAACATATCCATTTGACAAATCCATGTGGAGTTCTTAACTAGTGTGTAAGATACTATGTGAGACAAAACGACTGAGAAACAAATTCTTTCTCTCCAGGATCTTAGAGTTAGAAAAGAAACAAAAGGCGCTTACAGAAATTATTGTGAAACGAGACAGAATGTGGGAGGTGCTATGTGAGTAGTATCCAGAAGAGAAAAAAAGATCATGCTTTAGGGGCTTGGAGTAGAAAAAAATTAGTTCCTAGCCTCTGACGTTCATAATGGAAACAATTGCGCTGGGCCTTGGAGGATGAGTAGGATTTGAGCAAACAGAAGTGAGTGGGTGAGGCCATTCTCCATGAAAAAACTCATAGGAACCAAAGCATGGAGACCGAAAAGCAGAGCATAGAGAAGCAGTCAGCCAACTGGTACATGGACCATCAAACAGTCAGAAATCGTTTAACACAAGCAAATGTAAGAAAAGTTTCTTTGTATTTTTTGATAATTTCTTCAATGCAAAAATAGCCATAATATACCACAGGTTAAAAGTTGTTTCATGTTTTCTTTTATAAAATTATCCTATTCAGTCTTCTAATAAAATGCACACAATTCATTAGCGTATATGTTACTTTTTTTAAAAGCAGAAAAGCACCAAAAATAAAACATAACTTCCCACTTCAGACAAGAGAGAGAAAAAATAAGGAAGAGATTACTATAACCCTAGATTTAGTGTTTAACTCAAGAGGTTATATTAGTAATGAGTAAACAAACAACAATGAACTTGATTGCAAAGGAAAACATAAATGTCCAAGTAAAACTTTCCGAGACTCAATTACTCAAGTCAAATATTTAAAATGCTTTTTGTTCAGTGATATATTACAAAGTTTATCTCTATTTTTTTCTCATGGCAAAATCTTATTTCAGAATATACCCACCAATATTAAAAAAATTAATGAACAATAATGCCATAACTTTTACAAATAAGTAATTTCAAATTATATTTTACAAATATTACACATTGGCACTTTTGCAGACCACATATTAGCCAGCTTCTTGAAAGTAGAGGGCACTTCTAAAAGCCATTTTTATTTTGAGATTCAAATGTGAGCTGATTCAACAATTTCCCCACTACTTCCAACAGTTAATAAGATATGTGTATAAAAGCAGATAGTCCTCCAAGCAGAACAGTACCTCTGTTTGGGAGCAAAAAGAGAGAGAGAGTCCAATCAAAATCTATTCCAGATAACATCCCATCAACGGCTACAAACTTGCAGAACACACAGCCCGAGGGTGACAATTGGCCAGTACAGGAGCAGGGCGTCCAGAGTTTGTCCATTTTCATCTACCTCTACAACCAATATTAGAGAAGTCCAGAGACTGGGAGAACATGTGTGCATCCAGTAATCACATGACTATCATTAATATTATCTAGGAAAGAAACTATCATTCATTAAAGGGCTATGCCCAATTCTGTATGCTTTACATGCATTATTTAATAAAAATCATGTAATTCGTCCCAAAATACTGAAAGGTAGATATCATTTTTATTTTACAGCTAAAAAAGCTAAGGCTCAGAGAAGTGAAATAATGCTCCCAAAATCACACAGCCCATAAATGGCAGTGAGGCAACTGATTCTAATGCATGTGCTCTTTCCATAGCACAGCTACTTTCGTGAGCACTGGACTGAGGAATTAAGAAAGATTATTTGGCAATTCCTGCCTGCTATTTCACTCAACACATTCCCTATGATCCTGCGCAATCTCGGCTCACTGCAAACTCCGCCTCCTGGGTTCACACCATTCTCCTGCCTCAGCCTCCTGCATAGCTGGGACTACAGGCACCCGCTACCATGCTCGGCTAATTTTTTGTATTTTTTTTTTAGTAGAGACGGGGTTTCACCGTGTTGGCCAGGACGATCTCGATCTCCTGACCTCATGATCCACCTACCTCAGCCTCCCAAAGTGCTGGGATTACAGGCGTGAGCCACCACCCCAGCCTGCATTTGGTTTTTCCATCTTTGCTACCTTCCCTACACACTTGACCAAATACTGTGAGCTTCTGGCTGCATGCTCTTTTTCTCTCCATTAGGGAGCTCTCGTATATTCTGACATCTTTAATGAACACATCTAAGATGTCCACATGCTTGACAAGAGCCAATAAATTGAAGTGGTGGTCAAAAAGCATAAAATTAAGCTGTTATTAGTAAAAACAGCGCTGTGGTCAAGGCAAGGAAGTGGATGAATTCCCCATGCTTGGGGCTGATCAGGTCCCATCAGAGTCAAGGTCTGATCTGGGACCGCACAAACAAAGGGAATTCATCATCAGGTGATGGGACTGAACGTAGTCACCTAGCACAAGAGAACTGTAGTGTCAACCTGGAGAAGAGAAAGCAGCCAGTGAGTTCGAAGGAAAACTAAACTTTTTCAAATGTTGGGAGGGTTTCATAGGAAAGAGGAAATAACCTTATTAGGTATTGCATCAGGAAAAATGGATACTAGTTTCAAGTTAAAAATTTATTGAAAAAATTACAACTACGTGTAAGTGAAACAATAGAATCTGAAAAGTAATAAACAATTAGCCTATAAGATGTTCAAGGAAAGAAGAGTTGACCATAGGCTATGAAAACTGGGAAGGGTTTGTACTGGGACCCCCCCAAGAGCCTGTGATACCCAATTCTCTATCTCTAACTGTATATTGCTTTCTGAGCTCAGGTTCTATATTCCCTTAACATCAATACGTCTAACATTAAAGTCCTTGTCTTTTTCACCCTGTCTTCATTTTTACATGTTAACATTCCAGTCCATTTTAGTTATTAAGGCTTTTTCTGCTTGGGCACCAGAAGAAGGGTTTTTTTTCTTTGTAATGTTTTTCTTTGGTATAATCCTAATCCAAGTGATTACATCTCATTACTGGATACTGCAAAAGCTTCCTACATGTTCTTTCTTACCACTGTTCCTCCTAAATCCTTAATTTGTATTTTGTTAATCTCCTATGAACTTTCACTAGCTCTTCACACTCTACAAAATAAAACCAAATTCTTCACCCCGGCATTCCATCTTCTACAAGTCTCCGGCACTCTGTCTGTGCAGACCTAATTAGTTATGATGTCTCTGCCTCACAGACCTGCCCCCACCCTCCATACCCCTCAGGATCACTGCCTTTGCCAATGAATATCACCAGATATTGCATAGAACATGTAGCACCCAGCCTAATTTCTTCCATGTTCCACTCCCTCAATAAATATCTCTTATGTTGATTTCATATTACTCATCAATTCAAAGGCCTAGGTAAGGATATTGTATATTCCAGCTCATCCTACAATTTGGAGGTGAAAAGAAAAAAATAACTTTTAGTCTGTCTATAATCAATCGTTCTGTTGCTCAAGAGCTCCTCGTGGAGGAGCAAGGGAATGTGCAGAAATTAAATTCAGTCTGTTTAAACTTAAGGTTATCTAATAATTAAAATAGTTTATTTAAATAAATCAGTCTCTTTTAGTTAAAAATGCTCAGATCCTCACTCCCCCTCCTTCTCCCTCTAAGATGGCATCCAGGTGTGGCTTACACCATCCACTACATACCGTGCAACAAATGGACAAATATGGCTTACACCATAGTGAAGAGGAAGACTTGGAATCTTCAGACATGCATGGGATAATGTTGCCTAACCACTTGAATGCTTCTTGCCCTGCTTCATTCTAAAATGAAGCTGTTGGCTACCATAGCTTAGGATTCAATCAGTATAGTCTTGACTGGGGCCCAGTGGTGACTCAGTCTCTCTTAGCTCCCATGGGCAATTTAGACTTCTCTCTGTTTGAGTATGACTCACATTTGTCCCTAGTATGTACTCCATCTACGCTGCTCCTTTTAGAGCCACTCCACTTCCTCTATGGCAACACTCTCTGGAAATCTCCAGACCAGATGCTCAGACACTTCTATATTTAGCCTATGCTGCAGAGAAATAGTGAGTGGCATAGGGTACAGTCAATCTCAGCTCTTTCTTCCTGACCGCATTGTTCTGCCAAGCTTACTGAAAGTTGACTGCACCCAAGAATGATAAAACCCAAGATATGGAGTGGCATCTTCACAGATCCTGCCCCTTCCCCCACCAAAAAAAAAGAATGAATTGAAATATAGATATAAATATTTTATTCTCCTGCTCCACTTTCTCTTTTTCATCTCATTATTCTCCCAGGGACTTTTCTTTTAAATGTCAGAAGATTCTTCTATTTGCAGATTTTCTGTTTAAAAAGAAGCAAGAAAGAAAGGAAAGAAAAAGAAAATACTCCTTTAGGCAGATGAATACCTCTGATGATCAGATTGAAGGAAAGAAAAGAGAGAGAGAGAGAACTAATTTTAATATATGAAATCCATTTTACTTGCAATGACTCACTATTCCCACTCTGTAAGCTTAATCATATTATGTCTCAACTGTGTCCCGCTTCCAAACAATTGAATATGCCACTTATTCTTAACATATTCTCACAACTTCCCTTCTGCATATTTGATTATTACCCATTTTTCAAGCCTAGTTCATTCTTCTTTCTCCATGAAACCTGATTTGACCATTCCAGAATGACCTCTACCAGTAAACCTCTATTGAGTTAATAGATCCATTTTATTAAATATCTGGTGGATAGTTTTTATATTGCCTAAGAATTATTATATTTTTAAAATTTTACATGAAATAATCACTTCTTATTGAAAACTGTATTTTAACAGGAAGAGAAAAACAAAGACAATATTGGTTTTCACCATTTGGGCAAGAGAAGAAATCAAGAGCTATCATCTAAAGAAAATATTGTCCAGGAAAGAAAGAAAGATTTGTCCCTTTCTGAAGCCAGTGAGAATAACGGAAGTAGTAAATCTCAAAATTATTTCACAAATAGACAGAGACTGAATAAAGAATATAGTATCAGTAACAAAGAGAATATTCACAATGGCCTGAGGATGTCAATTTATCCTAAGTCAACTGGGAATAAACAGTTTGAGGATGGAGATGATGCTATCAGCAAACTACATGACCAAGAAGAATATGGCGCAGCTCTCATCAGAAATAACATGCAACATATAATGGGGCCAGTGACTGCGATTAAACTGCTGGGGGAAGAAAACAAACAGAACAAACCTAAGAATGTTCTGAACAAAATTCCAGCAAGTATGAACTATGCTAAAGCACACTCAAAGGATAAAAAGAAGCCTCAAAGAGATTCCCAAGTCCAGAAAGTTCCAGTAAAAAGCAAAAGCACCCATCGTACTCAACACAACATTGACTACTCAAAACATCTCTCAAACATCAAAAAAATCCCCAGTGATTTTGAAGGCAGCGGTTACACAGATCTTCAAGAGAGAGGGGACAATGATATGTCTCCTTTCAGTGGGGACGGCCAACCTTTTAAGGACATTCCTGGTAAAGGAGAAGCTACTGGTCCTGACCTAGAAGGCAAAGATATTCAAACAGGGTTTGCAGGCCCAAGTGAAGCTGAGAGTACTAATCTTGACACAAAAGAGCCAGGTTATAATGAGATCCCAGAAAGAGAAGAAAATGGCGGAAATACCATTGGAACTGGGGATGAAACTGCAAAAGAGGCAGATGCTGTTGATGTCAGTCTTGTAGAGGGCAACAACGATATCATGGGTAGTACCAATTTTAAGGAACTCCCTGGAAGAGAAGGAAACAGAGTGGATGCTGGCGGCCAAAATGCTCACCAAGGGAAGGTTGAGTTTCATTACCCTCCTGCACCCTCAAAAGAGAAAAGAAAAGAAGGCAGTAGTGATGCAACTGAAAGTACCAACTATAATGAAATTCCTAAAAACGGCAAAGGCAGTGCCAGAAAGGGTGTAGATGACTCTAATAGGAACCAAGCAACCTTACATGAAAAACAAAGGTTTCCTAGTAAGGGCAAAGGTCAGAGCCTGCCCATTCCTTCTCGTGGTCTTGATAATGAAATCAAAACCGAAATGGATTCCCTTAATGGCCCCAGTAATGAGAATATAACACACAGCAGAAAATATCATTATGTACCCCATAGACAAAATAGTTCTACACGGAATAAGGGTATGCCACACGGGAAAGGCTCCTGGGGTAGACAACCGTATTCCAACAGGAGGTTTAGTTCCCGTAGAAGGGACGACAGTAGTGAGTCATCTGACAGTGGCAGTTCAAGTGAGAGCGATGGTGACTAGTCCACCAGGAGTTCCTAGCAGGGTGACGGTCTGAAGTCCTCATCACCTGTGAGTTGATGTACAGGAGAGCCACCTGACAGCTGACCAGGTGAAGAGAGGACAGAGTGAAGAAATGAGTGAACCAAGAATCCTGGTCTCCTTGGGGGAATTTTTGCTACCTTAATAGTCACAGTCTAAAATTCTATTAAAGCTATAATGTTGTTAAGAAAAAAAAAGTCATTACAGATTTATGAAATAGGTAACATTTGAGTAGGTGTCATTTAAAAATAGTCTGTGAACGTCACAAATGCCTTCTATGTCGTTTGCTCTGTAGACAAGAAAATAAACAATATCTCTCGATGATAATTTGTATTAAGTGATCTATAAGAAACTCTGTTGTCTGTGGTGCTTCATTTCAAAGGCAACAAGCTTAGTTCTGCCTCCAGCACAGGGAGTGCCTATGAAATTGACCCGCTGGGGAAATCTCAGCTGTGCTTCTCCACCCTCTCTGCTTGAGCCAGCCTTTCCTTTGCCCTCTGACCTCCATTTGTGCTGATACAGAGATCCTACTTCATATCTTCTTCCACTCTTTCCTCTGTTGCACATGTTGCACATATTCTGTGGCAAATATTAGCTCCTGAAACAAATCTCCATGTTTTCATTTTTCTCAGTTCTACCTCCTTCCAGACAAAGAGGACTACAGGGTAGAGGGAGGGCAAGAGGGAGAATTTGAGGAGAAACACAAATGCAAAGCCAAAACAAAAACTTAGTTTGAGAAATATCATTCACTGGCTGATCCCAAATCATTTCCAGGCTATTTCTTTCTCTTGTCTTTCAGTGTAGAGGGTTTTCCAGCTAATAATGGCTTTGTGACACTGTTCTGGAAACTAGACGTAAGTCTCCTCGGTTAGGGAGCGGGGAAGAGCTCTGGAAAGCTCTTGTGCCTCCTGATAAGGAGAATTTATATAGCTGGTATACCACCCTTTCTCCTTTCTTGCCCTTTTCTTGGCTTGACATGAACCTGATGCCTGGAGGAGCAGTCACGTTGTGGCCATGAAGGAAAGGACAAAATAATCCTAGAGGAGCTACTGAACCAGCTCCATCATCAGCTTCCTGCCTCCAGAATCTCTGTCCTGTGAGAAAAAGAATGCTCTTTTTAAGCGACTGTTTGGAATTTTTGTTGCTGCTGTTCTTGGTAGCTGAATTGAATTTGTAATTGATATACCTCTCCATTTTTTACATTCCTCCAAATGAGGAAGGTCAAGAGAAGAAAAGAAAGAGGTAGAGAATAGAGAAATAAAAGTGCACACATTTTCTCTTTAACGTGTAAGTTCCCAAACAACAGAAATCATGACTGAGACATTCTGTACAGCACCTAAATTATTAAGTTAAATAATGTAGGTAGCAAAAGTCAAGTCAATGTCAATATATTATGGCACCTTCAAAAAATCTAAACTCCCACATTGGGTAGATAGAGGGTGCTTCATTTACTAAATGAAAGTGGCAATATAAGCTATCGAATAAATCAGACTCTCAACATACACAAATAATAATGGCTAACATGATTTGCATAGATACCATGAGCCATGCCCTGTGAAGTCCTTTCATCCATACAAATACTCTATAATATCATTACCATTATTACCCCCATTCTATAAGTGAAGAAAAAGACACAGATCTGTAAGTATTTGCCAGTGAGCTAGGATTTATACCCAAGGAGTCTGGTTTCAGAGTGTTTACTCTTAAACAATCACTAACCTGACATTTATTGCAAAGACAAATGTACATAATATACACATACATATATGACTGTATGTATATATAGACATGTATGTATACACACGTGTACATAGATTGTGTGTATATTCATCCAAATAATATGAATATGTGTGAGTATATGTGTGTTTTCGTGAGTGCACACATACACATACAGAGAGAAACTTGAAAGAATGCAAAGTAGAACCTAAAAGCAAGGAATATCTCCCCCCCCCCACCCCCGCTATTTGTTCCCTATCTTCTGGAAACAACAGATCAGAATCAAGGGAAAGACTTAACATATCACCCAATGTTACCATCAGAATTCCGTAATAAACTATTCCTAGTAATTTGTTTTTTAAAAAGTAAAAGACAATTTTGGGGGAAAAAAAACTGGAGGCAATTAATGAAGTAAAAAAAGAAAAACTCTATCAGAATTTAAATTGCAGATTAATAAACTGAAATCAACCTGCTACTTATATTTCAGGTTTATATCAGAGTTTTACATGTAAATGGTCTGATCACATAAAAACACTTGGCATGGTAAAAGAAAAATATGAACTGATGGAGAAAAATGAATGCTTTCTTTGGGTAAATGCAGATGGACCCTTCCAAAAGTCATCTGTCATAGTCTGCTATCTAGTGGAGAAACTGCATATTTCAATTCTCTGGTCCGATTTTGTTTCCTCTCTCCAAACTTTAGTGTTCATGGATATTTCTTCAAAACACTGACAATGTTCATATTTTTTTTCACCCAGTTAACAGAAACTAGAAGTGTGTTGGCATCCATAATGCATTGCTATTTGATGCAGACGTGGAGGAATTAGTCCAAGCACAAAAGGCCAGGGATCCACAAGGACAGTCAGTAGTCAAGAGTGAGGCCCATGTCTTATCCAAAGCCATGTTTTAGCCATCAAGCTGCACTAACCTCAGTTAAATTAAAAAAAAAAAAAAAAAAAAAGATATCTGCTTCTGAAATTGGACAAAAAATTTCACCCTCACGTAGCTGCCTTATAAGGGACGCTGGAAATTGACCTAGCCTGCCACCTTGTGCTCAAAAAGAAAAGATCGCTGTACCAGTCCTGTGAGCAGGGTCCAGTTCCGTCATTTATGTGCAGCCCTGGTACCCCATCCAACCTCACCTTCCTGGCCTTCTCTGCTTGTAAATATTTACTTTGATTTTACAATACTAATTAATCTGCTCTTGGCAACATATCTGACCTTGTCTGAAATAACATTTAGCTCAGTTGAAAAATATTTATTGAACAACCATCTTTTACAAAATTCTTTGGAGATCAAAAGAAGAGATGCTCTTGGTCTTTATCAAAACTCTAAGTAAGTAGGGAGAAAGTCATATGAAAGATACAAGGCAGAATGTGTTAAATAATAGAAATATAAGTAAAGTGAGACAGGAGTTCTGAGAAGAAGAAGTCTAGCTGAAGGGAAGAGCCAGGAGATAGTAAAATCTATTTTACTTAATGTATTACACATGTAGAGAGGCTGCAGACAATAAGTCTCACTGGTAAATAAGAGCTTCACAGTGGCGTCCTTAAGTGATCCCATGTGTAGTTTAGAGCTTAAGATAGGTCTCCCCAACCAGTGGATGGGGAAGGAGTGGTGAGCGAGGTAGGGGTCAGGGGAGTTGGAAGGAAGAAGACCAGCCAGGAGGAAGTCACTCAACAGGCTTTGGCTGTGGTCTAGAATAAACATCATGTTGTCTCCTCACTCTGTCTTTAGGGCCTGCCTGTAACTAAGTAGGAGCTCAAGACAGCACAATTTTCAAAGACATTATGATGCTTTTACGGAAGTCCACCTTTCAAAAACAACTTCGATGTGAGAAGGTAAACTCTGCTAGTCAAGAGAATGATACTTACAGTCACAGGTGTTAAAACATGGTATTAGAAGTCCCAAAGGAAAAGGAGAAGAAACAGATGAGTCTGGATGAATGTCAGGAAGAGGGGAATTGGGGGCTGAAAGAGAAGGGGGTAGATAAATGGTTAGAAAAACTTAATGAGAAAGTCTGGAAAGAAAAGAGAACAGAACTCCAATACAATCCTAAGTCCAGAAATCCAAATGAGAATAATGTCAAAAACAATGAGTGGACTCACACAAAAGCTGCAAGAAAATCTACCTGAAGCTATGGTTTATACTTTTGAGAATAAGAACAAGAGGAACTGTTTCATTAAATGAATAATACTTTATCAATTTGTGGGCATATGGTTTAGTGTAACTAACCGTAGACACTCCCTGTTTAGAAGTGACTTGCTGGATTTGAATTTTAGGTAGATTTTTACAATTGTTAGGTTAACAGATTAATAATAGAAGTCAAACAATCTTAAATAATTTTTACTTAAAACAGCATTAGGAAGATAGAAGTATTAGGTTAGTGCGAAAATAATTGCCATTACTTTTAATGGCAAAAACTGTAATTACTTTTGCTCCAACACAATATCAAGTGAAGAAAGAAAGTTGTCTATTTAGCAAAGAGGTAATTCTGAGCAGGCCGGCTGGGGCAGATCTCAGACACATTGCATAAATAAGTGAATGGAGTAATATTTGTGATATAAGGCCGTGAATGGGGTCCAGGGATTTGCATTTTTAACAGGTCCCTCAAATGATTTTAATGCAAGCCAAAGTTTGACATCACTAATATGGATGTCTTTCCCAGTGACCTTCAAATCAGTCACCTGGGCCTCCCACAAAGCTATGGCTAGTCCAGACCTTCCCCTGTATTGACCTGCCATTGCAGGAATATTTCAGTTTATGATGAAAAATAGCTTGTCCTTGTGGATTATCTTATATCAACAAATAATAAAAATAGCATTTAAAGTGAGTGTACAAGGCTGGGAGTGGTGGCACAAGCCTGTAATCCCATCACTTTAGGAGGCTGAGGTGGGGCAGATCACCTGAGGTCAGAAGTTCGAGACCAGCCTGGGCAACATGTGAAACCCCATCCCTATGGAAAAACACAAAAATTAGTCGGGCCTAGTGGCACAGGCCTATAATGCCAGCTACTTAGAAGGCTGAGGCACAAGAATTGCTTGAACCTGGGAGGTGGAGGCTGCAGTAAGACAAGATAGCTCCATTGCACTCCAGCCTGGGCGACAGAGCGAGACTTTGTCTCAAAGAAATAAATATTAATTAATTAACTAATTAAGTGAATGTACAGGATAGCATCTATAAACGGACCTTTACATAGGCTCTTGCAAAACAGAAACTATTCACGGTGCGTATACATGACTTCCCCAACTCGCTACTCTGTGGAAAATAATCTGGTGATTGTAGAGCCGTAGTGCGCCACCGGTCACGTACAAACCGGTCATCCTGACAGGATATGATCACAACTGTTCAAAGTTTATGTGTCTCTGTAAAAGACAGAACAGAAAGTGTGACAAGGAAACAAAATAGGAACAGAAGGAGCAAAAGTTGAAAGTACAAGGGCACAAAAGTCACAATATGCTGATTTGAGACTGAGCTTACTGCCTCATGTTGCGCAAAAGTGTGAGTTCTGGAAGAGCATTCCCTATTAATAGAATCTTCAGTTAGTAGAATTTTACAGCAATGATCCATAAATCTGTAGTCTTCTTCTACAAAATCTGCCTCTGTCCTGGTTCAGAGTTGGTGCTCTGTCTTCCACAGAGATCTGGGTTGATGAAAGGCCCTTCCAGGGAAGAGCCCCTCAGTTGCACCATCATGTTATTCATCAGGACCAGATGAATAAAGAAGGGACGTACAAGCGTGAAAGCCCCCCAACATCTGAGCCTACTGGTAGCCAACAGAAACAAGTCTCCAACCCGATCTTTTGGCTTCCACATTTCAGCTTACTCTCGTCTGTTCATCTAACACTTACTAAAAGCATGTGACAGTAAGCTTTGAATCAATTCACATATATTTCTCTCTCAAAATAATGTTTATAGTTTTCAGATTATGAGAGAAATGAAAAACCCATTATACAAAATTACAAAAAAAATAAATAAAATAAAATTACCAAAAATAAATCAAGAAAAAAATTACATTTTCATCACATTTTTTCCTGCCAGTTCTTTTTCTAACTATATACTGACATATATTCTAAGAAAACATTATATTCTTAGTGTCATTTTCTGCTATTTTAATTTGTTCTTTTATCACATTACCACATATTTTTAAATCATTTTTAAATTTTATTATATACATTTACCACAATTTGTTCAGTCTACTATTGAAGGATACTTAGCATTTTCCCAGTTTTTCTCTATTATAAACTCGTGTTTTTCAACTTTACTGAGGTATGATTGACAAATAAAAATTGTGTATAGGATGCTTTACCATTCTTTTTAAATGGCTGCATAAAATTTACTGCTTGGGTTTACCGTCCTTTTTTTAGCCACATCCCTATTGATAGGCATTTAAATGATTTTTAGCTAATCACTATTTAAACAGTATTACAATAAACAGCACTGGTCATATATCTTTGTGTACAACGGTAGGGTAAATTTTTAGCATTACCAAGTCTATTTTAAATATGAGATACAAAGATGCAACACCAAGTTTCATATACCTGAAACCAGGTTCTTAGAGCAAGTAGGTGAATATTGCACTTTACATAAATTTGCCTCTGTGACACTTCCACCTGCAAACAATATGCCCCAGGGCAGTTAATTCCAAACACTGGTGACAGACTAGGTCCCGTGGAGTCAGCTGAAGATCTTTATCATAAAGCACAACCCCTGGAGCTCCTTCTCCAAAGATCCAGATTATTTGGTGGGTCCTAGTATTCTGCATTTTAGGAAACTTCCAGATGACACTAATGCACAGCCAGGTTTGAGCAATACTGCCGTATGAACCCTTGTTAAGGAGCTTTTAAAATGGAAAACCAGAAAACAGTCACTAGGTGGCAACCTCGCTCACTTTTTGAAAAGCATTTTGAAACAAAGCAAAGAGAGTTTTTAACTTTCATTCACAATTAAATTTGGAAATGTCTCCCTAAAGGAAGTTTCTTTAAAAAAAAAAAAAAAACATGCAATCAGGTGCCTCTCTTTTATAATGCCCGTATCCTATTAATTTAAAACTCCATGATTAAAAAGAAGGGCTCTTTTGTTTGAATAATAACAGCCCCCTCTGGAAACTTAATTGAGTTTTTGTTTGCACACATCTCTCCTACAAAACTCTGAATTTCCTGTTTCCTTAGATAATAAAGTGGAATTTGTCTTAACTAAAAAGTCTCTTTGCTTTCTTACTAATGTCCAAATCTCATTAAAGCCAAGGCCAGCTGTGCTTAGTTTTGTGAGGCTAAACCCCCTGATACTAACACGTTGCCATTCTTTTTCTAACCGGCTCTATACGGGTGCAGAGATTCTTGGAAGAAACCTTAGCGATCATCTGGTCCAGTGCTCACCTAAAGCAGGTTCACTGTGTTTCATCCCTAATAGCTGGTCGTTTTGCCACTGTTTACATACTTACACTAACAGGGAGTTCATTACCTTACCTTACACTTTTGGTGCTAGGCAGAATGGGTCATTCATTTTCCACATGGCATGTTTCCTGTTTCCTACGCTTCTGCTCATCAAACTAAACATTTTTCAATGACCTTTCGTGTGCTCTTTCACCACACTTACCTCCAGTTGGTTGGGCACAATATTCCACATATTGTTTGAACATCTCAGCGGACCATGTAATAGTCCACCCTTTATTCTGGCCACTCAATCCTGTTAACATAGTCTAGGATTGTGTTAGACTCCTTAAGAGCTACAAAATGCCTATGCCAGCACTTGGTCCAAAATACAGGCTGAGTTCATATCAGTTTCCCTTTCTGCTTATTTAATTTCTAATTATATAAGTACTAACTTCCTTCTGGTTTTTGTTTGCTCATGCACTTACTCCATAAAAAACAATATTAGACCAGCTCTTCTCTTTGTACCACATTATAGCATCTATTTTCCGATCCAGCATGCATCATGCTCTATTTCATAATGCTATTTTATCAAAGTTTCTTCAATCTCGATTTTGTGATCCTAAATATTAACTATCACTCCCAGTTTTTGAGATGCAAATACTTCCTGGGTGTTCATTCAGCAGTTTGAAGAAATTCTGAACAGGGCAGAGGGCAGGCTAGGACAGTGCCTGCAGCATATTGACGTTGGCCCCCTTGTAGCCTGATGCTGATCTATTAATCAATACTTTTTGGGTGCAGCTGTTCAGTTAATAATGACTATGGCTCTATTATTAACTAGCCTAGATATGCTCACAAAAGAATTTTGTCAAATGCTTTGCTAATATCAATATGCTGAGCTCTACAGCATTTTCTAAATCTACAAGACAAGCAATAAGATCAAAAATGCAATCAGGCCAGGCACAGTGACACACACTATAATCCCAGCACTTTGGGAGGCCGAGTTGGGTAGATCATTTGAGTCCAGAAGTTTGAGACCATCCTGGGCAACATGGTAAAACCCACTGTCTACAAAAAAATACAAAAACTAGCTGGGTGTGGTGGCATGTTCCTGTGGTCCCAGCTACTCAGGAGGCTGAGGCAGGAGAATCACTTGAAACTGGGAGGCAGAGGTTGCAGTGAGCCGAGATCACGCCACTGCTCTCCAGCCTGGATGACAGAGCAAGGCTCTGTCTCAAGAAAAAGAAAAAGAAAAAATGAAATCAGAATACTGACAATACAGAAAACTGTGATAATGTAGACTTAAAAAAAAACTAAAAGTGACTTTCACTCTTGGAAAGGTGAAATAGATTACAACCAAATTACAACTACAATCCCCGGACACATGTAAAACAGACCCAAGAAAACTCTGAAAGGTGGAGAGAATTCAAAAGATGGGCCAGGGACCTTAAGACTCAAGGAATGACAAGGCATTACGTTTTCCGGGCTTTTTTTTGGTCTCATATATCCCAGACTTGGAGCTCAAGATGCTGGCAACCCAGAAACACCAAGTACAGACAAAAAAAAGCCTACACACTCTAGCCAAAGGAACAGGAAAGGGGCAGCCCAGCAGCGCTGAACACTTTTAGACAATAACCACTCCACTCCAGCCAAACACCACAGAGAAAACTGTGGCCCCAACCCCACCCACACAAGCCAAGGCTGAGTGGGGAGCCCAGACTTCCAACCTGGAGATGCCGCCATGAAGTGCCTCAGCCCCGTCACCACCACCACCACCACCACCACCACCTCCGGAGTGGTATCACAGAAGGCTGAGGAGAGAGCTGGTACTCTCATTCTAGCCAGCCTGTTACAAGCAGTTCCTGTGGTATCGATGGAGACCATGAGGACAGCCTGGACTCCACTCCCACCTGGCACCTTCCTGCTGAGGTGGGGGCACAGGAGGTCTAGTGGAGGGTCAAGATTTTTACTACTGCTCGGCGGTAACAATGCCACCTACCTACAGTGCCAGTGGAGACCGTGTGGGGAGCCAGAACTTCCACCCTTTCCTGTAGTAATGAGGAGCCCCCAACACACATGCACGCACACACAGGGATGTCAAGGGAGGCCAAGTGGGAAAGCTGGGCTTCTATCTCCACCCTTCTAAAGTGGTGTCATAGGAAGCAAAAATAGAAGTTAAATAATACCCAGAGTCTTATAATGTGAAAGTACCCAGGATCCAAATGAAAATCACTCATCATTCAAAGAAACAGGAAGATCTCAAACCAAATGAACAAAGGCAATCAATAGATGCCAACACTGAGTCAGCAGAGATGTTAGAATTTCGTAACAAATTATTGTGAAGCTGCCATGACAGAAATGCTTCAATGCAAAATTTATAAATGCACTTCAAACAAATGAAAAAGTAGAAAGTTTCAGCAAAGAAAGAGAGGATCTAAAGAAGAACCAGATGGAATATTAGACATGAAAAAGACAATAATGGAAATTTTGAAAAACTCAGTAGATGGGCTTATAAAAAGAATGGAGGGAACAGAGGAAAACATCAGTGAACTAGAAGATAGAACAATTTTTCAACCTGAACACAGAGAATAAAAATAGCCTATAAAAACAAACAAAAAAACAAAAACACAAGATCAGAGCCTCAGGGACCTATGGATCTAACACTTGCATCATTGGAGTTCTAGAAGGAGAGGAAAAAAAGGGCAGGGTTGAAAAAGCACTCGAAGAAATAATGGCCGAAAGCTTTCCAAATTGGCAAAAGACAAAAACCTACAGATTTAAATAGGTGGGTGAACTGCAGACAGGATAAACCTACAGAAACCCACAGCAAGCTAGAAAGATCATGCAGGTTTCTCCTTTCTGAATGAATAGAGTGAGAGAATCTGATGCATCCATTAGCAGAATTCCTCTAGAGTAAGGTCATCTGATCTCTCACGTAATGAAGGATTCTATTTCCTGACCCAATCAGAAGGTTAGCCGAACCTGTCATCAGAATGTTATTACATTTGCCTAAGAGTGAACCTTTCATACCGGGTGCTAGTTGGAAAGCCTAAGAGGTCAGAGGGGAGACTTTACTGTGCCTGAAGGAAAAGGCTCTTGGCTGTTTTTGTCTGTTTGCTAATAAATGCTTGAACATGTGGTAGCATTCTGTCTGAGATGTGCTTTCACTGTTAGATACCACCATGGGAGCAAAGTCATGGGAAAATAATTCCACAGTTCCCGGCCACTCCTAACTATTGGATGTGTCAGTGCTTCTCAGAACAACCTGATAATTGTGAATAGTTTAATTGACTTATGTCATTCACAACAATGTAGTACCAAGAATCTCTATTAAAACAAGCATGCTAAAGAATTAAAACACATTTTATAGGTTACATATTTGGAATACACTAAGCCAGACTTCTTTATTTATGATAAGTTATTACTTTTAGGAAAGGTCAAATCATGTGATTTAGATGGGGAGAGATAATACATCAAATCCTACCGTTGTAGGACTTTATACTTAAATATTTGGGTTGAAATTAGGGTAGTGGACACTTGCGTAGAGGCTCCTCTAAGGACTTATAATAAATACAACAAATGGGAGAAACTAAAAGGAAAATTGGAAAACATGAAAACCAAGTATGAACTATCTGGGAAATATATTCATAAATATCATTAAACCACCCTAAAACTTAGGGGCTTGAAACAAAAAGCACTTTATTTAGCTTGTAGGCCTTTGGCTTGGCTAGTAGGTTCTTTCACACTGGACTGTTAGCTGATCTCACCTGGGCTCTCTCATGTATCTGTGCTCAGCTGGCTGGTCACGTATAGCCTCCCTCCCTCACTCACATGCTTGGTGTTCAGCAGGCTGTTGCCTCAGTTCTCTTGCTCATGGCCTTCATCCTCCAGCAGGCTAGCTCAGGCTCAGTCTCATGACAGTCTCATATATAAGCACTTTCCAATGCCTTGCTTGGCTCGTGGTTGCTAATGAACCACTGGCAACAACAAATCACAAAGATAGGCCCTGAGACATACAACTGCTTAAGTAACAACGACCTAACCAACTAAGGCTGTGGTGAGAGGAGGGGAAACATTGCAGCCATTTTTTTCTCGCCCTTAAAAGAGTGTGCCAGCCATGCAAATTATACCAATTTATGTCTATCTTTGTCTACACTCCTACTGAATAATTTTCTTGCAATGGATAAATGAGTCTTCCATTAAACTTTAGTCTGATCCTCCATATAAATATAATTTGCTTTATGATTCAGATTTGAATGAGTTCAAAAAAAGTATAACAGTATGAGTTTCACTCATTTACTCAACAAATATCTATTGAGAGCCAACACAGTACTAGGCATTGAGGACAGTGCAATGAACAAAATAAACTAAAATTCCTACCTTTAAGAGTTTACATTTATGATGAATACCAGCAATAAACAAGTTATATTAAAAAAAATATACTATACAATATAGCCACAGAAGCTAAGAAAAATACTAAGTTGGAGAAAAAGTCTAAGAGCTTGTGGACAGGGCTAATATTTTGTGTAGAGTGGCAAGAAAAACCCAAAATGAACATGTCACTTATGAATACAACCTCAAAGAGAGTAGGGAAAACAATCAAGATGATATTAGATGAAAAAGTGTTCCAAGCAGAGGGAACAGCACATGCAAAGGCCCTGAGGCAGGCATGTGCCTAGCATGTTGAGGAACACCAAGTATGACTTGAGTGGTTGCTACACAGAGGGTAGTCAGGGTAGTAAGAGATGGGGTTAGAGATACAATGGAGGTGGGGTCAGGGAGAGTGTCAAAATATAAGATTTAATAGGTCATCGAAAATAGTTTGGCTTTTACGATGAGTGGAATAGGAAGCCATCAGATTGTTTCGAACAAGGCAGTGCCATCATCTGACCTCCATTTTAACAGGATCCCCCAGCTGCTGGGTGAAGACTGAGGCAGAGGCAGAAGCCGCAAGGCAGGTTAGGAGGCTATGGTGACAATCTAGGCAAGAGGAGAGGGTAACTGGGAGTAACAGTAAGTTTGGAGGGAAGTATTTGGATTCAGGATGTGTTTTGAAGGTAAAGTGAATAGAATTTGCTGGTGGATTGGCTCTGAGGTGTGAGAGCTAGGAAACACTCAACAATGACTCGCAAATTTTCAGCCTGAACAGTTTTTGAGGTTGGGAATCCTGTGAGAGGAGCAGCATTGCAATTAATGAATATTAGAAGACTAAATTAAACTTGAAGTTCTTGATGCAAGAGTGGTTGATTCCCCCATCTGTCCTCTCGTCCACTGCAATGCACACCCAATCAACTCCCAATGCCAGAACTTCACATCCTTGCCGGAGGACTCTTTCGCTAGTGGAGGCTACTTTACCACCAACATCCCTGGAAGTGCTGGGGAATTAATGCCCTCCAGGAGCAGCCAACAGCCAGTAACTGGCAGGATTTGGTGTATAAATACCCCAAGTTCCCTCACCTTTTGGCTAGGAGAACTACGAGGCTGTGTTTTATACTAGCCCTCAGAATTCTGGAAAGTAGGAATATACGCAAATTGCCCATAGTGGTAAATGACTTGATAATAAGTTCTATGTTGGATTTCTTTATTTCTTTGTCTCACTTCCCCATTTCCTTACCTTCATATCTCTCTCCATCAAAATAAAACAAACAACAACAATAACAGGAGCTAGTACTCGAATCCTTTCTTAGAGTCTATTTCTTGAACAACTGAAACTACGATAATACCTATTAGACATCCAAAAGGCAATGCTATGGAAGAAGATGGACCTTAATCTTTGTGATTTAGGCAACAATCAGACTAGAGATCTAAATTTCAGAGTCAGCATCATATGGATAGGTTAAGAGTCATAGGAATAGCTGAAATTATCAAGGGAGTGAGTGAAGACCAAAAAGTTCAAACCCTTGATCACATTAAAGCTTAGAGGTCAGAGAACTGAGGAGGAACCAGCAAAAACAAACAAACAAACAAACAAAAAAAGTCAAAGAGGAGCAGCCAGAGAAGTCAGAGGAAACTCAAGGAAATGAAACACTATTTCTAGTAATTAAATATATTAATACCGGGTCTCACTGCAGATTGAAAGAACCAGGATCTCTCCTCTTCCAGGTTCACACTAGAAGTCTACATATTTTAAAAGGCTTTGCAAATATTCCTTAAGCACAATAAGGTTTAACAAACATTGACCCTTAGAAACTCCTGTCTTCCCCTTTTCTGGGGGAGACTGGTGGTGTAGGTAATGTAACACAAATGGGCTTTTATTCTGTCCTAGTAAGTTCATGACAGAAAAAATTGCTCAATGACGATTGACTTCCAGTAGCTCATCCTGCCACCTAAGCAAATTGTGCCCTCATAATTAGAGGTAATTTTATACATATATATACAATGTGGTATGTGTGTCTGTGTGTGTGTGTGTGTGTGTATGTGTGTGTGTATTTTTAATTAGCTGGATACAGATCTTTTTTTCTGGAGCTAAGGTTAACCTGAATTGATAAATGTTGCTAGAGGTTTCACACTCTTGAACTGCATCATTAACCCAAAGCAGGTCTGTAGGAACTTCCATTCTTTTTAAGATGTAAAATCAGATCACATAGCAAGACTTCAGCTTTACTTCAATTCTACATATACTTCTTTTTCAGTAATGACTATATACTACTGAAGCTAAATTTTTTTTTCTTTTTTTGAGATGGAGGCTCGCTGTGTTGCCCAGGCTGGAGTTCAGCAGTGCAATCTGAGCTCACTGCAACCTCCGCCTCCTGGGTTCAAGCGATTCTCCTCTGTCAGCCTCCCAAGTAGCTGGGATTACAGGTGCCCACCACCGCTCCTGGCTAATTTTTATATTTTTAGTAGAGATGGGATTTCACCATGTTGGCCAAGCTGGTTTCAAACTCCTGACCTCAAGTGATCTGCCCACCTCTGCCTCCCAAAGTGCTGGGATTACAGGCGTGAGTCACTGCACGTGGCCTGATTTTTAAATTACCAATACTTATGTATCCAAATGAAATCTCTTTGAAATCGTCATCTTGGGAAGTTATATGCTACATTTCTGAAATCTTTTAGAAATGCCTTCAGAATCCACAGCAACTGTATTTGACTGTCACATCTTTGTTCTCTTAGGTGGTCTTGATTTTAGAATTTCCAGTGCCATTAGTACTAATAGTTAACATTATTTCATAAGTCTCATAAACTGACACCTACAGAGTAGTCCCAAGAATATTTATAGAAAAACATTATAATACAAGCTTAACAGATTAACATGACCACCTTATAGGCAAAAATAATAAAAACGTGTTGTGATAGTTAATTTTATGTGTCGACTTAACAGGGCTAAGGGATGCCCAGATAGCTTCTAAGAATTATTTTGAGTATGTCTTTAAGGGCATTTCTGAAAGAGATCAACGTTGAATCAATCAGTACAGAATATCACCCTCATCAACGTGGGTGGGCACCAACCGATCCATTGAGGGCCTCACTAGAACAGGCAGGTGGAGAAGTGTTAATTTTCTCTGTCTGCTTGATCTGGGCCATCCATCCTCCCCTGCCTTGGGACATGGGTGGTCCTGGTTTTTGGACCTTTGGACTCCAGAACTGATACCAGTAGCCCCCCAGGTTCTCAAGCCTTGAGTCTTGGACTGAATTTCACCACCAGTTTTCCTGGTTCTCCAGCTGGCTTCAGTATATAGTGGGGTTTCTTGACCTCCATCATGACATGAGCCAATTCCCATAACAAGTCTCTTCTTGTTTATCTGTATATATTCTATTGGTTCTGTGTCTCTGGAGAACCCTGACTAATACAAGCATGCTGTTATTAGTTGTTAGTAGAATAAAAAACAGTGGAGATCCACAGAGAGAACAGACATAATTCATGAAGCCCATGTACCAACGAAAATGCATAATTCATGAAGCCCAGTACCAATGAAAATGCAGCATCTCTTGTTCAAAAAGCAGGGTGAAGTGCTATTAAGTACTAAACTACAAAGCCCATTGCTTGCTTCCCATATTTCATCGGCTCAAGCCCATGCTCCAGCCTCCCATCAAACTTCAGTTATAAACCGTAAGTTTAAAGATAATCAGTAAGAATCTCAAGATGGTAAGAGGAGAGAAAGAAACCCAGTGTGGGTCCCTTCTGTGTGGAGGGGTTCTGTGTGACAACCAGCCATACAGAGATGACTTCTATTCAGAAAACACCAGCTTCCACTGATGTATGGGAAAATTACAGACTCTGTCTTTACTCCTCCTTTTTGCAATAACACGTCTTATGTTTTCAGTATTTGCTTCCGTTTAGGTAAAAGAGAAAATTCAGGAGGCCAGGAAGAGTGTATGCATTAGGGCAGCACAAGCAGTACCTCTGCAGTGGGGTCAGAGGGAGAGAAGTGCCTGGGGATAACCCCTTCCTGGCTGGCTCACTGAGCAGGCCAGGAAGTCCAGGAGCTGGTAGCTTATTTTACCTCAAGTTCAAGCAAACATTTCCCCTGCAGATGGGTTTCAGCAAACACCATAAACACCACTTTATACAAAACTTCATGGAAACACAGTGGGGCAAAACCAGCCTCGTCCCCACCCACTCTCTGCCCCACCTCACTTCCTTTGCTTCCTGTGGCTACCATGTGTAATTCAAGGGGCAGTCACAAAAATACTGGCTATTAAACATCTTGAGGTTCATTGATATTCTCAGTGTGTTGTAGGTGTCTGCTAAAATACATCGGTGATTTAAAGGAGTCTACCAGCTCTGAAACCTAGTTTCTTAATTCCCTGAAGCAGTTCCGTCGGAGTGTTGTATTACCTTTTCCATGGTAATTTTCTCCCTGGCAGGAAACCACTTAGTTCTTTTGTATCTCAGTAAGTCTGGGACTATTATAATCATGTTGTGGGACTTTTCTTTAATTCAGCTAAAGACAGGGTCCTTGTCACATGGCCACAGAAGTAGCCACACTTCTTCGCACACTTGAATTTGAAGGGTGAGAATAATGGGATTTATTGGGCAAAAAGGAGAAAAAAAAAAAAAAAAAAAGAGTGAGAATCCTCCTAGTATAGGCTTCCCGCCTCACAGATTGAATCCCAAATTCCACCCAGGAAGAGGAGGGGCCAGGCTCCTCCCCAGTGCAAATGACACAGACTTCCGTGGTTCCACCCCAGTGCACACTCCTCCCAGCGGGAAGTCTGGTTGGAGATTCTCTGGGGACCCCTTCCCAACTGGCTGTCTCAATTATATGCTGAATAAAGCTCAACTTTGTATCATAATATGAGAAAACATTGTGTAGAGACTATCTGTAAATTTTACCTATTCCTCCCACCCCCCTAAAAACTTGCAGCCGGCCGGGCGCGGTGGCTCAAGCCTGTAATCCCAGCATTTTGGGGGGCCGAGACGGGCGGATCACGAGGTCAGGAGATCGAGACCATCCTGGCTAACATGGTGAAACCCCGTCTCTACTAAAAAATACAAAAAACTAGCCAGGCAAGGTGGCGGGCGCCTGTAGTCCCAGCTACTCGGGAGGCTGAGGCAGGAGAATGGCGTGAACCCGGGAGGCGGAGCTTGCAGTGAGCTGAGATCCGGCCACTGCACTCCAGCCTGGGCGACAGAGCGAGACTCCGTCTCAAAAAAAAAAAAAAAAAAAAAAAAAACTTGCAGTCAATGTTAAATATAACTTTTAACATTGACACACTTTCCTAACTACCTCCTGTATATATGCCAATAATGAGAGGTTTTGAGCAAAGTTACTTTATTTCTAATCATTAATTTGTAGTTACAGCATATCACAGATTTTCTTAAATCACTTTGAGGTACTTCTGGAAGTTCTCGAAAGAGCTTCAAAATAAAACAAACTTTATTTTTTTAATTGATATTAGCTACTCAACAGTATTTGGAGAAAGTGGGGATATTACGAAGTCAAGTTTTAAGATACCAAGTATTATTTTTACTTCCATAAAATTCTTGCATCACTACTCCAGTCATGTTGCTACCATCTGAATTCAGGTCGTACCAACTATATTTTGCTTTAGTCATTGCTGTTTCCCTCCCAATAAATATCATTCTCTATTGATCAAACCTAAGTATATCAAATGAAATTGATATAATACGATGAAGTTTCACAATGACCCTGAGGAAGAAACCCTTAAACAAATGAGTTGAACTTTCCAAGAAGTTCCTCAGACAGGGGAGAAAAAAGACGGCAGACTGGTAAAGGAAGAAATTAGAACCGTAAGGACTAAATTTTCCCCAAAGTGAGCTTGAAGTAAAAGGTTTTCCAGTCACAATGAAAACAGAATTTGCCAACAAGGTCATGATCACATCAGACAACTTACAATGGGGAAAAAGAAATTTACAGAAAGCCTTGTTTATTTTTAACCACAAAATTTGGACTATTTCCAAAGTACCTCTGGGAAGTGCCTGTCTGCCCTTGACCGTGATGTTGCTCCTTTTTCTCTTCTCTCTGCCTCAAACCTTCCCAGCACTCAGATGCAAACTTAAGGGTAGCAGAGAAGCACTCAGTTGCATTTGAAAGTTCTAACCATGTTTTCTTCCTTTGACTTACATAATTGATTCAGGTGATTTTGGCATTTATCATGGTAAGGCATTACTTATTAAATTAACGGGAAAACTTGTGCTCCTAATTTAATGCAAAAGTTCTATGCCTTTCTGACCTATGTGGTCTGCATTATTTTTGAAAAGTATAACTTAGTTATTTGTATTGTAATCCATTTAACAAACAACCTCACTGTAGTTGGCACAGTGTAATAAACTTTCTCTGGCAGTCACAAGACTCTATGCACAATAAAATGAGTGATTTTTGAGTACATCCTTGACAGTGGGAAATGGACTATACTGTTGCTCATTTCAGGGAGAATCCTGTGAAAGAAAAATAAAAATCTGAGGACCCCAAACTCACTATGCCAACAGGAAGAGTCAGCCTTGGGAACTGAACCACACAGAACTGCCTCTCATTTTATTCCTAAAGGGCAACAAAGATAGAAGGCCACCTACCTCCCCAGGGGGCCTCCCTCACAATTTGCTCATGAGGGAATTTCCTGTGGGCCTCAAGATCTTTACCTTAAAACAGTTCTGTTGAATTTCACCCTGACAATGTGTAAACTAACAGGTTATCTTCACAGGTACGGATCAAAGGACAGGACTGCAAGTCATCCCTCCCCTCACCTGAGACAAACAATATTCGTCTTCTTCCTCTGTGTTTACTTTACCTCATGTAAAAATGCAGAGTCACTGAGCAATGCATAATTGACTATTTCTCTATCCCCTCCTTTCACATGTAAAATGTAGATTCAGTAAATGATGATCAAAGCCTCAAAAGATTGCAACAGCTTGCTCTTTTTATCTATTCCCACCCACACCCTAACCCCGGCGCCTTTTTCTTTTCTCTTTTCCCTGCTGCCCATTCTTTCCCCTTTAAATATTGAAGTCCCAAACTTCCTTGGAAAAAGCACAGATGTTCCTGTGATTTTGTATTCCTTTTTCTTGTCCTCAACCTTGGCAAAATTAACCTCTAAAATGGCTGAGACGCACCTCTGCCATTTTCTCTGATTTATATTCCTGCTATTTCAAGCTGGTGAATGGAACAAGGTAGACCTCACCTATTTCCCAAGAATGACATCAATTTGCAGCATGATCTCTGAAAAATCATTTCTCTACTCTCCATCACTAGAAGACATAGCTCTTTTGGAAGGCCAGGGAAACACATAGGATGCCTGGTTCCTTTGTAGATACTCTGACACAAGTCTTTGGACTTCTCTAGACTGGTGGCATTCATGTAGATGGGTGTTCAAAGATGCACAAAGGGTAATATTAATATATTTTGAGGCAACTCTTAAGAACTGAAACACTCCCTACAGACCAGTGAACTTAGATGTCTTCTAGGGTAATTAAATAAACTCCATAACCCAAATAAATTCCAGGGTTCTTGGTGCTGCTTTCCAAGGTGCCCTTGGTGCCCAGTGTCTAGGTGCTGCTGTCCAAGGAACACAATCATCTGTAGTGGCTTCTAAATAATATGGGCTTAGGGAGTCCATATATTACTGGAGGGCTACTAAAGAGCCTATAATAGCAGCATTTTTCATTGTATTTTACATAAGACTGAGAAAACACTGATTATTCTTCCCAAAGAATTGACTTTTTTGATGTCACCACTGAAGTTTAGGAGTCAAAACTAGTCATGTGTAGTTCTAATCCTTACTTGCTTCCTTTGACGAGTGTCAGTGGGAATTCTATAAACAATCCACAGTAATATGTTTTGAAATTTCCTTTCCCCTTCCTCTTGCACTCAATTTCTCTCCCCATGATTCTCTGAGATCTCTCTTGTCACCAACCTTAAATGTTTTCCCTGAAGCCTACTGATTTACTACCCCCTTTCTGTCTCTCCTAATTTTTTTTCCATACATAGTAAATCTGGCCTTTTATTTATGACTTCTACCCAACCGTATCTTCTTCTCAGGATTTTCTTCCCAGTTAACCTGGTCTACATTGATGTTTCTCAACCTTCTTTTCATTATTGCTTTTCCTAAGAAGACTTTGTAACTCCCTCCCACGGATACACCTATATTTGCTTATGTGCTATATGTATATCTGTGTTTTATATATAAAAAGAGTATAATTTTTCACCCCTCAAGAGCCAGTCCTCCTTGTTGGGAGCAGTATCATCCCCACTGAGAATGCATGGTCTCCAACACAGGCAGGATCAGTAGAGAGGAGCCGGAACTGACAGATGAGTGACGCCAGCAAACTGCAAGTATATTTTATGAGAATTCTAATTCTATTCCATTTCGATGTATATATATAGGCATTTGGGTGTACCACTGTAGCCAGTGTTAGTCTTAAGCAAAATGACATAATGTAGCTCTCCTTCTTACCGTCTGTCTTTTCCTCTTGTTATCCCTGGATAATTAGAACCCATCACCCCTTTATTTAAAACTCATTCTTACTCATGCACCCAGTAAACCCCTAAGCATTTAGCATCTCACCCCCATCTATGAAATAAAACCAGCGAATCTGGCATACTTCCTACATGTGAAGGACTAATCCCATACAATCGATGTATTACTCCTCTGGGAATCGTTTCCATTTTAAGAGAACATCTTTAAAATAAAAAAAAAGAAGGAAAATATCTCCCCCAAAAGAATTAAGTCTTACTGGTAGTTCACATAAAGCAGGCAGGGAGATGACCTGGAATAAAGGCATTCTCTATACCAAAAATCATAAGAAGAGGTAATTCAAGCACCCCTACTCTGCCTCTTCATAATGCCTAGCCTACCACTCATACCCAACATCTCTCCCCACTAACATTACCTGTTCTTGGACACAGGAAGCTCAGAGGACATCAAGAGTATCTTTAATATATTTGTATTCACTGTATAGCATCTAGTACAATACCTTGTATATTGTTGCCACTCAGTAAAGCCAAACTGAACTCCCAGTTCCATATTTTCCTCATTTTAATATGTAGTCCTACCTTATTTCTTCATCCATTAATTAGAAATCCTCAGTCTTCATCCATTAATTAGAAAAATCAATCCCTATTTCTATCTTCTCTGTGGGCTTGATTATCAAGGTTTCTATTTGAGGCAGCATAGTACAACTGTAGTTTTCAAACTGTTTTGCTTCCAACCCACAGTAAATATTACATTTCATATCATGGCTAAGTCCACTTACACACACACACACACACACACACACACACTCACAGGGCAATATTATGTGGATACTCTGCTAATTTTATTTTGTTTCATTTCTGAAAATTATAGTTGTGACACACTAAATAATTCTCATCATCTAGTACTGAGCTGTGACCTACAGTTTGCGGAACAAAAGACAGAGGCTTAGAATACCTATGAGCTTTGAGACAGAGTTGGATGTGGGTCCAAATTCAGCCACTGTGCCCTAAAAGTTTGTGATGTTGGCCAAGTGATTTAGCCTCTCTAGGCATTGGTGTGCTCTCCTTTAATTCCTTACATAATTTTTCTAGGTGGCTAGATAATATTCTAGTTGAATTGACCATAAACTCAATATGAACCAAAGGTGAGAAATGACATTACAAAGCTAGAAATTATCATAGGCCATTAAAGATGTACTCTGGTCAGACTGTGTTTGCACCTCAATGGGCTGGAAAGCCAACAGCGTGAGGAAGAATGAGGGCAATGAGGCTGCTTTCCTTGTAAGAGAGGCCATAGGAACAGTGGCAGTGACTTCAAAAATCCGAAGAGCTGATATGTATTAGGAATGGACATTGTCTATGTATCTAGAGGGCAGCCCTTGTTAAGTGGAAATTTTATATTGCATGCCTCATTAAGTGTTGTGGACCACAACAGAAAACTGTTAACTTGAGTGAAGTTGCTGAAACTCACAGAAATGGGGATAATTTAATATGGGATTATGAGAGAATTGAAGTCTTGTAGGAAGTTGACTGAGAATAGTTACTGTGCCAGTTTTTAGCTTTGCAATTTTTTTTTTTTGAGATGGAGTCTCGCTCTGTTGCTTAGACTGGAGTGCAGTGGTGTAATCTCAGCTCACTGCGACCTCCGCCTCCAGGGTTCAAGTGATTCTCCTGCCTCAGCCTCCTGAGTACCTGGGACTATAGGCACATGCCACCATGCCTGGCTGATTTTTGTATTTTTAGTAGAGACAGGGTTTCACCATGTTGGCCAGGATGGTCTCGATCTCCTGACCTCATGATCCACCCATCTTGGCCTCCCAAAGTGCTGGGATTATATGCATGAGCCACCGCACCAATCTAGCTTTGCAATGTTTTTAATCAGAAAGAAAGCACTGAATAGTCTAGCTATTCAAGTGCTAGAAAGCACTTGAATATTCTAGCCACCTAGAAAAATTATTGTAGGGGATTAAATAAATGATGCATTCAAAGCCCTTTTTGTGGCACATGGCACATAGTTTACATAATCATTAGCTCTTATGCATTATTTGAATTCCTCCAAGAAAGTTAGAGAAAGAAGTTATGTAAACATAAAATATGCTTGTAATTTACTTATTAGATTCTAAACTGTGTTCTATAACTTAATGTTCTTATTTCAGTTTGGGGGGCTCAGAAAACAATATCCCAAAATACACTGTTTTGAACTTCAAACTAACAGGACCTGGGAGTAGCAAACACGGGGAAAGCTTTCTCTAATCTTTCCTTACCTGACTATCGGAAGTTCCTTTATAAGGAACACAGTCATCAGCCAGGGGAGGTTAACTCACAGGAAAAGAGACTAAAGGTTCTAACACGTTGCTCAGAGAGACTTATACCACAGGCTACAATCTATTTTTCAGAGGGCTGCTACTTGAGAGACTTCATCTACATAATAAGACAGCCTTTGGTTTCAGTGCATTTCTTCCCCTCACTCTCTCATAGCTTGTCACCCTCACCTTCCAGGAGCCCCAGCCCCTATTCCTTTCTGTATGGTATAAAAACTTCAATCATCGCATTCTTCTTTGAGTCATATTTTATGAGACTCCCATGCATATGCACATAGTAAACCTGTATGCCTTTTCCCCTAATAATCTCTCTACTCCAGAGACTCAAATTTTACTCCAGAGACTGAAATTATTGAAACTTCATGGAGAAGCAGGAAAGTCTTAACTAATAACTTCTTTTGCAATTTTTTCTTTTTTTTGGGATGGAGCCTCACTCTTCTTGCCCAGGCTGGAGTGCAGTGACATGATCTCAGCTCACTGCAACCTCCACCTCCCAGGTTTAAGCTATTCTCCTGCTTCAGCCTCCCGAGTAGGTGGGATTACAGGTGTGCACCCCCATGCCTGGCCAATTTTTATATTTTTAGTAGAGACAAGGTTTCACCATGTTGGCCAGGTTGGTCTCAAACTCCTGACCTCAAGTGATCCACCCAACTCGGCCTCCCAAAGTGCTGGGATTACAAGCATGAGCCACTGTGCCCGGCCTGACCATTATTTTTTTATAACATGTAAAGGGAAAGGACAATGTAAAATAGGTTGAGGAGTAGAAAAAGGGGAAATTATTTGTGACTGAATTAATACCTCCAACACTAGTCAAAATTTATCTTAGAAAATGACTTGATTTTATGACTACAATATGGATTTTCCCCAAAGAGTAACTTAAAATAAATATGAGAACCCAAAATCATAGGATCATGGTGTTTTTGAAAGTGCCACTTAGAGTGGAAATGTCTTATGAAAACAAGCACTCTCGACTTGCTCTGCCCTTATAAATCAGGAATCAGTATTCCAAACTGATGTAGGAAAACAGTGAAAAAGTTTCTTTAGATCACAAACCTTATATTGTTCTACTTAGAGGTATAACAAGATTACTCCCGAAAGGAAGAATATAATCATGTATTATAAGAAAAATGCATTTTATGAAAGCACTTTAAACAAATGATAATAATAGAGCTGATGGCAAAATAAACCGGGTCTAAATAATACCAGAAAAGAGTAAAATCAATGACTATTCATTGAATACCTAAAAACTGTGGGAGACTAACTGAGTGAAGTTGCTCCAGAAGTTAACATCTTGGGGAACCAAAAAAAATGCAGGCACACTTCTTCATCACAGTGAGTTAAGTGTTATCTTGAGACAGCATGAGAGGTAACACAGAGTAGTGTATGGCTAACTGGCCAATGCAGGACTGACTGTTCAAGGAAAACAGATATTGCTGAGAGTGAAGATGACCAGAAAAGATCTCATTTCTAGAATGAGATCTGAGACTTGATACCACTTGCTCTTCACAGTCGCCTGTGTGAAAAAGCACTAGCACAAGCCAGTCTAAGCCAGGATAAAGCCCTGCTGGGAAGAGTGACTTAGGGGTTACTGAGTATGTCGAGTTTATCATGAATGCAACTCTTGACTGGACCTGGGACATTAAATGGCAATGAAGCACTTGAAAATTCTGATGACTTCTGTTGTTTATACACTGGAGAAGAATTATGTACTGCATAGTCTGTGGATGCCACTCTGGCATTCCCTTAGGATCCACAAAATTCCCTCCCTTTTTAAATATAGTAGTTGCGAATTTAGGATTTGGGCTTAGACACATGTGAAAATATGACACAAATCCTTCCTGATGAATAGTTCAAAACACCCAGTTATAATTATGTAAACACTGAAAAAACGTCACAAAGGAAGTAAGAGGTTTACATATTAAAATGAACACTAGCATTACCAATGGTACGCAAATATAATTTAAGTCTATTATAAGAAGGTTCAAGATTTATTCCAATTTTTTCTGCCAAATTTTGCTGTCACTTTGTGCTAGGGTATGTAAAGAAAAGAAATGTCTTAAAGAAAGATTTATGTTTTATATTATCCAGAAAGATAATTTTCTATTAATAATTGTCCCCTGGTGACATCCAGAGGTTTGGCAAGAGTAATAGGAAGAATGGGGGTAGTGATTAAGAATTATTTGATTTTTCGATTTATCCTCCTTTGATCAAGTTTTCAGGGAACTTCTGAAGTTGACAACTACAGCAGCCCACCAAGGAGAAAATGATTTAGAAAAATAAGAGCTCTAGTGCTAGGGAGGATGGCTTGTAGTTAAATATAGTATATGTGTGTTCCTGAAATTATTCTGAAAGATTCTTAAAAGTATTAATACCTAGACAAACTAGGTATGGGTTGGAAAGCCAATAGTGTTGGCTAGTGAACTAAGAAATTAATTGGCCTTGGGGTAAATGTAGAGCCTTTCCGTTCTTCCTTTTTTTTTTTTTTTTTTTTTTTTTTGAGACGGAGTCTTGCTCTGTCGCCAAGGCTGGAGTGCAGTGGCACAATCTTGGCTCACGGCAACCTCCGCCTCCCGAGTTCAAGTGATTCTTCTGCCTCAGCCTCCCAAGTAGCTGGGACTATAGGCGCACACCACCATGCCCAGCTCATTTTTGTATTTTTAGTAGAGATAGGGTTTCACCATATTGGTCAGGCTGGTCTCAAACTCCTGACCTCGTGATCCGCCCACGTCGGCCTCTCAAAGTGCTGAGATTACAGGCATGAGCCACCACACCTGACTGAGCCCTTCCATTCTTTCCTTTTTAAATTTATTTACTTTGGAGACTCAGAGTAAAATCACAAATACAAAAGAAAGATAACTTCTTTGAAGGTTTAAGCAAATGTTATTCTGTGCATGCCTAATGTGAAAGAAGAATTGACGGGTCAACAGCTCTCATATTCACAAAACAGATTCCCTAGAAGGACATCAGAACAATGTTCTCCTAATTAAACAGGAAGATACACCACAATAGCACCCTTTAATTTCAAGTCTAGGAAGTTGAGTTGACCATAAACTCAGTATGAACCAAAGGTGAGAAATGACATTACAAGGCTGCAAATTATCATAGGCCATTAAAGATGTACTCTGGTTAGATTGTACCTGCATCTCAATGGGCTGGAAAGCTAAGAGTGTGAGGAAGAATGAAGGCAATGAGGCTGCTTTCCTTGTAAGAGAGAAGACCAGAGGAACAGTGGCAGTGACTTCAAAAATCTGAAGAGCTGATATGCATTAGGACTGGACATTGTCTACTTACGTAGAGGGCAGCCCTTGTAAGTGGAAATTTTATATTACATGCGTCATTAAGTGTTGTGGACCACGGTTGAAAACTATTAACTTGGGTGAAGTTTCTGGAATTCACAGAAGTGGAGATAATTTAATACAGGATTATGACAAAGTTGAAGTCTTGTGGGAAGTTGACTGAGAATAGTTATAATGCCAGTTTTTAGCTGTGCAATGTTTTTAATCAGAAAGAAAGCACTGAATAACCGTATGATATGCTTACCTCTGGTCTGTTTCAAAAGGTACATTATTTTGTCATTCCTTTGAAATCTAAAAATATCCTGCTTCTTGTATGAATAAAATATTTTATTTAGACATAATAGTGAAGAAACCTGTAGGCTTTACTTTGATAAAAAACAAAAAACAACAACAAAAAAACCACTGTTTTTGCCAGTTACAAAATTTGGAAAATTATAAGCAATACTGTTGGTTGAACTAATCATAAGACTCAGTGCTTCTATTTTTCCCCTTCTCTGCACACTGCTTCGACTTGTTGCTCTTTCCTTTGCTAAATATAACTAGCTTCCTGCTATTTTCACAGCTGACTGAAGAATTTCATTAGGAAGGAGGAAAGCTAACACCATGACTCTGATGAATAAAATGGTCAGCTGATATCTCTCCTTGCTCCAGTGGAAAAAATTACAGCTAGAGGTGCTGGGTGACAAAATTGAGTTCATTAAAATAACCAATTAGTGTAATAAGCAAAAGGCAAAGCCTTCTCACTGTTTTCCTGAGACAGGCAGCTATTAAAATCTCCAGTTAAAAGTATAAGAAGGGATGATTTCTCTTCTTGATTTCAAGCCTATAGTCTTTTGAAATATTACAAATTAGTCTTCCCTGACCCTATGCAGTTCAGTATGTCTCTCCTTTACTGATCAGTCCTGCACATTTTTAGTGACTTCTCATTGCCTGCAAATCCATATCCCCAGACCAGCCTTCAAGGTCCAGATGTAACTTTCTATCCTTACCTGCCTTTCTGCCCTACATAAACCCTTCACCCCAACCAAAATAGTCTTTACACCTTTGCCCAAGCATACCTTTACATCCCTGTCATCTTTGTCTGGACTGCCAGTCTCCCCTCTCCCACCTATCACAATGTATCAAAGTTCAGTTCACATCTTTCCAACGCTGCCACTGCCAGGTAGATTCAAATCATTCCCTAGCTAGAACTAATTGGCCCCTAGATCCCTTACATGGTATCATATCTAGTGTTTTCAGCTCCTTTCCATTGACGTGGATCATTGATCCAAGAAGCTAAAGTTCCTAATTGCCGCCCATTGACAGTGGTTAATTGCCTTCAGCATTAAGAGTGAGACTATCCCTCATGATTTAACAATTGCTAGTGATAAGATCCTGCATGTGAATTAAATGTCATTACAGAAATATTGAAGTCAAATAAAATTTTTTCCCATCTTACCTAAAGTTGTAGATTTTTATTATATTTTACTTTTTGTCTAAAAAGTAATATACTTACTTTTTATAAAAATTGTAGAATTATATACAATTCATAGTAATAGAATTTCATTTCCTACCTGTCCACAAAAGCTGAGTTCATAGACTGTGACCTCCCTATATGAGTACATAAACATTTACTTAATGCTTTGTGAAAATTGTATAGTAGGTCATCATACAAATATAAAATCATTTATTTAGTTGTTGTTCTGCTACAGTAAATTGAGGAGTTACTTTTTCCTATTTTAAAAATTATAAATAGTATTATAATAAATGGTTTGTTTATGCATTCTTGGACATTTATAAAAATACGTCTATGGAGTAAATTTCTTAGAAGTGGAATTTCTTGCTCATATAGATTTCTGCATTTTTTATATTGAGAGATTGCCAAATCAATATTTTTAAGAAATTCCAACTCTCTCTCCAACCAATATCCTTTACATTGTTTTTCTGCTCACAATAATAGTTGAATTAAAATATTAATGCATCACATTATTAAAAAGAAATACATTACTTTGGTTCTTATATTCCATAACATTAATTCTAAATCCATGTAGAAGTGTCAAGAAACCTCTTGGTAAAAATCTATGAACTTGAATTCAAAGTTGCATTTGAAGATTTGTGAAAATTTGAGAATTCTTTAGGGACTAGGTAAATATCAAGAGGGCCCTGATTCTTGTTAGGACAAGGAAGAACAGAATGTAAGCCATTCTATTGCCAAAGGGAGATGAAAGTCAATGAGCTAAATATAATATGACCATTCTGCAACCCTAATGAATTAATAGATCTAGACAACTGTCATCAATGCCTGTTAAACTCACAAAAGAGTGATAGCCAGACATGTACCTCTTGATGAAGCTATACAAAACCACCTATGAAATAGTCATGCACAAAATGTCTTATCTAAATTTGATGTTTTGACAATATTACTAAGATGCAATCAGAAAATCTGACAAATGACCTTTAACAAACTGCAAAACCAGAGAGAAGAGAGAGAGAACCTATAGATTAAAAGAGATTTACAGAAGAATTCTCTTAGCCCAGTTAACTCTTAAACAACATGGGGATTAATTGTGGCAACTCCCAGTGCAGCCAGATACTCATGCATAACTTTGAATTGCCCCAAAATGTAACTGCTAATAGCCTATTATTGACTGGAAACCTTGTCAATTGATTAACACATATTTTGTATGTTATATGTATTATATACTGTACTCTTATAATGAAGTAAGCTAGAGAAAATAAAATGTTATTAAGAAAATCATAAGGAAGATAAAATATATTTCCTGTTCATTAAGTTGAAGTGGATCATCATAAAAAAGTGGATCATCATCTTCATGTTGAGTGGGTTGAGGAGGAGGAAAAGGAAGGGTTGGCCTTGCTGTCTCCAGATTGGTAGAGGAGGAAGGAAATCCATGTGTCAGTGGACCCACACAGTTCAAGCTGTGTTGTTCAAGGATCAACTGTCTTTGGATCTTGATTCAAACAAACAGTAAAAATAAAATACAAGATAATTGAGGAAATTTAACATTGATTGGTTAATTCAGGAAATTATTATTTTCAGGTGTGATAATGGTATTGTATTTATTTTAAAAACCCTTACCTTTTAGAAATACATAATGAACTATTTACAAATGAAATGCTACAATGTTTAGGATATGCTTCAGAATAACTTGGGTGGGAGTTCAGGTAGGTCCAGAAATGAAAGCAACAAGATTGTACTAAAGCTGATCATTGTTGAAGCTGCTTGCAAGGTATATGGAAGTCCATTGTACTATGCTCTAAATTTTCTATATGTTTGAAATTTTTCATAATCAAACATTTAAAAACAGAAAACGTTTGCATTAAGATGTCATAGAATATTTCTTACTAACTGCTAAGATCCACTTGAAGAGGATGGTTTTAGAAAATTTGAATGCACCTACACAATGGCCACAAGTTCACTAAATTACTGGAGGCTCATTTCCAAGCCCTCTGCCTGTGATTTTAGGCAAATGTAAGAATGAGAGCCAGATGGTATGGAAAACATACTTACAAGTGGGTTCATAAGCCAAACAAACGCTGTAATTTAGTGGAAGGAACTGACAGTTCTCTTTAGCTTTCAAAATGTTTTTGAACTCAGAAAGGGGCATGCATAGTACTCCAACACAAACGTGTAATCTTTGGCCCAGACAAATGGATGCTCTTGTGGACAATGTAGAATTTGTCATTTCCTTCACATGGAATTTGCTTTGGTTACGCCATCTTACCACATCCTTCCTTAGAGGGTCCTCTTTTCCTCTTCCACTTTGTGCGTCTTCTACCCTCCTCCAGCTTGTACCAGAGGAAAGAAAACATTATTTTCCTTGCCCAGCTATTCAAACATATTGCTACAAGAAACTGCGCTTTAAATACACAATATGTTGGGTTACTTCTGGCCAGTCTTATTTATTAATTAACTCTTTACTGCAGCCAAAGCCAAGGCTGATTCATTTATCAGAAGCCTTAAAGTCGTGTCTCTCTAGAGGGTTAGCAGAGCAGTCACTGTTTCTTCTTGTTGTTTTTTAATTGAAAACACAACATGAGTGACCTTCAAATGCACCTTTAATTTCCATTCAATCATCATATTACTCCCTCAACTTCTCTATTTCATTAAATATGTATAAAGTTCATTTAGAAGTCTTAGGGTTAGAGCCCAGAATGTGTGTTATAAATATGTATATTCCAAAGGACAAGACCATGGAATGTAAACAGAAATGGTAAATTGTGGTGTAACAACAGAATTTTTATTTAGTTTTTTACTTTTCATGCATTGGGTGGGGCAAAAACATTATTTCAATCTTGATGCCAAACATTTAAAAATTATAATTAATCTAGCTACCTCCGTACTCTGTAAACTACTGCCTGCCTGCCCTTCTAAATCTATTGTCGTATTCCCCTGGTCTAAAATCTGTTACCTGGAACTGTTAGAACACATACTAACATATAAAAAGCACTCCAAAAATCTGTAGTAAACTGTTTAGTACAACATTTCCCAAACTTATCTGTCCTTTTATTTGCAGTATTTATTAACATCCTGAGAGCACATTTTAGACTTGGCAACCTTCTCTCAATCATATTAGAAATACTTTGGGTCAAGGGAAAACTAAGTAGAAAGGATAGGATGGATGAGTAAACTGTATTTTTGAACACTTTCAAGGGGCTTTTATTTGAAAAATGAATGCATGGGCTATTCATTTCTGGGAAGATGGAATCAGTGCACTTTTTCCTACTCCTCCCAGTACCAACACCTAAGAACCTTGCACATTATCTATAAAGCAAACATAAGGAGACTGACAGGCAGAGATAATCAGGTAGACAGGCTAGGGAAATCGGGATATGAGACACAACATGGTGATGAGTTCCCTCAGTTTTCTTTTTGTCTTACATATACCAGACTTGTAGCTGTAAGAGCCAGCAACCCAGAAATGCAGACAAGAACAGATTCATAACCCCCAACGAAAGTCTGCTCTCTCAACTAAGGATGAGGAAAGGGGATATCTAGTAAGACAGAAAAAAAAAAATTTTTTTTGGAGACAGAGTCTTGCTCTGTCACCCGGACTGGAGTGCAGTGGTATGATCATCGCTTACCGCAGCCTCGACCTTTCAGGTTCAAGTGACCCTCCCACCTCAGCCTCCTCAGTAGCTGGTACAATGGGTGCTCACCACGATGCCTGGCTAGTTTTTAATTTTTTTTTTTTTTTTTTTTTTTTTGTAGAGATGAGGTCTCACTATGTTGCCCAGGTTGGTCTCAAACTCCTAGGCTCATGTGATTCTCTCCAGTTGGCCTCCCAAAGTGCTGGGATTACAGGTGTAAGCCACCACACCCGGCCAAGACAGAAAATTTTGCTAATAACAGCTTACTCCAATTAAATACCAGGGAACAACAGTCACCCTCTTCCTATGAGTACCAACAGAGGCTCCGTGGAGAGCCAAGACTTGCACTCTGGAGAGAGGTGTCACCAGACACCACACTCCCTTCACCAGATGTGGTCAAAGAAGACTAACTAGGGATCCAGGACTTTCATTCATCAGCCTGTAAAGAGCCTGGCACACCCCTTCTCATGGTGTCAATGGAGGCTGTGTAGGGTGCCTGGACTTGGACTCCCCTCACCCAGCAGTAATGAGGCACTCCTCCCCTGCCCTGCATGGGTGGCTTCAGAGGGCACCTGGTGAAGAGTTAAGACTTTCACTACTGCCCAGTGGTAATGATGCCACTGACCCATGGTGTCAATGGAGACCACATGGGGAGCCAGAACGGTCCAGCACTAAGGAGGAGCCCCAATACCTGTCAGTCTTCTTATGTTTACTTTATATACAATGTTCAATGGAGGCCACATGGGGAATCTGGACTTCCGCCTCCACCAGGCAGTAAGGAGCAGAGGTTTTCTCTGCTTAAATAAAACAAAACAAAACCAAGACAATTAAACTATCAAAAACGCCAATTAAAACAAAGTTTGAAAAAGTCTCAGAGTCTCATAAAATAATTTGAAAATGTCCAGTTTTCAATAAAAAATCACTCATCAAACCAAGAAACAAGCTTTCAAGCTGAAAGTAAAAACACAATCAATAAATGCCAACAATGAGATGGTAGAGATGTTACAATGATCTCACAAAGATTTTAAAGCAGCCCTGATAAAAATGCTTCAATGAGCAATTACACACTTGAAATACATTTTAAGAAGATAGAAAGCTGCAACAAAGAAATAAAGATGTAAAGGAGACCCAAATGAAATTTTTGAACTGAAAAATACAATAACCCTTGGTTATTCAGGATAAGATTTTCAAGATAAAAACCTTGGTGAATGAGCCCAACAACAGGATACAGGAGACAGAGAAAATAATTAGTGAACTAGAAAATATAACAATATAAATTACTCATTCTGAATCACGGAAAGAAAATAGAAAAAAAGGGGAGTGTGCCATGGGGAAGAGTGAGACTATTAAAAAAGATCTAAATCTGTGTCTTTGAAATTTCAGAAGGAGAGGAGAGACAAATAATGGCTTTAAGAAAACCCCAAATTTGGCATTTGTTGAAAATATATTGGCTTCCATCTCTGTCATTCATTTTCTAAGAAGTCATACCATGTGGAGAATATATAAATTGTAACAGCCCAGAGCTGTGTGAATGCTCACAGGTAATACTGAAGAATTGTTCTCTTTGTGAATGCCTAGAAGATCTCCGAGTTTGGCTACCATCTTCAGTAGTACTATTATTCTATACTATGTATTCTTTAAAAACTAATGTCAATAGCCATACAAATTAGCCAACTAAAATCAAGCAACACAACAATATTGAGTATTCTGTTGAGTCTTTCACAAAAGTAATAGTTTTTTTTTTTTTAAATGAGCACTTCATGTGTGCCTTTTGTATGTAGGGTTCATCTCTTTCTAGAAATTCATAATTGAATCCAGATCTCCTGGGATTAACATGAGTTGTCTGTAATTGTCACACTAAATTTGTCCACTATGTACTCTGAAGTACAGCCTGGTACTCTTGAAGTTTGCTGTTTTCGTATCTGCCCAGTTTCTGACACAAGAAGAAGAAGCCCCGAGTATGTGTGTATTCTGTGTCACAAGAGCTCTTGAATATCTTTCTAGTCTTGAGGTTTGCTGGATGCCTCTGCTTCCATACGGATGCTGTGAATGCCCTGAGGACAGGGCCCATGTCTATCTTGTTCAGGTCTATTTCTTTGATACATGGTAGGTCCTAAGTAAATGTTTGTAGGATGGGTGGAAAGATAGAAGGATGAATGAGAGAAAGGAAAGAAGGCTGGAAAGACGAATGGAAGGTAGGTGGGTGGAAGGAAGGAAAAAAAGAATTTTCATTTTGGTATTCCTTCCTTGCATTATTAGTAGTTATATTTTTACCATTCTTAGGTGGATCTATTTCTGAATATCTGGGTATTTGGGTATTCCAAGGTTTGGGAAGATTTATAAAACAAAATCACACAAATATAGACCAGTTGGAAGGGGTTGGGGAGAGATATCATGATTAATAGTAAAATCAGAATTATATAAAATATAATTTTTAATATTTCCAATCATAATTATCATCACAAGTTAATAGCTAAAAATGTGCTTTGAAGAAGATCTGTCTTCTTGAAACTAGTGTTAATAAACAGATTTTAAGGTATTTATTTAAAGCAAAAACAAAAACAAAAACCCACATTTGGCAAAAGATATAGAACTACAGAATCAAGAGGCTGATTAAATCCTATATGGGATAAACCCAAAGAATTTCACAAATATTGTATTGTGAGATATATCATATGTCATGTCTGCATATTTCATACACATATACAAATACACACATCACACACATATACACTTAAATAATAATCTATTTCTATATTAATAAGTATATACTCATAAATTACAAATCTCAAGATCCATAAAGCAGTTTTATAAACATATTTTTATGTATATGGTGTGTTTTTATATATGTGTATATATGTTTGTGTGTAGACACACACGTATATAGTTCTGGAAAAAGAACAAGGAATATTCCATGTCATACCTACACATATTTTAATAAACCAAATGATAAAGAGAAGAAAGTACAAAAAATATAAATATTTTCATTAGAGAAAAATCAAAATCAGCATTTTATAGAAGTTTCATTTCATTTAATACTTATAAACACCTTATGAGATAATCATCATCACATTTATTTCACCAATGAGGAAACTGAGACTTAGAAAAAGTAAGGGATTTACCTAACATCATGAAGTCAGCAGATATTGGAGATGAAATTAGATCTCAGGTCTTCTTTCCATCTCCAAGCCTCTGCTATTTTTATCACACTAAACCATGTTATCCAGGCAAATAATAAAATTTTAAATGTGGAAAGGTATTTGAAATTTTCCAGTGGCTTCTGCGCATGTTCATTCTTCAAAGTGATCCTACACGTTTGGAAGGGTAGACATTATTCATTCAACTTTACACTTAATGGAACTGAAACAGCAAAACATTAATGACTTGCCCAAGGTCAACTGATACATCAGGGCCGAAAGCCAAATCTCCAATTTCCTGAGCTGGAGTTATTTTTCACATCACATTCCTCCCAGTGAAGCTGTAAAACAACAGTGTCCTAGTATCCCTAGGAGTTGTCAGAGGAAAATCTCACCAGCCTCGGGAAGTGGCACTGGGCAGGGAAGGGGTGGGGGTGACACAGCTGTGACACAGAACTAACTGGAGTCCTGGAGGGTAGGGAAACCCTTCCTTCAGGTGATGCAATAAGCCACATCCTTGACTATTTGTGTGAACATTTAGAAGAGTTCCCCTGGTACCTTCCACAAGAATTTTTCTCTGGCCTAAACTTGTCATTTTTGGTTACAGTAAAATATTTTTCTGAGAATTTTAATTAGATACCGTTTCCTTGACTTCTTGACCTGCCAGTGTTCCTCAGCCCTGCACACTTTCAGGTGCTTCCCTATATCCTAGAAGAGGCAATCTTTTCAGGATATTGTCACTATTCACAGTAGTAAAAGTCAAACAATGATAATAACAATAGAAGGATAAAATGAACAGAGGCCTTACTCTATACCTTGCATTACATCAAGTTCTTTACATGGATTACCTCATTGAATCACCAAAACACACTGTGAGGCAGATGTCATTATCATCCCCATTTTGCAAAATTAAGAAACTGAGGCATACAGAAGTTAGGTAGTTTACAAAAGGCAAACAACTTGCAGGTAGCAAAACCAACAATTAACTCCAGAGACTCAAACCTTCACTCTGCTGTATGTGACATCATTGATTACCCAACAGTTGCATTCTTATTGACTCCTATTAGGTAAAATGACTACTAGTATTACTAACACTAATAATCATAGTTAACATTGATTGAACATGCACTGTGTATCAAGCACTGGGCTAAGGCCTTACACTTATAATTCCATTGAATATTTGTCAACAATTCTATGAGGCAGATATTATCAACATTACAGTCAGCACAGAAAGACTAGGTAACTTATTCAAGATCACACAGTAAACAATTGGTTTGAATTCAGGAAGTCTAACTATACCTACTCTCATAATTTTTTTTTAATTTAAGTTTTAAAAGGAGAATCTGTGGCCTAGTCATAGAATTAAGCTTACTCATTCAAATGTCATTTGAACAATTGTTCTAAGAGTATAGTGATCTACAGTGAGAACACATGGACACATGGTGGGGAACAACACACACTGTTGGGGGAAGGGAGAGCATCAGGAAGAATAGCTAGTGAATGCTGGACTTAACACCTGGGTGATGGGACGATCTGTGCAGCAAACCATCACGGTAAACGTTTACGTATGTAACAAACCTGTACATCCTGCACATGTACCCCAGAACTTAAAAGTTGAAGAAAAAAATAAAAATAGATGTCCAGGAGGTGGCTTACACCTGTAATCCCCAGCATTTTGGGAGGCCAAGGCAGGAGGATTACTTGAGGCCAGGAGTTTGAGACCAGCCTGGACAGCAAAACAAGACTTGCCTCCACAAAAACAAGAGAAAGATGAGAGAAAGAGAGAGAAAAGAAAGAAAGAAAGAAGGAGAGAGAGAGGAGAGAAAGAAAGAAGAAAGAAAGAAAGAAAGAAAGAAAGAAAGAAAGAAAGAAAGAAAGAAAGAAAGAAAGAAAGAAAGAAAAGAAAAGAAGAAGGAAAGAGAAAGAAGGAAGGAAGAATGGAAGGAAGGAGAGAGAGAGGGATGGATGGAGGGAGGGAGGAAGGAAGGAAGGAAGGAAGGAAGGAAGGAAGGAAGGAAGAAAGCAGGAAGGAAATTTAAAAAAATGTTTTTCACCTGGTTAGGTAGATGGAAAAATAATAACAGAATTTTTTTTTTTTTTTTTTTTTTTGAGACAGTGTCTCTCTCTGTCACCCAGGCTGAAGTACAGTGGTGCAATCTTGGCTCATTGCAACCTCCGCCCCCTGGGTTCAAGTGATTCTTGTGCCTGAGAAGCTGAGATCACAGATGTGCACCACCATGAGTGGCAAAAACAAACAAACAAACAAAACAAACAGCATAGTGTTCTAACCAGCTAAGTGAACTAGTTCTTAACAAATCCTGAAGACATATCTAATAGCAATCACTTACAAAACATTTCAACAGAAAATTTTCAGTGTTCCACAGGTGGTAGAGCTCCAAGACCTCTGCAAAATACCCACTGACAGCAAATTTTTCAAATCTCCCCACAGACCCATCCCATCCCACATCATAATTTGCTTTTTACTTACATGTAGTAGAACATCATCTCTTCTACTCAAAAGCAAAAGAAAATAATCTGAACATTTCATAAGCTATTACAGCTAAGGTATTAAACTTTCTAAAGGAGTAATAAACAAAAATAGTCTTTCAACTGTGTTTGAGTATTAAGGTTCTTAGGGCCTGGACCTTAATATTCCTATACTTTTAAAGAAAGCAAGAGAAATACATAAATGTATCAGTAGTTTTCTTTTGCTCTATGCAGGTGGGAGGCTTTCTCTTTGTGGAAACAATGAATTTGGCACTAAACTGAGTGAGTCATTTGATTAAGCACAAGTGAATGACAAGCCTTCTGCTGGAGAAAGAGGTTGGGGGATGAGGAGCAACCAGCTCTGAGGCTTCATGTAGAAAGTAGTATTTGGTGGGAGCTCTGCAACTCAGCAGTCATTAAGATGAAGTCAAGGATGGTAACTCGGGGGTGGGCATAGATCGGCATATTTCCTTGGGAGTGGGGAACCTGCAATCCAGGGATAGAGAGAGGCACACCCATCTGGAATGGTAACTGGCCTGCCACCCTCAAGGAGCCTAGAAACAGTTGGCCTCTACGGAGGTGGAAGGCCGGCAGATGTTACAAATATCTTGAATTTGTATCTACAGATATTATGTGTGGAGTTTCATGGTTTTCTTTCCTTTCTGCAATATAATTTCCCTCTGTAATCTGTGAGCCTTCTGAAAAGTTTTTCTAGAAAGAACTTAGGGGCTCATGTCCACATTTGAGGAAATCTGCAAGGGAGGAAGGAAAGACTTAAAAGTTGGTGATCAGATAGTAAGAGAATGAGTATGCATATGGGAAGTGGCCAAGGAAATCAACAGTCAGAGCAGAAATACCAAGAATAAAAGAATCTGATAAAATGATCAGATTCCCATAGTCATGTTTGATGGGAGCCTGGACTATCTGAATATTAAACAGGAGACTCCTGGAGCCATCTTGGGTAGATTTACTTATTTTTTCCTACCTTAAAAGGTTCCAAATTATTTTTATTATGAACAAATAGTCACTAAGGACTCCACTATCTACACATAGTTGTCTTGAGGAGAAGAAGATATAAAGAAACTAGGAAGTGCATGTGGCTCAGAGTTAAAAAGCCTTGGAATTCTATGCAAGTTTTGTCCTTCATTTAGCTACTCTGAACCTCACTTTCATCAGCAGCATGAGACCTGTCATACCAAGTGTATTGCTGCTAGGATGAAATCAAGTAATGTATGTTAAGTGATGGAGGATTGTATTAGCCTGCTCTCACACTGCTATAAAGAAATACCTGAGACTGGCTAATTTATAAGAAAAAGAGGTTTAATTGGCTCATGGTTCTGCAGGCTGTACAAGAAGCATGGCTGGGGAGGCCACCGGAAACATACAACCATGATGGAAAGCAAAGCAAGTATAGGCCTCTTACATGAAAGGAGCAGAACCCAGAGGTTGTGGGGTGGGGTGCAACAAGATTTTTTTTTTTTTTTTTTTTTGTGATGCAGTCTCCCTGTTGTCGGCCTGGGTCGGAGTGCAATGGCATGATCTCGGCTCACTGTAACCTTTGCCTTCTGGGTTCCAGCAATTCCCCTGCCTCAGCCTCCCGAGTAGCTGAGATTACAGGTGCCCACCACCAAACCCAGATAATTTTTGTATTTTCAGTAGAGATGGGGTTTCACCGTGTTGGCCAGGCTGGTCTCAAACTCCTGACCTCAGGTGACCCACCCGCCTTGGCCTCCCAAAGTGCTGGGATTACAGTCGCGAGCCACCACACCTGGCCGCAACACACTTTTAAACAACCAGATCTCACAAGAACTCACTCACTATCACAACAACAGTACCAAGAAGGAAATCCATCCCCATCATCCGATTACCTCCCACCAGGCCCTCTAACATTGGGGATTACAAATCAATGTGATATTTGAGTGGGGAAGCAGATCCAAATTCTATCAAGGATTTTAAGAGTAGAAATGAAAAGTAAATCTAAATGACTAACAAAAAATAAATATTCCCTACACTCATTTATTCAATTTTATGACAAGTCCATTAACATGATTATATATAACGTATCGTCAGAGGCAATAACGGGAAATAAGTGCAAGCCCACATCTTTCCAAAAGGCATATTCTGTATTATCTGAATATTTCTTAGCAGACACTAGAAAAAATAAATGTTCCTCCCCAAAGTAAAGAGTGGTCAAATGTCCATTTCTTCTTGGTTCTAACATTACAAGAGGAAGAATTGTTTTCTTTTAGGAAAAAAAAAAAATAGCTTCCTTCAAAGGCATTGAGGAAAAGGGAAAAGAAGGTGGCCATGAATCTTATTCTGGTAAAGTACACCTGCTTAGGTTTCTTAAGTAGGTCTTATTTTTTACAATCTTTCTTCACCTGAACTCCCCAATACCTACACACACAAAAAGAAACATCTCTCTCTCCCATTGACATACACACAAAAACTTTACTCACAAAAGAAGCAGAATTATGGCTTTTTTTTTTTTTTTTAAGTAAACTGATCTCTGCAAGCCATCACTTCATTGTGCCAGGAACCGGATTTTAAACCCTATCTTTTCATCTAGGAATTGATTTGTATTTAAAGGAAAAGTAAAGCAGGAACAGGGACATTTCCTTTTTCACGCTCATTTAAAAAAACAAAAACAAAAAGCTAATGGTGAGGTTCTGCCTGGCCTAAATGCTTTCCAAAGGAGACAGTAAGCTCCCACACAAAAAACTAATAACTTAAAATTTCCCCTTCTCTTGTCCTCATTCGGGCTTAAAATATTACCAAGTATTAATTTTAGTGTTCTGCCTGGCTATTAAATCACAAACCACACTGGCTGGTGAGAAATGAAGAAAGAAAAGAACCATTATTCACAGGCAAACCAGACAGTCCCACAAATAGCTCTATAAAAGTAAACTAAGTTATAATTTCTCTCTCCCTCATGAGTCAGAAGAGAAAGGTTCTAACTATCCAACTATGCAAGTTTGGGGTGGGAATTTTTAATTGGACAAGCAAACAGAATTTACTTAGAGATAAGAGATTAGCAGAGAAATTATGATTGAGTTGGTAAAGATTTGCCTACATTTTCTCTCTGATAAGAGGGCAATACAGAGGCCAGAGAGCCTGAGACCTGATCAGGCTTCCAGATGTGTCTCTGCCACACATGACTGCACACCACAGATGGTTACACTGTGTCTTTCTACCATGTCACCGTGCCTTTCTTTCTGCCTTGTCCAACCCGTTTCCCTCCATCTGCTGTCTATGACTTCTCCTTTCTTCCCTCAAGAAGTCTCCACTCTCACCCTCCGTTGGGCATCTCCCTCTCCAAATCCCTCAAAACATTGCCCATTTCTATTGTATGGTCTACCCTCATTTGTCTTTCTTAGTGTTCACTGGGCACATCTTCCAACTAGACTTTCGTAAGGTCTATGAGAATGATGAACTTGCCCTTTCTTAACTTTCAGTTCTCTCATGTGCTTTGAACATGAAATAAGTACACTACATTTGTTAAATATTTCCTAATTTATGTTCTTTTGTTAGTTCATCCTTTTATTTCCACTTCTGTCCCCATACACCATAGAATAAAGCCAAGAATAAAGCTGGAGTGAGGGAGATGACATGTGGAGTCGCATGTAGCAGGGAAAGAGGAAAGCTCGGGGGAGAGGAGCAAGGATACCTGAAGACAGAAATGTATAGTCAGACTTCCCTGAACTTGAGCCCAGAAGGCAAAGAGATAGAAAACCCAGATAAGTTTCATGACAGGGGTGGGCATTTCCTAGAGCAGAAGGAATAATTGCCTGGCTTTCCAAGGAACAGTCAAGAAGAGATCAAGCTTCACAAGGAAATGTAACATCCAAAAAGATGCTCCCCAGGATATAACAGAGACCAAAGACACAGTAGCGTGCTGTGATTAGGCAGACAGACAGTCAGATTAGCACTTGTTCTCCTCTCCAAGCTCTCAAGCGTGAGAGACAAATCCAGTAACTCCAATGTACCCCAGAGTAGGCACAGAAGAGAGTTGACCACAGGGGTGGAAATCTTGCTGAGGGACAGCCATGGTGAATGAGGTCATAAAGCAGGCAGGTTGGATTTAAGACTGCATGGATGACGTGGCAGACATGCAAGGGACCTACAATGCCAGCAACCCCAGGTAGGGTTAAGGCAGCAGAGGAGGACCACTGGGCCTGACCTAACCAAGAGAATAGGTCACAAATTCACCAGCTGCAGATTTTGTCAGAGGTCAACAGGGCATTCAGCATCCATCAGAGGCCCCAGCAGAGAGTACAATAGCAAAGGAATTTTCTTCTTGCTTTAACTAAGCAAGGCTAGTGCTATAGTCAAGTTTAATTGATGTCTGCAGGAGGAATCGCCAAAAAGGAGTGAAACTTGTTCCCAGTTATCAGGACAGAGATTCCCAATTTAAAAAGATACAGGCAGTACAAGGGCCCCACACACTTTCAGTCCTTGTACCAAATGAAGACAGAATTCACTCCAAGAGGCCACATACACCAGATCCAATCAGGGTCAATTTAAGTTCATCATAATGCCACATTTTGTTGTTACTTGTTTTCTGACCCAATACTTTGCCTAACTTGTACTAACCTGCTTAGGGAAATTATGTCATATTCTCAGAGGTGGGAAGGTCTTGTATAAACAGAAATAATTATTTACGGAAAAGAGTTGTAAACTGAGAGTACAACAGGTTCAAGGCCATGGCTTTTGCAGGCTGGAAAAAGTAGTCATACGTAGGTGAGTGTGTTCTCCCCCACCTTAATGTAGGGCCCTCTTTATCCTTCCACCAAACCAAACAAAAACACACGGACAACAATTACTCTTTCAAGCATTAGCTCCCAAAATGCAAATTTGGCTGACAATTTCATGGGTGACAGAAACACAAGCTTCTATCATATGCCATACAGAAAAAATAATAATAATAAAAAACCCCACTAAACATTTCTATTTTCTTTCAAATTCCTTGTCAGATGCCAAGTTCAGATTTCTTCCCCTGGCTCAATCCTTTCCCAAGATAGTCTTCAAAATCTCTTCTAGCAAAGTTCACATCTGTCCCTGCATTTGCAAACCACATTAGGGAAATAAAATCCTAAATTCTAAAATGAATCCAGTAGTAATTGAGCAAACACCTCTTGCTCTTTCATCATCAAGGTTCTCTTCCTCATGCCTCTACCCTAAGCAGAAGTCTCCATCCAAAAATAGTGGATTTATTCACAGGGGCACCTAATAAAAGTACATTAGATGCTGCCTATATATTTATAATTGTGTCACATGCACATAGTTGCAGAAATCTGGTTTATAACTTAGGTGTGGAATTTAAAACTAGTAAAGTGATTGTGCGTTCTCATGTGCCTCACTTTGTCTCCTGTCTAACGAGACATGAGACGTAATGTTGCATGGATCCTCGATGCTCAGGCATATGCAATCATGTTAATATGCACTTTATGTTAATGCCACACTGAAAGGCTAGGCACAATCACAGATGCTCAAGTATCACTGATATTATAGGCCTTCTTCCAGCTACAACCTTGATTGTTTTCATACAGACATTCTTTCCGTCCATACCACATCTTCATTTTTCTCCATTTTTTAAATATGTCACAATTTTTAAAATGTGATCCTGTGCCTAGCAAGTGGCTTATTCTCTTATTGGTCTCCAAATCAGAGACAGAGAGATGAAATAACTTAGGTAATTTATGAGTATTCCTATCATTTTCTAATGTGAGGTGTTTTTTAGAGTTTCTGGCTTTTGCCCTCAAATAAAACTAAACTGGAATATCAGTTCTGCCACTTGTTAGTTTATTGATCTTGGATGAGTAAGAATCTCTCTGAGCCACAGTAAAATACTTAATAAAGCTTGTTGTTACTTGGAAGAACAATATAACAATTGAGTGCCTACCATAACATTTGTGTGAAGATTTAATGAGACAATAAATGTAAGTTTCTCAGCCAGTACCTGGCATGTAGCAAGTCAGTATGTATCCGCTGTCAAAAGGCAGGTGCTGGGCTAAAAATTTAATGTGTGTTATTGAATTTAATCCAGACAATACCCCTAGAACCTGCTGTCTCCATTTACTGTCTCCCTTTTAGCCAATGAGGAAACTGAGATCTAAAAAGTTTAAATCACTTGCCTAGGATCACACAGTTGAAGATAGTGAAGGGGAAATTCAATGCCAAATCTATTTAACTTCTTATCTGTGAGATGGGGATAATAATTCCCACCCTACAGTACTGTTCTCAGGATTAAATGAGCTAATACTGTAACATGTAGCATGTAACAGTTACCCAATATGTTTTTGTTTCCTTCCTGTTCTGCCCATGTGTAACTCCTGACTTAAAATTTATCCCATCAAATTAAAAATTATCAATAACTAAGATCAGAGCAGAACTGAAGTAGATAGAGACACAAAAACCCTCAAAAATCAATGAATCCAGGAGCTGATTTTTTTTTAAATTAACAAAATAGATAGACCACTAGCCGGACTAATAAAGAAGAAAAGAGAGAAAAATCAAATAGGCACAATAAAAAATGATAAAGGGGATATCACCACTGATCCCAGAGAAATACAAACTACCATCAGAGAATAGTATAAACACCTCTACACAAATAAACTAGAAAATCTAAAAGAAATGGATAAATTCCTGGACACATACAACCTCCCAATACTAAACCAGGAAGAAGTCAAATCTCTGAATAGACCAATAACAAGTTCTGAAATTGAGACAGTAATTAATAGCCTACCAACCATAAAAAGCACAGGACCAGATGGATTCACAGCTGAATTCTACCAGTGGTACACAGAGCTGGTACCATTCCTTCTGAAACTATTCCAAACAATTGAAAAGGAGGGACTCCTCCCTAACTCATTTTATGAAGCCAGCATCATCCTGATACCAAAACCTAGCAGAGACACAAACTTCAGGCCAATATCCCTGATGAACACTGATGTGAAAATCCTCAATAAAATACTGGCAAACTGAATCCAGCAGCACATTAAAAAACTTATCCACCATGATCAAGTCAGCTTCATCCCTAGGACATAAGGCTGCTTCAACATATGCAAATGAATAAATGTAATCCATCAAATAAACAGAAGCAAAGACAAAAACCGCATGATTTTCTCAATAGATGCAGAAAAGGCCTTTGATAAAATTCAACATCTCTTCATGTTAAAAACTTTCAATAAACTAGGTATTGATGGAACATATCACAAAATAATAAGAGCTATTTATGACAAACCCACAGCCGATATCATATTTAATTGGCAAAAACTGGAAGCATTCCCTTTGAAAGCCAGTACAAGGCACAGATGCCCTCTCTCACCACTCCTATTTGACATAGTATTGGAAGTTCTGGCCAGGGCAATCAGGCAAGAGAAATAAAGAAAGGGTATTCAAATAAGAAGAGAGGAAGTGAAATTGTCTCTGTTTGCAGATGACATGATTCTAGATTCAGAAAATCCCACCATCTGAGCCCAAAAACTCCTTAAGCTGATAAGCAAATTTAGCAGAGTCTCAGGATACAAAGTCAATGTGCAAAAATCAAAAGCATTCCTCACACCAACAATAAACAAGCAAAGAGTCAAATCATGAACAAACTCCTATTCACAATCGCTACCAAGAGAATAAAATACCTAGGAATACAGTTAACATGGGATGTGAAGGACCTCTTCAAGGATAAATACGAACCACTGCTCAAGAAAATAAGAGCAGACACAAACAAATGGAAAAACATTCCATCCTCATGGATAAGAAGAATCAATATCATGAAAATGGCCATACTGCTCAAAGTAATTTATAGATTCAATGCTATTCCCATCAAACTACCATTGACATTCTTCACAGAATTAGAAAAAAACTACTTTAAATTTCATTTGGAATCAAAGAAGGTCATGTATACACAAGACAATGCTAACCAAAAAGAACAAAGCTGGAGGCATCATGCTACCTGCTTTCAAGCTATGCTACAAGAATACAGTAACCAAAACAGCATGGTACTGGCACCAAAACAGATATAGACCAATGGAACAGAACAGAGGCCTCGGAAATAATACCACATATCTACAACCATCTGTTCTTCAACCTGACAAAAACGATCAATGGGGAAAAGATCTCTTATTCAATAAATGGTACTGGGAAAACTGGATAGCCATATGCAGAAAACTGAAACTGGACCCCTTCCTTATATCTTATAAAAAATTAACTCAAGATGGATTAAAGACTTAAATGTAAAACCCAAAACCATAAAAATCCTAGATGAAAATCTAGAAAATACCACTCAGGACATAGGCATGGGCAAAGACTTCATGATGAAAACACCAAAAGCAATTGCAACAAAAGCCAAAATTGGCAAATGGTATCTAATTAAACTAAAGAGCTTCTGCACAGCAAAAGAAAATATGATCAGAGTGAACAGGCAATCTACAGAATGGGAGAAAATGTTTGAAATTTACCCATTCAACAAAGGTTTGATATCCAAAATTTACAAGAAACCTAAACAAATTTACAAGAAAAAACAAACAATCCCATCAAAAAGTGGGCAAAGGATATGAACAGACATTTCTCAAAAGAAGACATTTATGTGGCCAACAAACATATGAAAAAAAGTTCAACATCACTGATCATTAGAGAAATGCAAATCAAAACCACAATGTGATACCGTCTCATGCCAGTCAGAATGATGCTTATTGAAAAGTCCAGAAACAACAGATGCTGATGAGGCTGTAGAGAAATAGGAATGCTTTTACACTGTTGGTAGGAATGTAAATTAGTTCAACCATTGTGGAAGACAGTATGGAGATTCCTCAAGTATCTAGAACCAGAAATACCATTCGACCCAGCAATCCCATTACTGGGTATATACCCAAAGGAATACAAATCATTCTACCATTAAGACACATGCACATGTATGTTTATTGCAGTGCTATTTACAATAGCAAAAACATGAAACCAGTCCAAATGCCCATCAATGATAGACTAGATAAAGAAAATGTGGTACATACACACTACAGAATACTATGCAGCCATAAAAAGGAAATGAGATCATGTCCTTTGCAGGGACATGGATGAAGCTGGAAGCCATCATTCTTAGCAAATTAACACAGGAACAGAAAACCAAACACCGCACATTCTCACTCATAAGTGGGAGTTGAACAATGAGAACACATGGACACACGGAGAGGAACAACACATACCAGGGCCTGTGGTGGGTGCAGGGAGAGGGGAGGGAACTTGGACGATGGTCAATAGGTGCAGCAAATCATCATGGTACACATATACCTATGCAACAAACCTGCACATTCTGCACATGTATCCCAGAACCTAAAGTAAAATAAAAAATAATTATATAAAAGAAAAATATATATTAACGACATTCCATAGTATTGTTACCTCCAAAAGGCTTCAATTTTGTGAAGGGATTTTTTTAAAGTAGAACTATTCATAATTTCATATTCAGCAAGTCATTATATATCCACCACATTGCCATATTTCTAATACACACCAAGATAAATGCAAACCCTGAAGCTTACCATTTACTTGTCATCATATTAGATATTAAGATGGTGATCCAAGTAGCAGCTTACTCAGATTAAACACACTAAGCAAGTCAAGATAAGAATATCAAGATTAAATTATTATTTAGAATTATTTTTAAAGATTCCTTTTAAACCATTCTAAAATCAACACATTTTCACTTTCCCCCAGCATCCAGACAATTCTCAGGCTACTGAGTTCTTTTTTCCTGAAGTATATTTCTGTCCTGAGCTCAGTCCTATGTCCTATTCTTAAGTCTGTAATAGTTTCCAGTTACCTATTAAACTACTTAGAAAATCTTTCATCTGACATTCAAAGTCAACCATGATCTTACTCAGAATGAATTTTTCTGCCTTAATCTCTCTCCCTGGTATGTGTTCTACCCTATACCAACTATTCTCCAAAAACACTCATTGGCTGTCTTTACTCATAGGCTTCTCTGTCTGGTTTACACCAGCTTGTTTAGAAAAGCATGTACTCATTTCAGAACCATAAATTTCCATACACATAATTCTGTGAGAAAATCAGCTTGCTTTCTAGTTACACATTCATAAGCATTCATATCGTCTAATTACTACAAACCCTTCGTATTCTCTGCATATAAATTGCCAATTAGCTTCCAGTTAAAAAAAAATTAGTCCCTTGTGGTTGTATGTGAAAATGGGTGAATCACAGTGACCCGCCTGATTTTCATTCATAAGAAACGGTGGCATTGGTGTAGGAGAATGAAAACAGGGAAGGTATGTTGAAATTCCAAGAGGAAGAGGGCCACCCTCCGCTGAGGGAGGCAGCTTACACTTCACGCCCAGGGGAAGTTGACTCATTTCCTCCCCTCTCCTCAATTACCTCTGAAGCCTTCTCCTCTTTTTTCACCTCTCGCTGAAGCCGCCACTCTTGCCACTGATTCAGTGAATCACAGAGAGGTCACCCAACCAACCACGAAGAAAATCTGAGTTAGAGTAGGAGACGAAGAAATATGTTCTCTTTTTTCAATTAGAGAAAAATAAAAGGAAATTCTCCAGTGGGAAGTTTCTACAATTATTAATAGAATTGATGGAACTATACAGTAATTTTTTAAAAATCTTCTTAATCAGGTATATGTACACGATGTACTGCATGGTGTACAAATCGTAATATGCAACTCAATTAATTTTTACGTATCTACGTAGGTATACACGTATCTATGTATGCGTGTTGTGTGTATGAAAACCATGTAATCCCATGACCATCAAAATATACAACACCCAACATCCAGAACACTCATGTTCCTTCCCAGTCAATATGCACCATCTGTTCTCACAGAAGTAACTGTTCTGCCTTCTCTAGCCACACATTTGTTTCCCCTAAAACAAACCTTGTTTCTTGACCTTCTCATCGTTGGAGTCTAGCACCTACTTTTTTTGTGTCTGACTTCTTTCACTCAGTCTTATATCTGTGGAACTGATTCCTATTGTTGTATACAGCAGCAGTTTGTTCTTTTTAATTACTATATAATTTTTCTATTCTCTGGATTTTATGAAAAAAGCTGCTATTATGAATGAGAAGTCGTAAACATTCTTGCACGTCTTTTGCTGGATTTACAAAAACTATACAATAACCTTTTACCTAATCTTTCTACTTCTGCTTCTCTGCTTCAACCTGGCTTACGCACCACCATCCGAGGAATCTCCCTCAGTTGGCTGGAACCCTGGCCCTGCACAGAGTTCAACGGGTCCCTCGCTGTCGGTGGAGCGCATTATGACTCCAAACAAAACTTTCAAGACCCTACATGATTTGGCCACATCCCCCCGCTCCAGGCTTATTTCTTGTCTAATTTCAACATTTATTATCCCCTGTAGTCTCCAGTCAAAATACATAGCTCACAATTCTCCACGCACACCCCAAATGTTTGTTTGTGAACATACCAATCCCTCCCTACCCAGAAAGTATTTTCCCACCAATTATAAATATGTGAATTTAAAAAGAAATGTTTGCCTCTGATAATTTTAAAGACATGTTCCTGACATGACTTTATGGAAAGGCTATTTTAAAAAAACCATAAATGACTTAAATGGAACTTTCCACTCAATTTGGAAGAAACTAGCTCCATATACCTGGGGCAGTTTTGCTCACAGGTTAAGCTTAGGGGCTTTGAGGAATGCTGGCTTTGCTACTTCCTAGCTGTGTGACTTTGGTTAGAATATTTCACTTTTTTTAGCCTTAGTTTTCTCATCTGAAAAATTGAAGCAGAAACCTCCCTCACAAGATAGTTATAAAGAAGAGATAAAATATTGCATACAAACTACTTAAAACAGTGACATGCACAAAAGGAACATATAATAAATAGTATATATCATTATTAACAAAGAAGTAATACATCTTAGAGGCTAAGAGTAAAAAAACTTGGAGACCAGATCACCTGGATTCAAATCCCAGTTGCTAGCTTACCAGCTTCCACTTACTAGCTGGATGACGTGGGCACATTGCTAACCAACCTGTGCCACAGTTTCCTCGCCTATAAATGGTGGCTAGAATAGTATCTTCTTCAGAAGGAGTCACAAGGAATAAAAGAACTAACATATACAAAGCACTAGATCTGACAAAGTGAGGGAAACGTAATTATCAGCTACTTATAGCATTGTTATTATTATATATCAACAACCACTATTACCAGTATGTTTAAGAGAATACTATCATTCTTGTAGATTTGAAGTTTTGATTGACGAAGAAAAGACTCAAGGTTATTAACCTAGAGATCTTTTGTTGACGGATTGTTCCAAATAAGAGAGAAAACTCTATAAAGGCAGAATGGTGGACCCAGAGGTACTATTACTGTGGTATGATCAGTAACACATGACAACAGTGTCACAGACTCACACGACAGAGCTACCAACATCCAAGGTGAATTCATACTGTGAAATGGCCATCTTTGAGCATCCTTGTTTCTCACTGCCTAGTAGGGTTCTCCACTGGGTAATGGGCAGAAGGTGGTGCTTAGTAATTCACATTGACACTATCTGTGTGTCCTAAGACCCCATTATCAACTTCATCTTTAAGACCTGATCACCTAAGGAAAGCAGGGCTCCCTAACATTAGCTTCTATGCTGTACCAGGGTAATCCATACTTTCCAAAGACAAGTAACAAGTTATAAAAAAGAGTAAGAGTAAGGCTGGAGTTCAGCATCTATGGTTAATAAAGTGATTCCTTATTTTGTTATTTTATTTCTATTTCATAGATAAACTGAAGCAAGATAAAGTTGAGTACATTGTCTATGGCCAAATAACTCAGAAGAAGCAAAAGACAGGCTATAAATGCACAAACTTGAATTCATAGCCTAAGCCATTCCAACACAAACAGCAAACTTTTTCATTTTTTGATGGGTGGGGATTTCTTACTAGTAACTTCCAACAAATAAATCCCAGTGGAAAAATAAGTTCGGATAAGAAATTCCTCATATCATTTTAGAGTAGAGTACAGTAAAATTAAAAGGCGGGCCAGGTACAGTGACTCGTGCCTGCAATCTCAGCACTTTGGAAGGTCAAAGCAGGTGGATTGCTTGAGCCCAGGAGTTTGAGACCAGCCCGGGCAACATGACGAAACCCTGTCTCTACAAAATATACAAAAATTGGCCAGGTGTGGTGGCACACGCCTGTATTCCCAGCTACTTGGGAGGCTGAGGTGGGAGGATTGCTTGAGCCCACGAGATTGTGGCTGCAGTGAGCTGAGGTCACACCACTGCACTCCAGCCTGGGCAATAGAGTGAGATCCTGTCTCAAAACCAAAATAAATAAATAATAAATAAATAAATAAATAAATAAATAAATGAAGGGGGTCAACTCGGGAGCTATACTTTCTGTGGACCTCTCTGAGGTAGCTGTTGTTGACCAATAAGAGATGGAAAGTGACAGAGAGTGTACAGGAGCAAGTTTTGCCCTGATTTCCACGGAAGCTTAATTTTCTGAAAAGAAGAAACAGAATGGACATGTTTAAGGGTAGAGGCTTTGGGGATCACTGAAGTCTGTAGGTAATTTGCAGGTAGTTTTATGATTCTGCTGTCACAAATGTGCCTTTAGAATGCTTCCAGGTTCCATCGCTCCCCAAACGTTACCAAATTTTTTAATTCTCCTGAATCATTTTCACTAACACATTCAAAAATTCTGAGTTGTTTGAGTTGGTGAAGAGAAAAATTTTGAAACATCTCATTTTGCAGAAACACCTCTATTTTACTTTAGGGTTGGAAGCTTTCTCAATAAGCCCTACTAAGACTTACAAATGTTAAAATAAACCTCCATTTTAAACTTCTAAGGCACTATATTTATTCATAACCGCAATCATCACTGGAAGCATTAATCTGCTTAATGGATACCGTGTTAAAAATTAGAAAGAGCTCACGATTGTCTTGTTGGAAACATTAATATTAGCAGAAAAGGGGAAAGACAACTAAACAGAAAAACCACGAACTACTACCAAAGTGATATTGTGTTCAAGAAAAGTGGTGAGAGCGTCTTGTGTAGCAGTGAGTGAAGCCAGTTAAGGGCAAGCTTATTTCAGTCAGTCACTCGTAGGTGGAGATGGCCTCATTACCATCTCTCCTTTGGTAGGAAGTGCTTCATGAGCGAAGTACAGTTTAGGGAGGGAAAGGGGGAGATAGAAGAACCTATTTAAGGGATAGAAGTGTCACCTAGAAAAAAAGCTTCAAAAAACAGGGGACAAGTATTATTTTGTAGAAAGGGAACTCTAAGATTGTTTCAGTAGGCAAAGAAGTTGGACCCACTTTAGCAGGCACATCACCTCCCTATGGGATCTCATTCCTCCTGTGTTCACGGCTCCTAGCTCAGGGCATTGGCCCTTTTGAGATTTGGGCCTTTTCTGAGTAAGTTAATTCACTTTCATTGTCCATTGTTCCATAATTCAGTCCTGAATTATGAGACTACTCTGTGTTTAATATCAAAGATGACTATTTCAGGGTATATTAAAATCTCTTCCCAGGATTATCATTTTCTGTATACATGTAGGCAACACCTGCTGTATTATTTTCTATTATTAAATTCAGTTTTCTGCACTGAATCACTCTCTTCCCAACAATTTCAAGTTCATTGAAGTCAAAGAGCAACAATTGTGCTTCTTTGTTTAATCTCCGTTGTACATGCTCTATGCATGTAACACACAATACATCTTGGTAGAATAGATTTACTTCCTTCAATGTTTATTTCCTTCGATGGAAACCCTAATGTTTTCCATTTTAATTTATAAATGCTGCTGTGCTTCATATTTCAAGTGATTGCTCTGAAGAACAGACTAAACCAAAATGCATGAATTTAACAAGAGAGGGAGTTCAGGACATAAAAATAAAACTATACTTCTTGCTTTTAGTTCACATATCAAATCTTGTGACTGTGTAATTAGGGCATATGTAGTATGGAAAATACCTCATGTTCCTTTTGCAAAAATAATTTTTCCCACTGAGGAAAGAAGGTCTGTAGAATAATTTCAAAACAGAGAAATTGAAATCTACTAGAATGGAGTATTCATTATTGCAAAATGCTCACTATCCCTTCAGAATGTCCTGCTGTATAGAGATTACCAGAAAGTATAGACTCTGAGCTATAAATATCCTCAAAAAACCATGAAGCATCTGCTTTTAATTTGTGCCTGGGTGGCTTATACATCAGACAGGAAAACATGCCTGGTTTTAGCAGGTTTGAACAGATGCCAGGAGTAAGTGCCCATTTCCCAGAGTTTGTTGTCATTTTGGTTAGTGAACTCCACCTACCGAAACAAAAATGATCCCTGTGTCTCAGAGGCTCCCCTTTAAAGAAATAGAAAGAAGAGCAACCCATTTTCCCAGCTCTTCCATACAGATATGTTTAAGCCAGTGATTCATGAAAGACTTTCAACACTTTTTTGTGCATACTATACAGTCTTAATTTTGGCGTTAATTCAACCTTATTTTTGTTGTCTCCTTGCCCTGTATTGATGACTATTGCATTCTAGATCTTTGTCTGTTTTGTGTTTAACTCCACACAATACGCATTAAGCTGATAAATATTCCATTGGATCATTTTTACAAGTAAACGTAATGTCTTCATAGCTTGAGGTTTAGTTGAATCTTAAATCTGGCAACAGTTATCACTGTGTAAGAAAAATTGGGTCAAATTAGAAATTTGCAGAACTTCTCTTGGTCTTTTCACTGTCCAATTCTGCCTTATTTACTATGTCTTCCCATATTTACACTTTGTGCATGCAGTGTCAAGAGACTAAGTTGTTGAACCAAGGGATTCTCTTTGTTTTCCTCATGAGAGAAATGAACTTCACAAAATGAGCTTGCTGAAAGTCCCAAATCTCATGAGGTAAAATCTTTCCTGATTGATTCTCTGCAGTTATCAAATTTGTTTTCTTGTTGAAAAGCAGGTTAACCAATAATTAGGTGCAACAATTTCTCAACATGGAACTTATGTGGAAGAAATCTTTCTAAAACATAACTGTGGTTTATGTTTCCTGTCTGAGGTATGCCTTACATTAATTCCACAAAATATTTAGCTTTTCCTAGCTCAGATCTTGAATAACTCTCCCAAGATTTTGACCCTTATGAACTCCTTATTACCAAAGAACTTTCTTTTATCTTGGGCTCTAGGGGCTATTTATTTGTTGATTAACTACAGTTGGCTAGTATTGACTGAAGACTCATTACATAATGTGTTGAGTAGGTTTAAATGGGCAGAGAATACAAAAGGTGCACAATAATCCCATTCCTCAGAAAGCGCTGTCATATGGTTGATTATCAAGACAAAACTGACACCAATGGCACAACTCTAGCATGAGTAGAATTGATGAAAAAATCAAAATCTTCCATAGGAGTTCAGAGAACCTATTAATGTGAACAGGGGCAGTCAACGTGAGTCTTGGGAGAGTTTAGACTTGATCTGGACCTTAAAGTATGGAGAGACTTGAGTGGGTAAAAGGAGGTCAAAAAATATTTGCTTCAGATATGAAAGTAAAAACCAAAAAATAAGATGTTGTTTCTGAGAAACAGGGAGAGGTAGGGCTGAAGAGATGAGGGCTTGCTTTTTCAGGTTCCTGGGAACTGTTCATATGAAAGCTCTTTTGTTGCCTAGTTTAGCCTCTTGACTCTTGCTGAAGGACCCCCAAATTTTTTCACTAGGGCACGAAACTAGAACCCCTAATAGCCTGCATGAAAAAGTAAAGTCTAGAGAATTTAAGTTCCCTAGACAGTTACTAGAGAAAATAATATATTTTGGAAATGTATTAGTGCCTTGGCTCCTTATCTGATCTTTCAGGTATACTGTTTTTCTTTGTTGTTGTTGTTGTTTGTTTGTTTTGTTTGTTTTGTTTTTGAGACAGATCTTGCTCTGTCGCCCCACAGGCTGGAGTGCACTGTTACAATCTTGGCTCACTGCAACCTCTGCCTCCTGAGTTCAAGCAATTCTCCTGCCTCAGCCTCCTGAGTAGCTGGGACTAGAGGGGCGCGCCACCACACCCCGCTAATTTTTATATTTTTAGTAGGGACGGGGTTTCGCCATGTTGGCCAGGCTGGTCTTGAACTCCTGGCCTCAAGTGATCCACCTGCCTCGGCCTCCCAAGGTGCTGGGATTACAGGCGTGAAACACCATGCCTGGCCTCAGGTATACTACGTATTTAAAAAAAGAAAGCTCCATCTGCATCATTAGTGATGACTGTCAACCTCTATTTCAGATGTGAAGAACAATAGCACAGATGTAGGAGATATGGCTATAAAGTCACAGAAGTGATACTTCTCTTAAATACAGCAAAATGTCTAGCTTTCAATGGTGTTAACATCTTCAAAGTAGAATCCTTGAAAGGCTATGTGATTATTCCAATGATGCATCTATTCTTCAAGTCAGTTTTAGGATCCTTTTTCAAAAATTGTCCTGGGAAACTGCAGCAGAGCTCCTAGAGTATCTTCCTTAGAGGCAAATCTTCCATTCTCACCTCCTGATCTCTGCATCAGCACCTGCCTGCCTTGCATGCAGACTCTCCCTAGCCTAAATTGAGGCATCTTCCTTAATTGTGTCCCTTCCTCACCTCTGCCCCTGTCTTATCTTTCGCTTTTGTCCCTACCGCTGCAATCAGACAATGCAAGACTAGGCAGAGGGCATGTGGCTTGAATCTGAGGAGACAAACGAAATTATGAGGCAAGAAGTCCACAATGCAGTGAAATAGAGAGAGGTCAGAGATACAGGAGAATCAAAAAGATATCATATAAACAACAATCACAGCCAAAAATATTGTGAGGATGGGGTAACTAGGACACTGTAGGAAATGGAAAGAACATACCGAGTCACAATGAGAACGCAGCACAGACACTAGAATTTGTAAACTAAAATTACAAACTAAACACAATAACAATTATTGGTATGTCCATTGACTTCCAGTTTATCAGACCAATTTCTATTCACTTTCCCTAAAGTCAGCTTATCTCTGCAAAACCTTTTTCTAATCTTTTGGGATGTAGAATTGGAGAACAAACAGAATATTGCAGAACCCGAGAGGCAAGAGGAATGGAAGGGCCTAGCAGGAGAGGGGGAATTGCAGTTGGCAAATGAGAATCTATAATTACGTGTCAAAGAGTATAAGGTGTGAAAGAACAGGGATCCCAGAAATATTCCAGAAGGTCCATAAGTATTCACTTTAATGCGTTTCAAATTATACAGTGAACAAATTGATTAACTTTTCAAATATGTTTGGTTAAGAACTGTGCTCCTTGGACAGAACACCAAACTGAGACTAGACCACACACGACAGCTTCAATGAGGTTACACGATCAGATGCAGCTGCTACATTGCACTAGGCCTGTAGGCTATGAGGTACTCACATACGCTTTCCTGCAGGGCAGCAATGCAAGTGGTGCTGTGGCTGGCCAGGCATGGAAAGGGGCACTCAGTCTATTTCCCAGTCTATGAGAGCAGACTGCTGACCAACAGTGGGCAAAATAATCAATCCCTTAGATGCCTTGAGCATTTTGAAGTCTATGGAAATCCCAGGGCAACCCTAGGGCTAGAGACTATAGTATCAATGGCATGAGGCATGTTTTCTCTTGTGGGCTCACCTCAACCTCAAAGGGGGAAACACGCACACACATATGCCTGCTTTTCTAAGACTCTCATTGTGTTTATCCCAAACCACCTCTTCTGTTCATAGGAAAAGAAAGGAATTTATTTGTTGTATGTTGCAGGCCTGGAGATGAAAATCACCCTTAGACTTTTCCCTAGAGCACATTTTTCTCATTTTGTTCCTGAGTTTCACATCATCTGTCATGAACAAGAGGTATAAACGTATAGTAGCAAGGTTTTATTTTACTAATACATCATAATATAGAAGTGCAAGTAAATATTTTATTTCCCGAGGATAATCATGGGTGATTTTACCTTTAATCCCAATATGCTGACCCTGCCTAATTGCTTCTGAAACAACTTTTGGAAGTAACATTCAGAGCTATTATATGAGCATATCAGAAAGTGTCGTTTTATAGTGACACCTCATTAGTTATGTTTGGTTACAAAGACTTTTAGCATTTTTTTTTTTCCGGAGACAGTCTCATGTTGTTGCCCAGACTGGAGTGCAGAGGTGCCATCTCAGCTCACTGCAACCTCTGCCTCCTAAGTTCAAGTGATTCTCATGACTCAGCCGCCCAAGTAGTTGAGACTGCAAGCATGTACCACCATGCTTAGCTAATTTTTGTATTTTTAGTAGAGACAGGATTTCACCATGTTGGCCAGGCTGGCCTCAAACTCCTGGCCTCAAGTGGTCCTCTGGCCTTGGCCTCCCAAAGTGCTGGGATTACAGGCATAAGCCACCATGCCTGGCATTTTAGCCATTTTTAATATCAAATTAAAAATTCAATTTAAATATTAGGAGCATAAAAACTTGCCATCAAAGAGGATATTCAAAGAATGAGAAACAGCTTTGACTGCAGTTGAAAAGAGACCTTTCAGCCATGTTTTAAACACTATTAACCTAATTTAAATGAATGCGTAGCCTTCCCTGAAGAGTGATTCAAAGGGGAAAGTCATCATTTTAAAGGTCTACATTTTGGCTCACTGCAGCCTTGACCTCCTGGGCTCAGGTGATTCTCCAGCCTCAGCCTCCCAAGCAGCTGGGACTACAGGTGCATGCCACCACAGCAGCTAATTCTTGTATTTTTTTGTAGAGACAGGGTTTGCCATGTTTCCCAGGCTGGTCTTGAACTCTTGGCCTCAAGTGAGCTGCCTGCCTCATTCTTCCAAAGTGCTGGGAAGGACCAGCCACTGTGCCTGGTCCTTTTGGAGAATGCTGATGCTTGCTTTATTTTCTTAATGACAAGAAGAAACAATCTCCTGAATGAGTTTTATACATAAACACAAGCAATATAGCACTTTGCAATCAGAGAGAATTTTTTATTCCCAGATGTTCATAACATTTAAAGATGGTTATCAAGTAATCAATGCAAAATGTTTGTTGAGAAGCTTTTATTCCAAAGAATTAAGAGCTTTATTCAGTGTCAAAGCATGTTGGTGGCAGAATGCAAACAGGTATCCTGATTCTCAAATTGAAACATATCCCTGTGCCCTTTTCCTTTAATATGACAAAGTGACTAAAGACCTACAGGGATTTGCTTACAATTATTTTTTCTCACAATTATTTATCTATAACATCTCCCTTGTGGGGATATTTACAAGATAGTTGGCCGAGAGAGAATAGAGGTTGAAACATAATGCTCAAAAAATAAAATAGAAACCGTAATATTATAAATAACTAATATTCTAATGGAACAGTCATATCAGGGCCTCTTTTTTTTTTTTTTTTTTTTTTGAGACGGAGTCTCGCTCTGTCACCCAGGCTGGAGTGCAGTGGCCCGATCTCAGCTCACTGCAAGCCCCGCCTCCTGGGTTTACACCATTCTCCTGCCTCAGCCTCCCGAGTAGCTGGGACTACAGGCGCCTGCCACCTCGCCCGGCTAGTTTTTTGTATTTTTTAGTAGAGACGGGGTTTCACCGTGTTAGCCAGGATGGTCTGGATCTCCTGACCTCGTGATCCGCCCGTCTCGGCCTCCCAAAGTGCTGGGATTACAGGCTTGAGCCACCGCGCCCGGCCATATCATAGGCTCTTAATCCCACTCTAAGAAAATAAAAATATCTTTACTTCAGAAAAAATAAAGACGAACTTTTAAATATGGCACTATATTATTTTTAAAAAGAATTAGATTGAAATACTGCCATATATTGTGATGGAAAAATGCGAAGATTTTAAATGAAGAATAAAACCCAATTTGATTCTTCTCTTCTGCTCTCTCCCATCCTCTTTGCCTCTGTTCCTTCCTCTCACGACCACGGATGCCTGGGACACCCACTAGCACAGGGATACAGCCAAGAAAAAGTTACACATGGTCCTTAACATCTTGACATCTTCAAAACTGCAGGAAAGACATATTAGATAACTAATGCAATGTGAGGTGTATAGTGAAATGGAAATATAGTGCTTTTTACACAAATGACCATAAGTAATCTTAGTTTAAGTGATTATTAAGATTGTCTGTCTCTGCACCTTACATAAAAAATAAAATCTCATCTCTATTCTGTGATGGCATCCCATGGCTGCCAGTCATATCTAGAAAATTTCCCCTCAGGTATGAATAGATCAGTGACAGGCTCTATTGGCATGATTGCCAGTTCTGTTTAATAAAAATTTTCACGATTTTTTAATCTTTATTCATTTAACAGCCTAACTGATTCTTTTCCTGTCCTAAACAGAAATATTTAAACTTTGCTAACTTTCTTTGAATTTGGAACTGTCAACATATGCTTTTATTCTAAAATATTTCAAGTCAAAAAAAAAAAAAAAAAAACGTGGTAGGATGAGGTGCTGGTATATAGTCTATGATCCCCCGAATGACTGTGCTAGAGCTGTCACCAAAAGTGCCACAAATTGGATGACAACTGAACAACAGAAACATCTGTCTCTCAGTTCTGGAGGCTAGAAGTCCAAACTCAAGGGTCGGCAGGGCCATACTTCCTCAGAAACCTGCAGAGGAAGCATCTTTCCTTGGCTTTCCTTAGACTCCAGTGGTTCTCTGGCAATGTTTGGTGCCCCTTGGCTTAGAGGTGCATCATTCCCATCCTCCAAGTTCACAGACCATCTTCCCTCTGTGCATCAGGCTCTGTGTCCAAATTTCTCCTTTTTACAAAGATACTAGTCATATTAGATTACGGCCATTCCTAGTGACCTCATTTTACATTGATTACCTCTGGGTAAAAACCCCATTTCCATGCCGGGCACAGTGGCTCATGCCTGTAATCCCAGCACTTTGGGAGGCTGAGGCAGGCAGATCACCTGAGATCGCGAGTTTGAGACCAGCCTGACCAGCATAGAGAAACCCTGTCTCTACTAAAAATACAAAATTAGCCAGGCGTGGTGCCGTATGCCTGTAATCCCAGCTACTTGGGAGGCTGAGGCAGGAGAATCACTTGAACCTGGGAGGCGGAGGTTGCGGTGAGCCGAAATCGTGCCACTGCACTCCAGCCCGGGCAACAAGAGCAAAACTCCATCTCAAAACACACAAAAAAGACAAAACCCAAATAAGGGCACATTCTGCAATACTTCAACCAACAATTCTACCTCTAACAGCCCCAAGCAAAAAGATACATTCTTTATTGACACTTTCATGAAATAACTACTTACCGAACCACTCCACCCTGTACTTAGAAATCATCTTTAAGGAAGGCTATGCATTATCTTATCTACTGCTGTAGTTTTTCTCTTCATGGGAAGAGTCCTGAAGAGGTGAAAGAAAAATTCTTGGTCAAATTTTTCTTTAATGTGTGGAAATTTTTATCACTTTGAAAAGAACCTGACAACAGTGGAAAATTCATAAAGGAGACTTGGTGTGTCACCAAACTAGATTTTTATTCTCATCATGACCAAAGGTATGCCTTATGCCTTTATATCCAAGTGACTTCAGCAACTAGATGCGATGAGAAAGACATGATAAGGCACTGGGAAATGTAAAGTCAGCTCTACTATGAGGAAGAACAATAGTAAATGGTTGATTCAACAAACATTTATTAAGCGCAACTATGTGCAGATCCTGTACGAGGTTGTGAGGACACAAAGTTGAATGTAACGTGGTCTTGGTTTTCAGAAGCTTATCTCCCTAAATGAAGAAATAAGATAAATTTTAAAAATCTATAATACGGGACATTTTGGTTCCAGTGGAGGAAAAGGGAAGATTCAGTAGAACCTTGAAATAGAAGTGTTATTTCCAAAAGTCAAAAATTAAATAATGGGGACTAACATACATGTTTTTAGTATTCCATGGCATTTTTAAGTACAGAAATAGTAGTATTTTTGTGATGTAATACCATAACTTAGATGGGGTCTTGCTCACACTCCCTAGCCTCAAGCAATCCTCCCATCGTGGCTTTCCAAAGCGCTGGGATTACAGGTGTGAGCCATCACGTTTGGCCTGTAACTTAGGCTTTTAAAATGTAATTTTAATCTTTCACATCTTGAGAGGTATCCGATGATTATAAGTGGCATTCAATTTTTGAACGGAACAAAGATGCACTCATTTGAAAGCATTTCATTCCTCTATCTCCTAAAAGCTAACCCCCCTGGTTCCCAACTACAGCCTATACACATGCTGCTCCTCCTGTATTCCCATCTCTGCATTGACAGCCCCATCCTCCAAAGCACTCAAATGAAAATTTCAACCTTTTCTTTGCCTCACTTGGTGGACACCAAGTCCTGTATAACCCACCTCCTGAGAATCTCTAGAAACTGCCCCTGTTCTTCGTCCCCATTGGCCATCAAGCGTCCTATCTTTTCTTGCCTGGACAATATAATCATTCTAAGTGGATTTTTCTGCTTCTTTGAATCTTCTTCCTCCTCACAATTATCTACTTTCCCATCCTGTTACCAAAAAGACTTTTCCGAAATGAAATATGATCACATGATGGCCCTGCTTTAAAGCATAGAGTGTGTCTTCATTGTCTTCAATATGGAGGAAAAACTCTTTCACAGCCCAGCCCTTGCCTCTCTCCGGAGCTTCCTCTCGTACTGTGTTTCCATGCATGCTTCACTGCAGACACACTGACTGCCTGTGGTATCCTGAACATCCCTTGCCCTCTTACAGGTTTTGTCATGCTAGCCTCCTGCCTAGATTGCCCTTCCCTGCATTCCCTCCTGTATTCATCTCGTGTTGCTGCTGACACAAATCACTGCAAGCTTAGTGGCTTAAAACAGCACTCACTTATTTTCTTACCATCTGCAGGCCAGAAGCCAGAAATCAGTTTCATTCAGCTGACGTCAAGCTATTGCAAGGCCAGTTCCTTCTGGATTGCTCTGGGGGAGAATCTATTTCCTTGCCTTCCCTAGCACTGGTGACCATGGGCATTCCAGGGCTGGTGACCCCTTCCTGTGCATTACTCTGACCTCCTGCTTCCATTGTCACCTCTTCCACTGTCTGCTCCTCTGTTAGCAGATTTCTATGTCCTTTTTATAAGAACATTTGTGGTTACAAAGAAGCCCACCCAGATAATCTAGAACACTCTGTCTCAAGATCTTAATTTAATCACATTTGCAAAATCCCTTTTGCCATATAAGATAACATTCACAGGCTCGAATGATTAGGCTCTGCTTATTTTCAGGAGCCATTATTCTGCCTAGCACACCTATCTTTTCCTACCTCAGCCTTTCAGAGGCAGCTTAAACATTTCTTCTTTTCTGGGACATTTTCTAACATCCTATTCCCTCCCCAATCCCATTACTCCCTCCAGCAGTTCCCGCTGAGTACCTCACTAAGAGAACCAACTGTCTGGTTTTGCTTGGGACTAAGGGGGTTCCCAGGACACAAGACTTTCAGTGTTAAAACCAAAAATCTGCCAGACAAACCAGGATGAGTCAGTTACCCTAAGTCCTCACCTTTCTTTCCGTATCACCCTCTTTGTAGCACTCAGCACGTGGGATTGTAAGTTAGAATTCTCAGTTCTCTTGCCTTTCTCCTCTGCAGGGCTATGGGTGGGAATGTTTCTTTTGTGTTTCTGATGCTCACGCCTCGTTTCTGGCATGTGGCAGATGCTCCGTAAAGTGAATGGAGTTTGTGGAGCAGCCCTGCAACAGCAGACAATCTAGGCAAAGTGGAAATTTTCCGTCCTGTGACTAGAACAAAAAACAAAATGAAACAGAACATTAAACACCGGTATGATGTGCTATGTTCCCTTGGGTACTTTTTTCTTTGATTTTCTCATCTACACTTGCAAATTTGAGTAAAATTAGACACAGTTCTTTGCAAGAACCCAAATATTCACAGTCCTTGACAGAAAACACTGTCTTCAAACAAACAGAGGCTCTACTATTTATAGCTGATTGCTTCACCGCTTGTCTTGCCTGTTTTTTGAATGCCCTTTGCCACCAACAAAGCAGATTGAAAATAGATTTGGGGCCAGGTTCTGGGAGTCTTCTAACATTTCTTTATTCTCTTAAACACTGATAAAATTGACCCATTCTGGGAATCTGCCTCCTGAATGCTACAGCAGCTGGAGCACCAGACATGTGACCCTCTCTGATACCACTCTCTGTGTGCCCTCCAACCAACTTTGTTTACCTCTACAAAAGTGCCCTTGGGCAAAGGTGCCCTGAAACTTAGAGTTAATGGAAAAGCAACTGAGGTAAACATTAAAAAGGGAGACTCTCAAACCTGTAATCCCAGCACTTTGGGAGGCCGAGACGGGCGGATCATGAGGTCAGGAGATTGAGACCATCCTGGCTAACATGGTGAAACCTCGTCTCCACTAAAAAAAACACAAAAAACTAGCTGGGCGAGGTGGCGGGCGCCTGTAGTCCCAGCTACTCGGGAGGCTGAGGCAGGAGAATGGCGTCAACCCGGGAGGTGGAGCTTGCAGTGAGCTGAGATTCGGCCACTGCACTCCAGCCTGGGCGACAAAGCGAGACTCCGTCTCAACAAAAAAAAAAAAAAAAAAAAGGGAGAC
>NC_045436.1:101097174-101251849 GCF_002776525.5 Piliocolobus tephrosceles | reverse complement strand
CCAAGTGTGCCTATAATGCTTATGAACAACCACATGAATGGAAACCCTGGACAGAATGAGGGACCAGAAAGAATTAAATTCACATCTTCTGTTGCCCACATTTAAAATGAGAGAAAGTAGGAAACTGAAAACTATTTATGTTATGCATCTGCATAAGCAGAAGCTGTATAAGAAGTTACTCCTAATGAAAGAGAAAATAAAACGTGAAACTTTAAAATGAGAATCAATTATATTTTATCAGTATATTTCCAGATCTTTAATGATGAGCTATGCCTTCCATATAGAATTGAATCACATCAATCAAAGTGAAGAATTCAGCACAAAAGCAATTAGAGGGAAATATTTGGAAGACTACAAAAACATAGTGTTGTAGATAAAAGTAAATATATTATTTTGGTTTGGAAAAATATTTCAAATTCTACTTAAGGTTTATAAATCCTTTCTGTAATTCATGATAAAGGGGAAAGCTCTTGATTATTCTCCTCAAGACATACACATATCATGTCTACGTGAATGAATCTGAAACCTGTGTGAATGTGGATAACTCCAGAGGTCATGACAGATGAATGACTCATCTACTCAAATGCAGCCACCAGAGCCCTGATTTGAACCCTGGGCATACAGCTCTTTAAACACACCCCACCATTTGCCTGCAAATGTGTCATCACAGCTATAATTTCACTTCCAAACTCACTAAAGAGCCATCTATCAATGCACTACTGATTGGTTTTTACACATAGTGAGTTGCAAAGCAATATTTTAAAACCAGCTGTGTAAGAAAACCCAGATTTCCCTAGCGTTATGTGCTCTCCAGATACAAGGACATAAAGCTAATGGAAATGAGAAGGAAAAGCAAATGTCCCCTTCCTCCTTCCATCAGATCTGGCTTTCTGGTCACCCTGTTTTATCAGATTAAAATGTAAAATGAGACTAGTGAGGCTGATTTAAATAATCTTTCTCTAACCATGAGAAAAATTGGAAGGCCCAACTAAAGTCATGTTAAATGTTAACTTCTGCCAGGAATTGAAGCTGAAGTTTCCCAGCAGAACAGGAAGTCAACTTGTCTCTATTGTCTTTACAGAGCACCAGATAACGTTAACAATTCAAAATTGCTAACACACACACACACACACACAGATAACTTCTTTCTCTGTCTTCATGACATATTTTATGTTTTCTTTTTATTTTTTGTTTTTCTGACCCTCTAACTAGGTTGATATTTTACTTCTTGAGTCCCTAAGACCTTACTTTATAGCTTCAGAATTTTAGAGTCTGAAGGGATCATCATCTAAGGCAGTGGTTCCTGAAAAGGCTATAACCTTAGGGGGTGAGAGAGAGAGAAAAATATATTTAAATAAGTTTTGTTGTCTGATAAACTCACTGACTTGTTTTCTCTTTTTATCACAGACTGGATAGAACTTTGTCTAAAATGAACACTGATCCACAGACAACAGCTTGGGAACCCCTGGTCTAATTTCATCCCCTAACCTTCAGCTACACAAATTAAAATTCAGGGTCACTTGGCCAAGATCACAGAGTTCATTGCTTTCGAAGGGAGCCAGGCTTTAGACACTCAAGTCTCTTGACTGTGTAGTGTGTATTCTCTCATACGGGCACCACGCCCCACCAACTCCCTACCCACAAACAAAGTTAATGCTACCATTTTTGTATACCTCTCACGGTAATCTGGAAAATTAAGTGAAATTATAATGCATTTTAAGCCAAACATATAATTAGATTATAAAAACTAAGACTTTATTCTAGACCTATAATGATTACAAAATTAAAATTATAATTCCATGATTTTATAAATTCTCATATTCACAAAGTAACAATGTCATGCAATGGAATAATTTCATCCAAATTGCAGATGATGTAAAATTAATGCTTTACAACTATTTTATTATGAAGTTAATTAAAAAGCATTATATAAAACTATGTGGACATGATTATCTCAAAAATGAAAAGGAATATTAAAATACATGTCTAGTTAGAAGATTTAAAGATAATACTCCAAAATAACAATGGTTATGTCTGATAGTAATATTCTGGATACTTTTTTCCTTTTGAATGTTTCTATAATTTCACTCTTTTTAAAAATATTCATCTTTCCTTTTATAATGATAAGAATCAACTACATTTTTGAGTCCAAAGAATAAAAATAAATCCAATATCGTGTTTGTGTATGTTATGCCAACATGCTTTTTTTTTTTTTTTTAAGTAACACAGATGTGTTCATTCACATAAGTTGACATTTTCATCTTGGTTTCATCTTGGTTAGTTGGTTTGATGAAAGTCCAAATCACATGCCAATGAGTAAACTCACTAGCCCATATGACCCAGCTCTGAGAAAGAAAGGTGTATAATTTTGTTTCACAAACATTGAGAAGCAACAACTTTTGGGGTGGGAGGGGTGCTAGAAACATCCTTTGACCAACATCTACGTGAAATGCATGTGCCAGAAATTATAATGACAGAAAAAGGAATTTGATGTCAAACATTTTAGTAAATTATAATATGTACTCTAGAAACATTTCCACTGGAAGGAAAACATTCATTTGAGTGAATGTGTAATTTCTATTTTTATAATACAATGTGGGCAGATTATTACAAAAAGTATATGCAACCATGTGAAGTTTAATGCTTAAATATAAATAATTAGTATCTAGCTTGGTTATGAGTTAATCCTTTAGAAATCAATTAGAAAAATCATACATTTAATTTCACTTTCCACTATTAAGTATGTTAGATGTTTTAAAAAGCTAAAACAATAAAAAATTTTGCAAGGATAAAAATGAAATTCATACTGTCAAACTCTTTTCTGGCTCCATCTAATGTTAAACATTAAACAGATGTCTGGCCTGTTAAAAAAAAAAAAAAATCTTGGATCACAGAAATAAATAGCCTCTGAGAGAATTAAATGGGTTTTTAAGAACATATTATTCATTTTAACTTTTATGTCAAAATCATTAAAAAACATATACAGGACATAATAGAGAAGACGAGGGTGACAACAATTGAGATTATAGATGGTCCCCAATTTATAAGGTTTCGACTTAGATTTTTCTACTTTACAATGATGCCAAATCCATATGCCTTCAGTACACTCCTCAGCTTATGATGTGGTTAACTCTGGATAAACCCATTGTAAGTGGAAAATACCATAAGTTGAACTTTACTTACAGTATCAAGATACAACCCCATTGTAAATGGAGGAGTATCTGTATTTGAAGGCAAGCTTCAAAAATTCAATTCAAATTGGCTTGAAGAAAATGAGAATTCATTGCTTCATATAAATGAAGAAGCAAGGGGTTTTGGCTTCAGGTGTGGCTGGATCTGAGAACCCATATGACATCCCTAGGACCTGGTCTCTTTCCATCTCCTGAATCTGCTCTTCTCTGCTTTAATGTTCCTAAATGCAAACAACAGAAACCAACTATGGATAGTTTAAGCAAAAAACTAAATTTACTAAAGTATTTTAGCTAGCTCACACTACCTTTGGAAAGATTTGAGAATGAAATTTGGAAACTCGTAGCCAGTAACTCAACTGCAAATAAAGTTAAAAACCAACTCACTGGAGATACCATTGCCAGTATAATTTGTCCCAGCAGTTCTGGTTCCAGGCACCGGATGCTCCTGCTAGAATCATAACTATTGGGGCTTCTAGAAATGGGATAAAGCTGCTACTGCCTCCCAAGAATAAAGTCATTATTTACCTCATTGGCTTCTGATTAAAAGTCTGACAAGAGTGAGTTTGATAGCAAATCCTAGAACACACATATACTGGAGTAAGAAAGACTCAAAGGTAAGAATTTAGCTTTTACAGACAAAGGTGGTCTCATAAATTGGGGAATCCATCAACATAGGAAAGTTGTTTTGGGGAATCCATCAACATAGGAAAGTTGTTTAAAGGTGCTCAGTGGCCAAAAAGAATAACAAATATATGCCACAGATTTTTCCTTAGGCATTATATGCTGCCAAATGGCTACCAGCAGCTCCAAAATGCCCCCAGGTCCAACTCGTACAATGAACACATCTGTGCTTCTTCCTGCTAACCTGGCAAAGCACTCGTTCCCATTCCCCACTGGCTCTGACAATGTTTCATGCCCAAGTCTGAACAAATCACATGGTCAGGGCAATGTGTGCCTTTGGCCAACACTGAATCACATGCCCACTCCTGGAGATGGAGGCAGTGTTATCCCTACTTGAAGCATTTGAAGTACTTATTCTGAGAGCAGAGAATGCAGTCCTCCAGAGAGAAGCTGCTAGATAGTTTCCAGAAGAAGGAATGGAAGAAAGAATAGGAGATGAGGAGATGGGTAAAGGCAACAAATGTTTTTTACAAATATTTTGATATCCAACTTAAGTTCTCAGTTCAACCAAGAAATGGAATGAAGTTTCTGGTCAGACCATGTGTTCTGATTTGGATTATCTTTGATTTGGTCAGTCTAATAAAAATAATTACAATAACAGTACTAAGAATGATACTTGTATGGTGTTAGGTTTCTCTAAATTATGTATGTATAAGTTATACATATATATAAAGTTATATATAACTTAATTATGTTCTAACTAATATGTATGTGTGTGTGTGTGTATATATATATATAAAATCTTCACAACCTTATGCTGTATATTATTACCATCATTTTATAGATGAAAGGACTGAGACCCAGGATGTTAAATAATTTGATCAAGATCAGATCCTTGGTTGAGTAGAGTAACTGGAATTTGAACCCAGGCAATCTGACTTGAATCCATTCTCTTAACTATATAGTATAGACTCCAAAGAGAGTACATTACCTGTCACTGGTGATCTTTAAGAAGAATCTAGGTAATCGCTAGAGAGAGTTGTGAAATATATTTTTCTATTTAAAATAAGATTGATGATCTTTCTCTCCTCTCAATTGGCTGAACGCAGAGAAGTGCCTTATAGAGAACCTACAATTATCCCCCGGTGGCCCAGCAGTGTGAGTTCTGCTATACGGGGACAGGTCAGGCTGGGGCAATTGTATGACTCATGTTTCCCAGGCTGGCCCAGGTGCTAACATGCTCTAGCTTCCTTCAAGGAAAGCTACTTCTGGAAGTTTGTGGCCTGTCTGGGTGTCGGCAGTTATCCCCCACTCCAAAAACTCCACTGGAATGCCTAAGCATTGGCCGGTGAATCCTCATCTCCACACTTCCAAACAGCTTCTGCAGTCTGGGGCTGCTCAAAGATCTGCTGTGCAGAGATAAAAATGCTTTGCTAATCTGGTGGACCAGCCTCTCATTCCTCTCTCCTACATCCGCAAGCTGGCAAAGGAGGAGCCATAAATCTTTCCCAAGCCTTGTACACAAATCCGTTAGTCACAGTACAAATTGCACTTGAATGACAATCTACTACCAATTACATTAAACTGTCAGTCTCCACATTCAGCTGTAGCATTTTTACTTTTTCTGAACCATTCTCATCATGTCAAATATTGAACCTGTGAGAGTAAAGTTACGTCTATATGCACTATGAGACAGACATTGCTGACCTCTACCCAACAAATCATTGCACCTGCTTCTTCCAGCTGACAGAGCCCTGTTCTTGGGACAGGAACTGAAAATGTCAGATTCAGTTGTTTCAGCTATAAGTCCGTTACTGGAAATCCTTGTTTTTTTGCAAAACTAGGCCCTAAAAATAATAGAGCTTATAGGAAAAAGAAGGGGTTGGGGGTAAAAGTAGATCTAAGGAAAAAACATAGTGGGTATTTCAGAATATAATTTGGACAACCTTAGGCCAGTAGTTAAGATAGCTAGGGCTACTCAGGATATAATAAAAAGCATTAAAACAACATGGACTATTCATTTCCGGGTCATGTATTCACATGTGGTTCATACACGTTATGCTTAAAAGTCACTTTAAAAAGAGAAAGAAAGAACAATGGAATGCATTCCAGAATTCTGAGACAGTGAGGCTGCTGACAGAGTGAGTATAGTGTCAGGCCTCTGAGCCCAAGCTAAGCCATCATATCCCCTGTGACCTGCACGTATACATCCAGATGGCCTGAAGTAACTGAAGAATCACAAAAGAAGTGAAAATGGCCTGTTCCTGCCTTAACTGATGACATTACCTTGTGAAATGCCTTCTCCTGGCTCACCCTGGCTCAAAAGCTCCGTTGCTGAGCACCTTGTGTCCCCCTCCCCTGTCCACTAGAGAACAACAGCCTTTGACTGTAATTTTCCACTACCTACCCAAATCCTATAAAACGGCCCCACCCCTATCTCCCTTCGCTGACTCTCTTTTTGGACTCAGCCCGCCTGCACCCAGGTGAAATAAACCTGTTGCTCACACAAAGCCTGTTTGGTGTTCTCTTCACATGGACGCGAGTGAAATACAGAAGGAAGTGGAACCCGCCACAGGCTTAGAGTTGTATGAGACTCAAGAGTAACAGGTGCCCTCACATGAGGGAGTGTCAGGAATAAGCCCTCATTTTACATTTTCTTTCACAAAGTTAAAAGGCTCCTGCCTGTACAGCTAAAAGCTTTTACCTTTCCTGCTAAAAGTTATTATTAATTCTCTCTCCTGCTAGGCTGCTATATTCTGCTCTTTTGCTACACCAACACAGCTTCCAGAGTATGTCAACATAATTCCCCTATTTATCAATGCATGTATGTGTTCATTTCCTGGAAATGGATGTGGCAGAACAGACTGTACTCCCTCTCCGAGCCTTCCTGCAGCAGGCAATGGCCATGTGACTTGGTTCTGACCAATGAAATAAATACAGGGAGACTGCTGAGAAAGCCTCAAGAAGAACCTCTTCCTTTCCTATTTTACATTTTGTCATATGAGGATATAATACTTGGAGCAACTGATGCCATTGTATAGCCATGGAGAGAGATACTGCTGCCACAATCATGGTGAAGAAGAGGAGGGGGAGGGAAGGAGGAAGGAAGGAGGAGGTGAAAAAAAAGAAAAGAGAAGAAAGGGGAGGGACTGAGAGGGAAGGGAAGGAGAGGGGAGGGGAGGGGAGGGAAGAGAATGGGAGAGGAAGGGAGCGAAGGGAAGAGAAGGGAAGGGAAGAGAAGAGAAGGGGAGGGGAGGGGAGGAAAGGGAACGGAAGGGAAGGGGAGGAAGGGGAGGGGAGTGGAGGGGAGAGGAGGGAAGGGAAGGGAAGGGGAAGGGAGGGGAGGGAAGGGAGGGGAGGGGAGGGGAGGGAAGGGAAAAGGGAAAAAAGGCAAGAAAAGAGGGGCCAGGTCCTTGATGACAGCATCAAAACACTGAAACAACCCTGGAACTATTTATCACCAATTCAAACTTTTAAGCCACTTTTGACCTTATGCGTTTTATTTTATTTTATTTTTAGAAAGATAGGGTCTCACTCCATCACCCAGGCTGGAGTGCGTGATCATAACTCACTGCAGTCTTGAATTCCTGGGCTCAAGTGAGCCTCCCACCTCAGTCTCCCAATCTAGATAATTTTTTAGTTTTTTGTGAAGACTGGAGTCTAGCCATGTTGCCTTGGCTGATCTCTAATTCCTGGCCTTAAGCAATCCTCCTGTCTTGGCCTCCCAAAGCACTGAGATTACAGGTGTGAGCCACTGTGCCAGGCGGGTCTTATTCTCTTTACTTGCAGCACACCAATATCTCTGGCATTTCCTGTAGAGCACTAAGAAAGGAAAATAAATCTTGGTATCTCAAAATCACTGAGCCAAGAGTAAAGTCAAGCTGGGAACTATGTCAGGCAAACCTGCCTCCCGTTTTATTCCTAAATAAGATAGCTACAAAGATAAGAAGCTACAAAGAAGCTACATACCTCCCTCACAATTTGCCCACAAGAAATTCCTTGTGGACAAAGGACAGACAGAGCTCAAAGTCATCCCTCTGAGGCTCACCTGAGACAAATGCATATCTGATTGCTTCCTCTGCCCTATTGTTTAGGTAAAAATGCAGATTCACTAAGTCAGACTAAATCATGTCTTCAGTGGAAGGCTGATCAAGGACTCAAAAGAATGCAACCTTTTGTCTCTTATCCACTTTTAACCTGGAGGCCTTCACTTCAAGTTGTCCCGCCTTCCCAGAATGAAACAATATACATCTTACATATTGATTGATGTCTCATGTCTCCCTAAAATGTGTACAAGCAAACTGTACCCCTGACCACCTTGGGCACATACTATCAGGACTTCCTGAGGCTATGTTATGGATGTGTCCTTAACCTTGGCAAAGTAAACTTTCTAAATTGACTGAGACCTGTCTCAGATATTTGGGGTTCACAGCACTCACATATCTCTTATGTCTGTTTCCTACGGGCCTGTAATGAAGTATCACAGACTGCGTGACTTAACCAGAAATTTATTGTCTCACAGTTCTGGAGCCTGGAAGTCCAAGATCAAAGTGTGGGCAGGGTTAGTTCCTTCTGAAAGCTGTGAGAAAAGGATCTGTTCTAGCCTCTCTTCTTGGCTTGTAGATAGTGATCTCTCTATACCTGTTCATATCCAAATTTCCTCTTTCTATGTGAACACCAGTCATACTGCATTAGGGCCTACCCTAATAACTTTATTTTAACTTGACTACCTCTGTAAAGACCCTATCTCCAAATAAGGTCACATTTTGAGATACTTCGGGGTGAGGGCTTTAACATAAATATTTGAAGGTGAGGGAGACACAATTTAACCCCAAACACCCACATAATACACTGAGATCTGGACAAATGTATTCCCCTTTCACATACCTTTGTGAGATGTTAGTTATACAGGTCCACAATCCTTTATCTGAAGCCCTTGGGGCCAGGGGTGTTTGGGAGTTCAGAATTTTCTTGATTTTTATAAAGATAATAATATTTATACATGTATATTACAGAAGAGTCTGGGGCAATATCCCATGATCAATCATATTGTAAACCAAAAATAAAATTCTAAGCCTCCCATCTGACTGAATGGATCTTTTCTCTCTGCCAAGGGCATTACAAAGTTAACCTGAAAAACTGGTTCAGACTATGATGGGAAGAGGGGGCAGCCAAACATCCCTCATTATACTCTCCACCCTTTGGAATTCAGGCACAACTGACCAACATTAACATTAAAACAGGGATCTTAAGACTGAGAAAATAGGCACTTTGTAGCAATAACATACCAAATTCCAACCTGACTCTAGTATCTCATCACATGACAGATAGCAGGCCCTGAAAGAAATCTGAGTATTTTACCCCAAAATACATTTCTTTGACATATTTTGAAATGACCCTGCAAAGCTATCTCCTATGGGAAAAATCTACATTCTGTAGAGAATCCCCTTCCCTTTCCAGGTCTTTTCCTGATCCAGGAGAGATTAAGTAAGAGTTTGGTACCTTTTGGAGTCTAATAAGAGACATTTTCGTCTATTCTTTCTGAAGGCTGCTACCTGGAGGCTTTATCTACATAAGAAGAAGCTTGGCCTCCAAAACCCCTTATCTTAACTCAGACATTCCTTTCTATTGATTCCAGTTCTTTAGCTAATAACTCTATCAACCAAGTGCTAGTCAAGAAACCTTTGAAGCTACCTATGACCTGAAAGCCTCTGCTTCAAGTTGTCCTGCCTTTCTGGTCCAATCCAACTTATGCCTTACATATATTGATTGATGTCTGCCTGTAACTTCTGTCCCCCTAAAATGTACAAAATCAAGCTGTAACCCAACCACCTTGGGCACATGTTCTCAGGACCTTTTGAGACTGTGCCTTCGGCCTTGGTTATTCATATTTGGCTTGAAAGAGATCAAACATAAATCCTTTGTCTCAACTTCCTGGGCCCAGTACAAACATATATCTCAGTCCTGGGCCCAGTACAAACACATTCCTCCATATATCTTTTGTCTCAACTTCCTGGGCCCAGTACAAACATATATCTCAGTCCTGGGCCCAGTACAAACACATTCCTCCATATATCCTTTGTCTCAACTTCCTGGGCCCAGTACAAACACCACCTGGAGAGTCCCCGATAAGGTCACAACTGTTTGTGAAGTGGTTTTACTGAAAGCGCGGGAACCAATAGAAAACTGCTAAATGTATAACCTAAAATGTTACCCAAAAGAATTCCCTTGTTCCTCTGTAACCTTATATATCCTGTTTACATCGGGCTATAAAAAGCGAGCACATGCATCGTTCAGGGCCCTCTTGTATGCTGTGGAGCGGAGGGACCAAGTTCGAACTTGCAGTAAAGATCCTTGCCGCTTGGCTTTGACTCTGGACTCTGGTGGTCTTCTTCGGGGAATAAACGGTCTGGGCATAACAGGCTTAGAATAAATCCTTTCAAATATTTTACAGAGTTTGACACTTTTTCATCCACAATATTAACCTTATTGCAGTAAAACTAAGAAATATTCCCATGACACAGGAAAAAGACTGTGAAGACTTTCACAGTAATTCAGGTCAGGTTTTGCTATCAAATGAATTTTTAAAAATGTTTGTTTTCATGCTTTCATAATTTCAGAATTGTAGGTAACAGATGTTGGACCTGAATTGCCTACTCTCTGTCACATGAAGCCTTCCTCAATTTCTAAGTTTGCCCAACCTTTCTTCCCTGAGCTTTTCCTCCTTCTCTCCTTTCTTCTGTCACCAGTTGTTCCATTTCCTGTCTCCTTTTCTTCTTTCCTTTCCCAAGACTTTTAGAAGAACAGTTATGTTTTTGTTGATAACCTTACCAATCTGCACAGGCAAATCTAAGAAGAAACACCTGTACATCCTTTAGTACCTTGAATCAAAAGCCACTGGCCTTGTTCAAATCCTAAGAATCCCTTCCGAATCTTTGTGCACACAGCTACAGCTTCAACAAAATGAGAAACTGACATTTAATCCGTGGGTATACCCCTCTCCATTTATTCATTCATTCAGCAAATATTTATTGAACACTTGCCATTTTTACCGATGGCAGGTATCTGAATTACCAGCGGCGAATCCAAACTGTAACACCATGAGCCAGGAATTGTTTTAGGTAGTTGTTATAAAACTGCGAACAAACCAAAAGATTCCTGCCCCCCTGGGGCATATTAAAATATAAAAAGTGGGTATGATATGAAAAGACTTTAGAGAACTCTGAAAATACCATGAATTAATGCCGTGAATTGATGAGTTAGTAGAATCCAACATAACTGAAATATGAAATCTAAAAACTAATATATCTAATAATTTATAAGCCTGAATCTAAAAATCTATTAAGATATTTTTGAGGTAGGAATTTACTCTGTGTTACTGCCACTTAAGGAGCTGCCAAGAATGCTCACAAATAATCAAAAGAATCAGTCTTTCCAGTCCATCTAATTCTCCAGAGGTTATTGAGATTCTACAAAGGAAAGAAATCACTCTGTGGCTCATGCCTGTAATCCCAGCAGTTTGGGAGACTGAGGCAGGGGGATCACGAGGTCAGGAGATCAAGACCATCCTGGCCGACATGGTGAAACCCCGTCTCTACTAAAAAATACAGAAATTAGCTGGGCGTAGTGGCTGAAGCAGGAGAATCGCTTGAACCAGAGAGCTGGAGGTTGCAGTGAAACAAGATGGCGCCACTGCACTCCAGCCTGGCCGCAGAGATAGATGCCATCCCCCCCCCCAAAAAAAAAAAATCACTCTGGCTGCCCATAGAAATGGAAATGCAAATCCATGGGACCCTCCCTGCCCTTTCCATTAATGGGCAGCCCAGGTGATTCTTAAGTAGATGACCCTGAGAATCAAACTTTGAAAATTCAAATTGCTGCTCTTCCCTTAGCTAATGACCTATATTAAATTACATTTACTACAGGGAAGGCAGAGTTGCCTTTTGCTCAGGTGTATCAGCCAGCGGTTAGTTTTTTGTCTTGAAATGCAAACCATTTACAGCACTTCTTTTCAAATATGTGTGGCACCCATTCTAAATCCCTATGCTAGGAAGGAGATGGATTTCTATTCAATCAGTTTTTAAAGAATATTCTGAAAGAAATGGAGCCTTACTCTTGAAAGGAAGGAAGAATGAAGGGGATTGATAGGGTTGTTCTCTATTTTATTTTGCTGCTACAATTTAATTACAACTGCTTTTAAGAAGTGACGTCTCAGTCTGATAAATGCAATAACATCTTGATGACTGAGAAAGTGACTCAATAAATTACTGAAAAGCTATCACATTACTTTGCAAACAGACAAAATAGTCAACCAAAAATCAAATTATTACCCTGAGATTTTTTCATGGGTGTGTTTGATAGTTATATTTGTGTTTCTCTTCTTAATTTTAACTGATGATCTATGCTAAATTAGAAAAATTAAGTATTATATAGACGTTTCTTGAATAATAGGGGTTTTCATTATACAGTTTGGTTTTAAAATGTTCAAATTTTTCTAAGGGTGCATCGGGTTATACACCAAGCTTGTTCAACCTGTGGCCTGCCGGCTGTATGCAACCCAGGACAGCTTAGAATGTGGCCCAACACAAATTCGGAAACTTTCTTAAAACATTGTGAGATTTTTTTGTGTGTGATTTTTTTTTTTTTTTTTTTTTTTTTAGCTCATCAGCTATCATTAGTGTTAGCGTGTTTATGTGTGGCCCAAGACAACTCTTCTTCTTTCAGTGTGGCCCAGGGAAGCTAAAAGATTCGACACCTCTGTTATACACAATTGTGATCAGAAGTAAACACCACTCAAGAATGAAATGAAAGTTGCTTTGCATATGACAGGAAATATTTTATTTTACACCAAGTGGATATCCTTTAAAAAACTGATAAATTACTAGAAAAATGCCATCTACCAAGATTTAATCATGAAATAAAAAGTCTGAACAAACCTATAACCAGTAAGGAGAATGAATCGGTAATCAAAAACCACCCAGAAAAGAAAAGACCAGTACCAGATGGTTTCATTGGAGAATTCTACCGAATATTTAAAGAAAGGTTAACACCAATTCTTCTCAAACTCTTTCAAAAAATTAAAAAGGAGGTCAAAACCTAGTCGTCTTATCTGAGCACAGAATTAACCTGATAGCAAAGCCAGATCAATCTACTATGAGAAAAGAAACCTATGGGGTTCAAGATCCATGATAAATATTGATGCAAAAATTCTCAATAAAATTCTAGCAGAGTTTACCAGACACGGTGGCTCAGGCCTGTAATCCCAGCACTTTGGGAGGCCGAAGTGGGCAGATCATGAGGTCAGGAGATCCAGACCATCCTGGCTAACATCAGGAAACCCTGTCTCTACTAAAAATACAAAAAATTAGCCAGGCGTGGTGGCGCGTGCCTGTAGTTCCAGCTACTTGGGAGGCTGAGGCAGGAGAATGGAGTGAATCCAGGATGTGGAGCTCACAGTGAGCCGAGATGGCGCCACTGCACTCCAGCCTGAGCAACAGAGCAAGACTACCTCTCAAAAAAAAAAAAAAAGAGAAAAAGAAAATTCTAGCAGAGTTCAAATGTACATTAAAAGGATTATACACCACGACTAAGTGGGTTTTATCCCTAAGAAGCAAGGATTGCTCAACATATGAAAGCCAATCAGTGTAATAAACCACATTAACAGAAGAAAGGATAAAAATTATATAATCATCTCGACACAAAAAGCATTTGACAAAATGTTCATGCCAATTTATTATAAAGACACTCAACAAACTAGAAATAGAAATAAATTACCTTAAGAAAATAAAGGCCATATATGAAAAGCCCACAGCTAACATCACACTCAATAACGAAAAACTGAAAGCTTTTCCTATCAGATCAGGAACAAGGCAAGAATATCCATTCTCTCCACTTCTATTCAACATAGTACTGGAAGTCCTATTAATTAGGCACAAACAATTAGGAAAGAAAAAGAAATACAAGGTATCTAAATTGAAAAGGAAGAAATAAAGTTATCTCTGTTTGCAGATGACATTGTTACTGGAAAAGGATCCCAATCCAGAACCCAAAAAAGGGTTCTTGGACCTTGCACAAGAAAGAATTTGGGGTGAATCCAAAGAGTAAAGTGAAAGTAAGTCTATTAAAAACCTAAAGAAACAAAAGAATCGCTCCTCCACAGGCAGAGCAGCAGTATGGGTTGCTCGATTGGGTATATTTATAGTTATTTCTTGATTATATGCTAAACAAGGGGTGGATTATATATGAGTTTTCTGGGAAAGGGACAGAGATTTCTCAGAACTGAGGGTCCCTCCTTTTTTGAAACTATGGAGGGTAACTTCCAGTCACTGCCATGGTATTTGTGAACTGTCATGGCGCTGGTGGGAGTGTCTTTTAGCATGCTAATGCATTGTAATTGGCATATAATGAGCAGTGAGGACGACTAGAGGTCACTTTCATCACCATCTTGGTTTTGGTGAGTTTTGGCCAACTTCTTTACCTCATCCTGTTTTATTAGCAAGGTCTTTGTAACTTGTATCTTGTGCTGACCTCCTATCTCATCCTGTGACTAAGAATGCTTAACTTTCTGGGAACGCAGTCCAGTAGGTCTCAGCCTTTTTTTACCCACCCCCTATTCAAGATGGAGTCACTCTAGTTCAAACGCCTCTGACCATATTTGTAGAGACTTGTACGAACTCCACAAAAAAGCTGTTTAAGCTAATAAATGAATTCAGCAAAGTTGCAAGATACAAAATCAACACACAAAAATCAGTTGCATTTCTATACATTAACAATGAACAATCTTAAAAGATAATTAAGAAAAATATTTCATGTATTATAGCATCAAAAATATATAATACTTAAGAATAAACTTACACAAGGAGGTGAAAGACTTATACACTAAAAACTACACAGCATTGCTGAAAGAAATTAAAAAAGACACAAATCAATGAAAAAACCTCCTATTTTCACAGATTGAAAGACTTAATATTGTTACAATATGAAAACTACGCAATCTACAGATTCAATGCCATCCCTATGAAATTTCAATGGAATTTTTTAAAAATAAAAAATCCTCAAATTCATATGAAATCTCAAAAGAAGCCATATAGTCAAAACAATCCTAAGAGAAATGAGAAAACCAGAGGCCTCACACTTCCTGATTACAAAACATATTACAAAGCTACTGCAATCCAAACAGTATAGTATTGATGTAAAGACAGACATACAGACCAGTGGACCAGAATAGAGTCCTGAGACAAATTTTCATGAGGATTGAACAATTTTACATCACCACTCACAGTGCACAGGGGTTCCAATTTCTCCATATTTTTTCCAGCACTTGTTATTTTCTGTTTTTTTTGTTTTTTGTTTTTTGTTTTAAATGGCAGCCATGCTAATAGGTATAAAGTGATATCTCACTGTGGCTTTGACATGAGTTTTCTAAATAATTAGTGATGTTGAACACCTTTTCATATGCTTATTGGGCATTTGTATATCTTCTATGGAGAAATATATATTTAAGTCCTTTGCCAATTTTTTAAACTGGGTTATTTTTGTTGTTGTTGTTAAGTTACAGGTGTTCTTTATACATTCTTGATATTGACTCCTTCCCAGATATATGATTTGCAAACGTTTTCTACCATTCCATAAATTGCCTTTTCACTCTGTTGATTGTTTTCTTTGCTGTGCAGAAGATTTTTAGTTTGATATAGTTCCATTTGTCTATTTTTGCTTTCATTGCCTGTGCTTTTGGTGTCACAGCCAATAAATCATTGCCAAATTCGGCTTTGTAAAGATTCTTCCCTACTAGTTTAGGAGTTTTAAAGTTTCAGATCTTTAATCCCATTTTGAGTTCATTTTAAAATATGGTATAAGGTAAGAGTCCAACTTTATTCTTTTGTATATGGATATTCTGTTTTCTCAATATCATTTGTTGAAGAAAATATTATTTCCCCATTTTATAGTTTTAGTGCCCTTGTTGAAGATCACTTGACCAGTGGGTCTAGAGTCAGTTTTGCAAGATGAAAAGTTCAAAAAATCTGCCAAAACAATGAGCTATAGTTAGCATTACTACATTGTACACTGAAAAATGGTTGAGATGGTAAATTTTATGTTTTTTACCACATTAAAAAAATGAAATAAAATATTGCCAGCACCACAGAAGTCCCTTGAAACTATCTTAATCAATTGCTTACACCATCCTCAAAGGTGATTATTATATCTAACATTATAATTTAATTTTGCCTGTTCTTTTTTTTTGAGACGGAGTCTCGCTCTGTCGCCCAGGCTGGAGTGCAGTGGCCGGATCTCAGCTCACTGTGCAAGCTCCACCACCCGGGTTTATGCCATTCTCCTGCCTCAGCCTCCCGAGTAGCTGGGACTACAGGCGCCCGCCACCTCGCCCGGCTAGTTTTTTGTATTTTTTAGTAGAGACGGGGTCTCACCAGGTTGGCCAGGATGGTCTCGATCTTCTGACCTTGTGATCCGCCCATCTCGGCCTCCCAAAGTGCTGGGATTACAGTTTGCCTGTTCTTGACATTTATATTAAAGGAAATTAATATTATGCTTTCAGATATGTCCATGTTGTAGCATATAGCTGTAGTTTATTCTTTTCCATTGCTGCGTGGTATTCCATTCTACTGTTGATGCCTATTTTAGTTATTTCCACTCTAGGTCTATTATAAATAATGCTGCTTTAAACATTCTTGTATATTTCTCATTTCACATGTGCACATATTTCTATTAAGTACATACCAATGAGGAGAATAGCTAAAAATGGCATAAATAGGGTGACCATCTAACTTGCTTTCTCCAGCAATAGCACCTCTCTGTGCCAATTATCCCAGCATTTTAGCAAGTTTAGCCTTTGTCCTTGTCCTACCCTCCCTTCCTCCCTCCCTCCTTTCCTTCCTCCCTCTCTCCTTTCTTCCTTCCTTGACTTTATTCTTGTGCTCTTTACATTCTAGTTGAAGTACCTTTTTTTCTCATTGAAACATCTTTGTCACTCAATGTTTTACACCTTAAGTCTTCTTAATGATGTAATTCCTACAATAAGCAAATAGACTACAAACTACAGCAGTGCAGGCTGTCCTGGCAGTAATGAGATATTGATCAGACTCCTGTAGAAATTATCTGGATCTGGACAGAAGACATTTGCAATAGGCTTAAAAATGTTTCAACACTTCTACCAGAAGAGTCAGAAATAATACATGGTTTGATGAGGGAAATAAAAACTTGGCAGACACATACTTGGAAAAAAGAAAAAGACTCGTGCCAGTTAGAATGGCGATCACTAAAAAGTCGGGAAATAACAGATGCTGGAGAGGTGTGGAGAAATAAGAACGTTTTACGCTGTTGGGAGTGTAAATTAATTCAACCATTGTGGAAGCCAATGTGGCGATTCCTCAAGGTTCTAGAACTAGAAATACAATTTGACCCAGCAATCCCATTATGGCATATATACCCAAAGGATTTTAAATCATTCTACTATAAAGATACATGCACATATATGTTTATTGCAGCACTGTTCACAATAGCAAAGACTTGGAACCAACCCAAATGTCCACCAATAACAGACTGGATAAAGAAAATGTGGCACTTATACACCATGGAATACTATGCACCCATATAAAAGAATGAGTTCATGTTCTTTGCAGGGACATGGATGAAGCTGGAAACCATTATTCTCAGCAAACTAACACCAGAACAGAAAACCAAACACCTCATGTCCTCATTCATAAATGGGAGTTGAACAATGAAAACACATGGACACAGGGAGGGGAACATCACATATGGGGCCTGTTGGGGTTGGGGGGCTAAGGGAGAGATAGCATTAGGGGAAATACCTAATGTAGATGATAGGCTGATGGGTGCAGCAAACCACGGTGGCACGTGTATACCTATGTAACAAACCTGTACGTTCTGCACATGTACGCCAGAACTTAAAGTATAATAAAAAAGAAAGAAAGAAAAAGACTTTCACACAAAACTGAATAAATGACTCAAAAGAACAAAATTCAGAAGACACCAATATAAACATACTCCCTCTTCCTTCTCTACACATAATTCATTATTAAATTTATCTTTGTAATGAGATTGTTCTACCAATGTGATGTCTATCACTAAAGATTTAATTCTGTGTTTACTCAACTTTGGTCCAGGAAATGCACGTTCTATGAGATATTAATAGGATTCTCATAAAGTATTTTCTATTCTAATCAATTGGGGTAGCTTTGCATAGTACATCTGCCTTCCTTCACAAGAAACATATTAAAGGCTCTAGGAATTCCTACAGTAAAGAGACATTAACCAAATATTTAACAAAGTTATTTTGGCTGCTAAATCATGGAATGTCTTCTTAACATCTTACTGAATTGTTCAACAGCTTTGTGTTCCCTTTTGGGAAATGGTAATTTAGTATTGGAGAACAATTCATTTCTAAATCTAGCATGGCTAAGGAGATAGAAGGCTCCCCATTATTTTTCCAGGAGTTTTGTCTCACATAAGTTAAGATGTGCTCACTACCTCCCATAGCTCATCTCCCATAGCATTTTAATTTTATTTTTCTCCTGCACCTTTTAAATTTATGTTTTAAAATTGACAGAGTACATTGCATGTTTTTATCATGTACAACATGATGGTTTGAAGTACATATGCATTGTGGAAAGGCTAAATCTAGCTAATTAACAAGACACATTGCCTAACACCGTTACCATTTTTGTGTTAAGAGCACATAACGTCCACTGTCTTTACATTTTTCAAGAATACATTATACCATCATTAACTACAGTCACCTTGCCATAAAATAGTTCTCTTAAAATGTATTCTTCCTATCCAACTATAATTATGTATCCTTTGACCAACTTCTCCCCATCTCTCCTCCCGACCAACCATCTCACAGGTAACCACTGTTACCAGTGCTCTCTGCTTCTACGAGATCAACTTTTCAAGATTCCACATATCAGTGAGATCATGAGATAATTGTTTTTCTGTGCCTGGCTGATTTCATTTCACATAATATCCTTTAGGTTCATCCGTGACAGTTGCAAATGGCATTTTTCCTTTCTATGGCTGATTATCTCATTGTGTATATATACCACATTTTCTTTATCCATTCATTCATTGATAGATACTTAGATTGATTACATGTCCTTCCCACAACATTTTTAGGCTTGGGAAATCAGATGAGGAATAGACCCTGGTATATGGATATCAGAAGTCACAGGCGCTGATTCTCACACTAATAACTGTAACCTCTGAACTCCTGTTACCTTATCTATAGGATGGAGCTAATCTCTGCTTTTTAATTTAATATCAACACATATTAAAAGCTAGTCCTCAGGAAATTTTTCTTCTAAAGAAATAGTGGGGCCAGGTGCAGTGGCTCATGCCAGTAATCTTAGCATTTTGGGAAGCCGAGGTGGGAGATTCACCTGAGCCCAGGAGTTTAAGACCAGCCTGGACAACACAGCAAAACCCAGGCTCTAAAACACACACACACACACACACACACACCCAAATTAGCTGGGCATGGTGGTGCACACGCCATGCTACTTGGGAGGCTGAGGCAGGAGTATCACCTGACCCCAGGGAGGTCAAGGCTGCAGTGAGCCATGATCATACCACTGCACTCCAGACTTCAACCTGGGCAACAGAATGAGACCCTGTGAAAAAAAAGCAGGAAAACAAGAAAGAAAACAAGAAAGCCAGAAAGAATGCAAGAAAGCAAGAGAAAGAGAGAGGAGAGAGAAGGAAGGAAGGAAGGAAGGAAGGCATGATTGATAGATGATTAAAGGTATAAAAATGGACGAGAAAATATCAGTAATTGCTTGTTATTAAGTCCTATGAGAAGAGCTAATATAGGATAATGTGACAGTGTTTAGATGACTGCTTTTGACTGAATAGCTAGGGAAAGACTCTGAGGAAGTGATATTTCCATTGAAATTTGAAGTACAGGCAGGCAGATCTCGGGGATGAGCACCTCAAGAGAAAGAGCCACCGGGGATCTTAACGCGACTTTGTGCAACAGGGTTGAAGGAGAGTGGGGAGAGATTGGCCTGGAGAGGGAGGCAGACACCAGGTCAAGTATGGCCTTGCAAACCATACTCTTTGGGTTTTATTTCAATTACAATGACAAGGCACTAAAACATTTTAAGCAAGAAAGTGACATCACGAACCCATCTATGCCATTTAGTGGTTGCAAAGAACGAACTAAGTGTGTGCATGAATCAGAGTTCCAGTGGGACCTACTCAGGCCAGGTAATTTGAGGAGAATTATTTAAAGAGACTATTACGGGCATGTTTTAAGGAACAAACCAGAGATAGTTCATTACCCACTGGCTACTAATAGAGGGGAACCCATTACCCCTTAACCCTGAAGGGGCAAGATAATTTAGTGGCTATCTAAACATGGAGGAAGTTGTTAGGTGGCGAACTCCAGCTGAAAAGGGCTGTAGACTTGAGGAAATGGGCATGGCCAACCTGCAGCTCTATGAAAAGAAGGAGCCACAACTTCACTCTCTTCTGCTTCCCATTGTGCAAACCCAATCAGGAGCCAGAGGCAAAGTCCATTGATCAAGATCCACACAGACAGTGATAGATGAGGGTGGAGGATGGATCTGGTAGAACAGCAGAAAGGATCCAGCATAGTCTTGCTTCTTGACATCCACTGTCATCCTTTGCTTGGGTGACAACTTTTTGTTCCCAACCAGTTACTGTATCTCCAAGGCCAGATCACTTGCAACCTAAAAATGTTAGCCATCAGCAGTGCTCTTCATAAAAGGAGTGGGAGGAAACATGGGGACAAGAAAAAATGATTAGAGGACATAGCTGTTAAAATCTCTGCTTCTGTAACTGGTCAGTATGTCTAAGTTGTTAACCACAACATCTTTCTTCCAACACCCATTTCTTGTTTCCTTATTCTATTAAAGCATCTTAGTTGAACGGGTTTTTAACCTGATTGCCTGAGTCAAACTTTAGTCCTATAGGAGCTGAGCCCTTTGGTGGTCCTATCTTCACTACACTGCCACAATTTTCTATTGCCAAGGGCCACGGGGTGATAAAGTCCTAAGTAGCCAATCCTCCTCATCCCCACTGCATATTTGTTTCTCCTTGGTAATCAGGATCAATCAATTACCCAGCCAGTACATGCAATAAGCTCTTCTCTGTCTTTGCTTCATCTGCCTAAAATGGCCAGTGGGCAATCTCAGCTTCTAATTCAATGAAACTATTATTGTATTTCCTTATGGATTCATTTCTCCTTCTGGTACTATAAACCCACAGAATCCAAGATTGCAAGGATGTGAGGAAAACATTCCCCAAAACAAATATTTGGCATAATAAAGTCCATTCTCACCTCCAGCCCTTGAATCTTGGACATATGATTTCACATGCTTAGGAACTTATATTAGCCACTTGTTTAAGGAATATACTGCATCATATAAATAACACCCTGTCTTCACAAGATTTGTCTCCATATGGTGCCATAAATGAGTCTACATACGCCATTCCACAGGAGACTTACCTGAATATCATGAATGGTGTCACATTTCAGGTTCATATTGCTATAGGCAGATTGAATACTCAATGATGGCATAGACAAATCAGTTATGGTGAGACTGAGCCCATATTGGTGAGACCATGCGTAGCCTCCATTCCTGCCACCATGTTCACTTTATATACCTCCACTGATCAATCATATAAATGGCTAGGGAAATAGGCAGACTGAGATCGCTAAGAGAGATCATCTTATCCATTTAATTATTCAAAGCATTCATTCACCACTTGGATGCCCTCTAATGGGCATTTACATGGGACACAAATATCTTCCCACTCTGTGCCCATGCTGAGAGACCTGTCACAGACATCTCCCCAGACCTTGTCACCACTCTTCTTATTTTGTTCTTTCCAATTCCTTAACCACTGGCCAATCAGTTTGTATAAATTCACCCTTTGAGCTATCTCCCTTTTCACATTAAATAGACACCCAAAAGACTGCCCAAAATTCTGCCTCCTGAGAATATTTTCTTTCCTTGCTATCTCTCAGTACCACCTATGCGGGGCTGTAATGCAGTAGCTATCCATTTCTGTTAGAGGTCCACATGCCATCCATCTATAAGCCAGGCCCATTCTTTCTTCTCCTTCAGCTGGTCATAGAGAATTCCCTCAACGAATTGGAGCTATTGTCCAAAGGAAAAGCAAGAGACTAGTAAGAGCAGCTACTGTGGAAGTCTGAACCACTCACTCATGCAGTTTATTTGTGCCTCCTGACCCTTCTTGGCCCTGTCTCATATATAACACTTCCATTTTACACTGGAATGATATGTGCATGTCTAAATTTATGATGCATATTTTCTTATTTTCAAAAGTCAGGTGTTCAGTCTTTGACTCACCCAGCAGCAAACTAAAAGTTGTTTTTCAGGTCAAGAATAGTTGTCAGAAGAGGCCAAGTCTTATTCCAAACACCCGAGAGTCTTGCTCTGTGAGCCTGCCAGAAGCTGTCTATAACATCTCTGTCTGAAATGAAAGTTTAGTACCTTGAGTCTAATAGGTTATAAGAGTGAAGCAGCCTAGACTTGCTGAAGAGCCTTTTGTTGTTTTTCTCGGTGTGACCCTACTCAAAACTGGCAGCCTTACAGATTTTCCAGCAAATATTAGGAGCAGCATCTCCATATGTGGTATATGAAGCCTCTCAAATCCAAAGATGCTTACAAAACGCTGTGCCTCCTTCCTTGCAGTGGACCAGGCAAGATGCAGAAACTTATATCTCACTTTAGTAGGGATACCCCAAAGTACCCAAACAAGATGACTGGATACCTAATAACCTTGCCTATGTGACAGGTCCTTGCAACTGAATTGGCACCCTCTAGCATTCATGTGTCTTACTTAAGGCATATAGGTTCTTGACAGTTCCTGCTCATACAGTCCAAGTAGCAAAATTTCATAAAAGTAATGGACTGGCATAAAGTTTTGTTCCCTCCAAACCACATTATAAGAGAAACAGGTGAGTTGATGTAGATAGCCCTTAGGGAAGTCAGTAAAGTATCCTGCTATCCCTGCAACTTGGAAACAAACTGCTTCTTATTAACTTAGCTGATAGAGATGTCAAAAAGCATTTGCTAGATCAGTAACTACATACGAGCCAAGGGCTATGTTTTATTTTGCTGTTTCAGTGAAGATACCACATCAACTGCAAGTGGCATTACCATCTTATATCTATGGTAATCTACAGTCATTGACAAATGATCCCTCCAAAATAATATATTAATAAAATTTTCTCCACTGCTATGTGGACTCATTAGCCAAGGAATGAGAAGGTTGTTTGCGCAGATGAAAATAACACCTGGCTAATCTTTTCTGAATGCTGGGCACTCTCGCTCAGAGAAGTGTTAATAACTTGTGGATTTCAGGGTTAGAGTGGGAATAAAATAGTGTCCTATTAGTGGTTGGTGGGGTATTTGAGGCTTTGAGGTCAAAAGAAGATCTGGTCCCGCTCCAGGAGGGAGTCGGATTCCCTGAGTTTAAAAGGATGTTTAGGTGGCAGTTTCCATAAAAAGCAGAGTTCTGCGTCCTGTCCAGGGAAACACCCTTGGAAACTGCCAAACTTCTGAGTGGAGTGGCAATGTGGATGTGAAACAAAATCACTAAGTACCGGCCAGGCGCGGTGGCTCACGCCTGTAATCCCAGCACTTTGGGAGGCCGAGACGGGCAGATCACGAGGACAGGAAGATCGAGACCATCCTGGCCAACACGGTGAAACCCCATCTCTACTAAAACTACAAAAAAAAAAAAAAAAAAAAAATAGCCAGCCGTGGTGGCAGGGGCCTGTAGTCCCAGCTACTCGGGAGGCTGAAGCAGGAGAATGGCGTGAACCTGGGGGGCGGAGCTTGCAGTGAGCAGAGATCCGGCCACTGCATTCCAGCCTGGGCGACAGAGCGAGACTCCGTCTCAAAAAAAAAAAAAAAAAAAAAAAAAAAATCACTAAGCACCCTCACCTCATGCAGGGAAGGTCCTGATGGCTGAGCTCAGCACAGAGCTGCCAGCGCAAAAGAGTTTGGACAATTCGCATTTTAGTGGCGAGCAGGATGGACCAAAAACAGAGGCTGGTTCTTGTGCAATCTCCAGAGTCCACAAAAAAATCATTGCATTTGGATGTCCCATTGTCTAGACAGCCCACAGCTAAGGCAAATTACTTTATCCAATAAGATCCTTAAAAGTACTTTTTTTTCTGGTGCATATATTTATAAAGCACTTTGAAGCCTTGATATAAAAGTACCCAGAAAGCAGAAGGGTAACCATACTCTAAGAATGAGTTTAAACCTGTGGAGGATCATGCAGGAGTGCCCTTTGGAGAGTGAACCAGGAACTAGCCTTTGTTTCCCTGCATGAGTCTGTCAGTTTTGCTTTCATGCTGCTTTCTTTAGCTTTTTCATAATAGTCTTAACAGTCATGTCAACACATCACTTATTACATATTGTTAAAAGGGATAACTTTTGGGAGACTGTACTGAAAGGAGAAATTGCTGCCTTTTGCAATTTCCTATTTCTATTCTTCTGGTAGAAAGGCAATAAAATCTTATTTTAACAAAAACTAAAACTAAAAATTTTCATGTAATGTTTTTACAAGGAACATTTTTTTAAATCGCCCTTACTATAAAAATGGTGCTGCTCACTCCATCAGTTCTTAATTTAAAACAGATTTTCAACACTCTTAGAGAAATAGAGTAATTTGCCCAAGGTCTGTGGCTTTCTTCGTTATTCCAGCCCCAGCACAAGGAAAATATTCTCTGTTTGGTTCTTCCCAGTTGCATAATGGAGAAAAAACTATCAGGACAATTTTCTTCAGTATGAAGTGGGAAGCTATGTTTTACTGGATTTTTTAAAGACACTCAAGTGTTACATCTTTTTGACAAAATTAATGGTTCCTCTCTGGTTAGCAAAATAAATAGCAACTTAATTAACTACATGAATGTTATACTTGAAGTCTGCCTGTCCACACTTTCTTCTTAGGAGTTAAAAAAAAAAAAAAGATACAAATCCCTAGGGAATTATTCTTATTTCAGATCACTGAAAACAGCACAAGCATATTTTTAAAGTATAGAATTGTCCAAAAGAAATTCTATAAAAAGTGGTTTCTATTTTTTTTTTTTTTTTTTTTGAGGCATGGTCTTTCTCTGTTGCCCAGGCTGGAGTGCGGTGATCATGGTTCACTGCAGCCTTGGAGGTCTGGTGACCTTGGGAGGTCACCAGGCTCAAGTCATCCTCCCAACTCAGCCTCCCGAGTAGCTTGGACTACAAGCACGCACCACCATATCTGGCTTTTTCATTTTTTGTAGGAATGGAGTCTCACTATGTTGCCCAGGCTGGCCTCAAACTCTTGGGCTCAAGCAATCCTCCTGCCTCTGCCTCCCAATGTCCTGAGATTATAGGTCTGAACCACTGCACCCATCCCTCTATTTTTTTAAATTGTCCTGCAAGATACTCATGGAAATACAAAAATTTTAAAGTCATGGCCACAAACTATACAAGGGCCATGTCCTCTATTAAAAAACAAAATGAAGACCAGGCATCAATGTCATTATATGGTACATTCTGGGAGAAGATTTAAAGAAAAACAAAAAGAAAGAGAGAGAGTGACTGGAAATGCTTTTTAAACGCCTCTGGAAACATTGTTTCTATACTGTACTCACATTTGTTTTTACTTTTCCATTTGTGGCCTCATAATGTTGTAACAGGATCTGGATACATCACTCATCAAAATGATAGGTGAAGGTTTTGTCATCAACACGAACTCATGCATCAGACAGCAGGAGCTGACTGCGTTTCTAGATCTGTGATTTTCAGAAGATAAAAAAATTTTAAAAGACACCCTTAAGAATATGATACTCTGGTGGTTTCTGTAGAAGACAAATGGTAGAGAAACCTGAAAACAATGTTCTCTGTGGTGTTTTCCAGAAAACCTAGAGGTCCAGTCTGGGGTATCTCAAAGAGGGGTTTGTTAACACATTTATAGGTTTTGCAATGAGTCAATAGTCCAGGCTTATCCTCTGGGATAGCAAAACATTAGGGTTACACATAAATAAGTCTATAGGAGGTCATTTCTCCCAGGATTCAGTAAATCAATATCTGTTTTCTTTCTTTCCTTCAGCCAAAATGTGAAGGACTTTATAGGCCCTGAATGCAGATAGAAAGATATAACTAAAATCAGCATGATAAAAAGCATTAGTAGAGAAGCTATTGAATCTACTACTATAAAAAAGAAACTGAGGCACCTGGGGGAAGGGGCAACTGTGGGCACAGCTTCAGCAGACTTAAACGTTCCTGCCTGCGGCTCTGAAGAGAGCAGCAGATGTCCCACCACAGCACTTGAGCTCTGATAAGGGTCAGACCGCCTCCTCAACTGGGTCCCTGATCCCCATGCCTCCTGACTGGGAGACACCTCCCAGCAGGGGTCAACAGACATCTCATACAGGAGAGCTCCAGCTGGCATCTGGCAGGTGCCCCTCTGGGACGAAGATTTCAGAGGAAGGAACAGGCAGCAATCTTTGCTGTTCTGCAGCCTCTGCTGGTGATACTCAGGCAAACAGGGTCTGGAGTGGACTTCCAGCAAACTCCAGCAGACCTGCAGAAGAAGGTCCTGACTATTAGAAGGAAAACCAACAAACAGAAAGCAACAGCATCAACATCAACAAAAAGGATGCCCACACAAAAACTCCATCTGAAGGTCACCAACATCAAAGACCAAAGGTAGATAAATCCATGATGATGAGGAAAAACCAGCGCAAAAAGTCTGAAAATTCCAAAAACCAGAATGCCTCTTCTCCTCCAAATGATCACAACTCCTCACCAGCAAGGGAACAAAACTGGGCAGAGGATGAGTTTGATGAATTGACAGAATTAGGCTACAGAAGGTGGGTAATAGCAAACTCCTCTGAACTAAAGAAGAATGTTCTAACCCAATGCAAGGAAGTTAAGAACCTTGATTAAAAAGTGACAGGAACTGCTAACTAGAATAACCAGTTTAGAGAAGAACGTAGATGACCTGATGGAGCTGAAAAACACAGCACGAGAATGTCGCGAAGCATACACAAGTATCAATAGCCAAATCAATCAAGCAGAAGAAAGGATATCAGAGATTGAATATCGACTCAATGAAATAAAGCATGAAGACAAAGTTAGAGAAAAAAGAATGACAAGGAATGAACAAAACCTCCAAGAAATATGGGACTATATAAAAAAAAACCAAACCTATGTTTGATTGGTGTACCTGAAAGTCATGGGGAGAATGGAACCAAGTTGGAAAACACACTTCAGGATATTATCCAGTAGAGCTTCCCCAACCTAGCAAGGCAGGCCAACATTCAAATTTAGGAATTCCCAAAAACATCGTACAGATACTCCTCAAGAAGAGCAACCCCAAGACACAAAATCATCAGATTCACCAAGGCTGAAATGAAGGAAAAAATGTTAAGGGCAGCCAGAGAGAAAGGTCGGGTTACCCACAAAGGGAAGCCCGTCAGACTAACAGCAGATCTCTCTGCAGAAACCCTACAAGCCAGAAGAGAGTGGGGGGCCAATATTCAATATTCTTAAAGAATTTTTTTTGTCAGACAAAAATTTAACTTTTTATGAGATTTCAGTTTTTGAAATACACAACTCTTATAGGTAACAAACCTACACATTCTGTATATGTATCCCAGAACTTAAAGTATAATAACAACTTTCAAAATTTAAAAAAAGATAAAAATAAATGTCAAATTTGGGTACATATATTCTTTTTCTTCTTATCTCACAAGTTATAAACACAATATTCCCAATTTATAATTAATAAAACCTTGATTATTTTAAATGAAAAAAAAATAATTAAACTGAGTGAACAAGGTGAAATATGGCCTGTTAGGGCACTTCTATCATGGCTTTAATTAAATATTGTCCTAAATGAACAGAAAAGAAATTTAATGAAGCTTAACAGTGTTAGCTATATATATCAATAAATTATACATCCATATATATACATGGAGTATGTATTTTTGGAAGGGTAACCTGAAGAAAAAAGGCATACAGAGGCAGAATGATGGTGTGCTGAATGCAGATAAGAGCTATCTCACCTGTTTGGCCTTGATGTTGGAGGGGATACTCTCTATCATCCATACAGCTTTCACCTGGTTAACTCCTGCTTTCCCTTTCAGGATCTTTGTCTGATGTCCCCAGGTGAGGTTAGGTGTCATGCTGTGTGCTCTGAGCGCAATGGCATGCTGGTAAATGTCTATAACTGGCTCTTTGAAGGAAAAAACCTGATCTGTAGCAATTTCCATGGTGTAAATATTCACACCATGGTTTATCTCGAGCTACCAACATGATGTCATTGAATGAAAAGTTAGGGAAATGCATGCAGTAGCCAGCATTGAGAGCAACTTCACCACACAGATATGACAGTCATAAAGAACGTCAGGAGCAAGATTATCAGGAAATGATGTGGCATTTATTACCTTTGCTTTTTAGTCTCATTTATCTAATTTATTTTTAATATAATTTATCTAATTATAAGTTTATGTAACAATCTTTAATAATGTCTGTGTTTAAAATGAGCTTGCAAAATTCCTGGAAATTTAACAATCAGCTCCCATAAACTGGCAGATGCCACCTCTTCCTCCTATCCCTGTTCCATAGCATCCTGTATTTATCTCACAATAGCACTACCATGATTGATTTTAATTGCTTGTTTAATTGTCTTTCTTCCCTGATAGACTTTATTCTTGATGAGGGCAGAGACTGCTATTGAGCTACCGCAGTTCCTCACACATCATGTTTCAGAATTTTGTTTTATAAACAAATGAACAAAATGGATAAACAAATGTCATAGGTACCAGCCCTGGTCTCAGCACTAGCTACCAAGAGCCAGCATTTGTGTTACTGCCCAGAATGAACCAGCTGACTCGGCACTATGGGTTGAATTTCAAAGAATCACTCAAAAGTCACCTATCAGAATTCAATGAATTAAGAAAGCTACAACACACATAAATCAAAACACCATATTGTACATTTAAAATATATACAATTTTAAAAAGAAAGCTATAACACAACAGAATATAAGTAAAGATAGAGTTTGGATGAATGCTATTCAATCCATCGATTTAAAAAAGATTTTAAGGACCTGTCATGTTCCAGGCACTAGTGATAAAGCAGTGAACCAAGGAGAAAATTTTCTACCAACATAGGCCTCACATCCTAGTGGTAGAGACAGGCAAAAATATTAACTAAATAATTAATTACTGTCTTACAAAATGCCAAGTAAGGATAAATTCTATGAAGAAACAGAGACAAAATAATAAAGACTGAGAAGTACGAAGATAATGGGGAAAGCCTTCTTGAGGAAGCAGCATCTGTGAAGACACTTGAGTGAGGGGAAGGGACCAGTCACGTGACCATCCAAGGGAATATTCCAGGCAGAACGGACCGCAGAAGCACAGGTGATGTGGCACATGGAGTCCAAGCATGTTGGAGAAATAAGAAAGACATACATATGATTGGAGTGAGGTACGTTAGGGGAAGAGTGTACATGAGATGAAAGCATAGCATGGGGACAGATTATATAGCGACTTAAAGGTCAAAGAAAAGATTTGATTTCATCTTGTGCATGTGATGCTGTCAAATTGTCGGAAAAACAGTTTGCAATATTTCACCAAAGCAGAATGAGTTGAGTGTGTGTGTGTGTGTGTGTGTGTGTGAACTTTAATCACCACCCTGGGTGTAGTTAGCTAATATTTGTTATATTCTGAGCAGTAATTCACACACAGGCGCATTTAGTGTTTGGAAAACCATAATCAGGAGTACACATTTCAGAGCTGCTTTTAGCAAGTGCTTCAAATTTCCCCGTCTAAATCTTCACCAAGACGTTTAAAAATAGCGTTAGGGATATTAGAAATAATCTTACGTTGCTGTGATTAGTAGTATTTAATAAATATAATTGGCTAGAAAGTCTGTATAAACACTCTTTTCCTTGCAGAAAAGAGGTGTAAAAATCTGGCAGGCTCAACAGTCTAACATTTCCAGGACACGGCTGTGGCTCTGAAGTTCTCTTCATCAGGCCTGCATCTCCCCATCCCACCCCATCCCCTTCTATCCTAAGTGCACACACATACACACACTTATATTTAATACAAGACTGTTTAAATATAAGTGTACTAGTAGGTGATACTAGTAGGTGATTGGCTCATCCTGCACTGAAATATTGACAAGGCTGCCTTAAAGTGAATCTTGTGGAATGACAAAAGGACAAAGGACTGAACGAGATTGAATAAGTGCTTTTATATCTGTTTGCTAATAGTTGCTTATACGTGTGGCAGAATTCTGAACATTCCCATACCCTACCAGGGAGTGAAGCTATGGGGACGAAGATGAATGGCACTCATCCACATCTAATGGGAGTGGTATACTGTGTGGAAAACCTGAGGGAGTTGTTGGGCAGCATGATAACATGCCTAACTTGCATTTTCAATTCTCATTTAGAGTAACCTTTATTAATTTTTGAATATTTAAAAGTGTTCAGTAATAATTAGCACATAAGCTTCAAACTTCTTTATAAAATAGAACTATAATAAACAATCATCCCCTTCTGAGGAGAAAATTTGCTGAGGAACAGTAGACATGAGTAGACTGATATGTGGGTGAAATGGGTGTTCTGCAGAAGGCCTGCGCTTTTGAAAACACTAAACCCTTCCAGAACTAAAGATATTTCACATTTCAGTGATTTTCTGTGAGCAAACAAGATTTTCTCAGTATCATGTTATTTACTCTGTTATCTCACACTTCACAGAGAGCCTCTTTCTGTCACTAGGAAGGCTCAAGTGATAAAAGCAGAATGTTTCATGACTATTACTGCAAAACAAATAATTATGCTAAAATATTTTTTACAACCTGGAATCTCTGGGTCAGGAATTCAGGAAGTGCTGGGCTTGGTGGTTCTGGCTTGAGATCTCTCCTGCGGTTATAGCCAAACAATGGCTAGAGCTGGTATAATGAGGACTGGGCGCCTGGGTGATAACCAGGCACCACCCCCCCCACTCTGTCCATTTAGTTTCAGAGTTTCTGCATGTGGTCTCTCTGCATGGGCTAGCTCGGGCTTCCTTACAGTATGGCACCTCGGGGAAGATGGGCTGTTCATATGGCAGCTGACTTTTTTGAAAACAAATGTGCCAAGAAAACATGATAGAAACATGCATTTTTATGACGTCATAAATCACATAGCATCACTTTCAACCAACTCTCTTGGTCAAGGAAGTCACAGAGGCCCTCCGTCTTCAAGGAGAGTGGACTTTGAGTCCCCTTTGATGGCAGGCATGGCAACATTACCCTGTAAGGAGAGCACACATGGGATACTGCAAGATATTGTTGCAGCCATCTTTGGAAAATATAATCTGCAACATTATATTTTTTACCATATTGTCAATATGGGTATGCTGCACACAGACTTGACATAGTGCCATCATCTTAGTCCACTTGGGCTGCTATAACACAATCCCATAGACACGGGTGGCATAAACAACAGAGACTTATTTCTCACAGTCTGGAGGCTGGGAAGTCCAGGATCTGGTGCCAGCATGGTTGGGTTCTGCTGAGGGCTCTCCTTCTGGTTCACAGATGGCCATCTTCTTGCCGTGTTCTGACTTGGTGAGGAGAAGAGAGAAGGTGAGCTCACTCCTGCCTCTTCTTAAAAGGGCACTAATCCCATCATGAAGGCTCCACCCTCATGATCTAATTGCCTCTGAAAAGCTCCACCATCCCACTGGAAGTTATGGTTTCAACATATGAATTTGGGGTGAGGGGAAGGACACAAACATGCAGTTCAAAACAGCCATTATAACCTGTTTCAAGAAGGATCATAGTATAATAATTCACATCCATTTAGCCTTTGCCATGTTCCCAGCACTTGCTAAGTGCTTTATGTGCCTTAGCTTGATCTTCACAACATTTCTATGAGGTAGAGATGACTACTTTCTCCATTTTTCTGAGGAGAAACTGGGTTTCATAGAAATGAAAGTAGCTTGCTGTGGGATGTCCTTACCAACTCAAATCATAATATCATTAAAACAAAGCTGTAAAAACAAAGACACAATAAAAATATCCAATTGATAAAAGGTTTCTCCCTTACATAATTAGAAAAATATAAATAATAAGGAAAATAACTTTATATTTTTGTTCTGTTTTTTTAATAAAATTCTGTCCAGAAATGATCTGATGTATTGATAACTAATCCCTTCAATGTCTTCAGTTTTTATATCTACAGGCAGTGTATTGCTATAAGATGTCATTAGTATTCAGAATGATAAAAACACTTTCCAATAAACCCTCCATTAGCTAGAACCCTATGTTCCCTGAGGACTGGAATTCACCATGGTTTTTCCCTAATTTCATTTGGATAAGAAATTTTTGTCGCTTTTTATTCCTATGGTCATACAACATAAAAAATGGAAAATTCGGAAAAACTAGACCTTTCCCACTAGCTGATAAATCTTTTGGGAAGAAAATGAATCCTATTTCCTTGTTCTGTTAACTTTCTTAGGGGAGTTTTATTAAAGAACCATGCCATTTAAAAGGAAATTTAACTCATCTTTCTAGCCCAGTTTACTCTTATCCTTAGGATTATGTGTATAGGGAGAGCTCTTCACAGAAAAACATTTTGTCCAGAAAATACCCTCTTCTCCCATCCAAACTCCCTGAAGTCTAAATATAATTATTGGACTCTTAATATGTTATTCACACTACTAGTTCTTACCAAAAAAACTCAGTTAAAATATTAACAAGGCTTCCATAAAGTGGATCTTGTGGAATGACAAAAGGACAAATAACTGAATGAGGTTGAATAACTGCTTTCATATCTGTTTACTAAAACTTGTTTATACAAATGGTACTTGATACTTAGAATTTCTGAAACAAACCTGAACTTGAATGGAGCACCCCAGCCCTGTGGAGTGGGGATGTCTTTAAGACTTAGGGTCAGCTGTGAGAGGTGGCTCAAGCCTGTAATTCCAACACTTTGGGAAGCCAAGGCAGGAGGATCACTTGAGTCCAAAAGGTTGAGACTAGTCTGGCCAACATAGCAAAACCCTGTCTCTACCAAAAGTACAAGAATCATCCAGACATGGGTAGCCCATGCCTGTGGTCCCAGTTACTCAGGAGGCTGAGTGGGGAGAATCGCCGAAGCCTGGGGAGGTTGAGGCTACAGTAAGCCATGATCATGCCCCTGCTCAATCGTGATAAAGCCTGGGCAACAGAGTGAAACCCTGTCTCAAAAAACAAACAAATAGAACAAGATTTAGGATTATTTGGTTAAAAAAAAATCAGGAAAAAATCCTTATTCATGTATTACTTTCAATATCTGGGTTATGAGAGCAGTTTCACCAGTAATAGTTACGTGAGAGCACAATCAGAGGTAATATTAACGTTTATATGGGGACCAAATTGTGCAATAACCCAAAAGGAAATATGTAATTTCATAAGTACATCTCTCCCTGATCTTCATCCAGGCAGAATTTGTTGGATCCTCATTTGTTTATACGGTATAATTTTCTCTCTTAACATATTGCATAGTAATCATTTCAAATCCTTGCTAGCCACTTACTTGTTTCGTAACCACAGGAAAAGTACGTAACATTTCTGTGCCACCATTTTCTCATCTGTACAATGGGAATAACAAAAAGGTTATATCACAGAGTTGTTAGGATGTCTTAATGTTTGATAAATTAACCACTGATTATGTTTGTGTCTCTCTTCTGCACAAAACATTCAGGAAAAAAAGAAATTCAGAAGAACCAAACAAGACTCACCAAGCAGTTAAATACCTAGATGTTAATCATATCTTATTATAGAAAGATAAATTTAAAAAGTCCAACCCTAGTGACATTTTAACAGGGCCTTGATGATACATGCTACGATATGCATAAAGGACAATATAATCACAATCAAAGATTTTCTTCCTGAACTGCTCTTCAACCTATGTTTATTTCCTTTGGCCCTTGGCCATCTTGTTTCATTCTCTTGCCTCTCCTAATGAATTTTTCATTTTGATTCAACTTTTGAACTGTTTTTTAGTTTGTTAATGTTCCATTTCTTTTCCAAACCTTTCAGCAGTTTGCTGCTTCCTGAAACAGTGTCTCTTAATTTACACTCCTTTGGCATTGATCCAGTTCTCCTTCCCTTCAGTGTCCCCCACCAACTACCGTGCACCTCCTCTTGCCATGTGTGACCCTGACTGGCATGAATCACCGCTCTCCCTGCCTAAACCAGAAAGAGCTGGACAGGGAGCTAGCCAATATGTAAACCTATGTCAACCAGGATAGGGAGGTAAAACGCAAAATTTAAAAGAGTCGTTTTATAAGATTATGAGATTGGGGATAATTACTCACCCCTGCAAATATTCTTTGATTTTTTTTTTTTTTTCTTTTTTGTGAGACAGAGTCTCCCTCTGTCACCCAGGCTGGAGTGCAGTGGCGTGATCTCGGCTCACTGCAAGCCCTGCCTCCCAGGTTCAAGCGAGTCTCTGACCTCAGCCTCCCGAGTAGCTGGGACTACAGGCGCCCACCCCTATGCCCGGGTAATTTTTTGTATTTCTGGTAGAGATGAGGTTTCACCATGTTAACCAGGATGGTCTCGATCTCCTGACCTCGTGATCCGCCCGCCTCAGCCTCCCAAAGTGCTGGGATTACAGGTGCGAGTCACTGCGCCCGGCCATTCTTTGATTTTAAAAAGGGTCAGGGGAAGGAGTATAAACGTGGATAGACCTTACAGTTTTCAAATGTTTGAAGACACAACTAAGAATTTTGACAATTCCAGCTCTTTGTGAGAATTTGAAAAGCAGGAGTACCTTATATCTGATATTCTTGTACAGTGAAAACAGCAGGGACGTAAGAACCTGGCATAAGAACCTGTACGCCAGTCAGGGTCATACATGGCAAGAGGAAGTGTACAGTAGTTGGTGGGAGGCACCAAGGGGAAGGAGATCTGGGTCAATGCCAAAGGAGTGTAAATTAGGAAACACTGTTTCAGGAAGCAGCAAGCTGCTGAAAGGTTTGGAAAAGAAATGGAACATTAACAAACTAAAAAACTGTTCAAAACAGTTCAGACATAGGTCAAAGTCAGGTTCTATCACTAAGTAGCATATGACTGTGACTTTGACTCAGACCTTCTGCTACAACTTCTCATCTGTAAAATATGTTTAATAATATCAACCTTACAGGAATGTTGTAAAGATTAAAGATAAAATAGACCAATGGCTCAATAAAGATGACTTGAGTAAATGAGTGCTGAGAGTGCCCTGGAATTGCAAGAGAAGTCCCCAAAAGGGTGGAGTTGAAGGAGCAGCTATCGGGATGGGAGAGATTAGGGAAGGAGAGGTTTGAAGACTCAACTGCATTTCCTTGGCTTATTCATGTAAAGTAACTGCTATGGACTGTTTAAAAAAAAAATAATGTTTTGTTTTGTTTAAACCTTTTGTTTAAAAAGAATCCTGAAACCAGTGTATGACCAGCTGACAAGATATTTCCTTTTCTTTCAGAATTAGTACCTCTACAAATTCTTATTGTAATGCAAGTAAGTAAACTCAAGACAGAATACGTGAAAACGCAAAAGGAAAACCAACCTCAACCAACCCCCACCCATCTGATGGCCCTGTGAGAACTTCAGCACAAAGAGAATAAATCACATTTGTCCCCACAAAGATTGATGGTGAAAAGAATCCTACCACAGAACTCATTTATATTACAGGAGAAACTGTAATGCCAAAACTTATCTGGGGGCAAAGCACAGTTATCCAAGCACTTTGGGAGGCTGAGGTGGTAGGCTCACTTGAGCCCAAGAGTTCAAGACCAGCCTGGGTAACATGGTGAAACCCTGTCTCTACAAAAAAATACAAAAAAATTAGCTTGACATGATGAAGTGCACCTGTAGTCTCAGCTACACAGGAGGCTTGGGTGGGAGGATCACCTAAGCCTGGGAAGTTAAGGCTGCGGTGAGCCATGATCACACCACTGCACTCCAGCCTGGGCAACAGAATAAGACCCTGTCTCAAAAAAATAAAAATTAATAACTTTCATCTGAAGTCTGAAAGTAGATATCATTTTGTGTTTCACATACAGAGAGGTATTGAATAGAAAGCAAAGTTGTTCTGCTTTAGAAATGGAACTAAAATTTGGGGGATTGAGGGGTGAAACAAAAGAGGAGAAATGACTTGGAAGCTGTTATGGGCTGAATTGTGTGTCCCTGAAAATTTACAGATTGAAGCCTTAGCCTCCAGAATCTCATAATGTGACTCTAATTTGAGATAGCGTCTTGAAAGAAGTAATTAAGCTTAAATGAGGTCACTTAAATGAGGGTGGCCCGAATCCAATCTGATTGTGTCCTTGTAAGAAGAGCTGAGGACACACAGACACTAGGGATGTGTGTGCACAGTGGAAAGGCCAGGTAAGGGTGCAGAAAGAGGGCAGCCGCTTGCAAGCCAAGGAGAGAGGCCTCAGGAGAAATCAACCCTGCCTACACCTTGATCTTCGACTCTAGTTCCAGAACTGTAAGAAAATATGTTTCTGTTGTTTCACAGAATACACCCAGTCTGCGTCCTTTGTTATAGCAACTCTAGCAGACTAATACTGGAGATGACAGGGAAAGGACATGAGCAGGAGTGGGCAATGCGGTGACCAAGAGTGAAAGCAAGCAAGTCTAAGGAGAAACAGCCAGTAAGAAATGGTGGATAGATGGCCAGTGGAGGCCACGGTAGAACCATGATGACTGTTACTAAATTTTAACCTTTGGCTGGTAGTCAGTAATACTGTAATTCTACTGTACAACTCCAAAGCTTCAGTAATAGGATGCTACATATAAATATCTTGTAGGGATTTGTGTGTTTGTTGTTGTTGTTTTAGTCAATGAAGGAATCAAGGCATTGTCTAGAGGGGGGGCAAAATGATTTAGAAAAAAGATTGCAATTGCAAGAAGCAAGAGGGAGGTGAAAACTAAAACTTCAACAGCTACAGATATCAGAGCAAGAGGAGACTATGGAGACCTAAGTTATCCAAGCAGCTGCTTCTGGGACCACTGGTGCAACTGGACAGCATGGAATGAATGCCCTGAGGGATGCTTGGTTTCTGCCTTGAAGGGCCCCGAGGGATTTTGGCATGCCCGGAAAGTGAATCTTAATTTAATTTTTAATTTTTTTAATTTTTAATTTTTTGAGACAAGGGTCTCGCTCTGTTGCCCAAGCTGGAATGCCAGTGGTGTGATCATGGCTCACTGCAGCCTCAATCCCCTGGGCCAAAGTGATCCTCCCACCTCAGCCTCGCAAGTAGCTGGTACTATAGGCAAGCACCTCCATACCCGGCTAATTTTTTGGTAGCAGTGGGGTTTCACCATGTTGCCCAGGCTGGTCTCAAATTCCTCAAGTGATCAGCCCGCCTCAGCCTCCCACAGCAATGGGATTACTGGCAGAAAATGAATCTTAACTAGACAAGAAGAAAGGAAAATGTTTAATACATAGTTGTCATTTGGTGTACTACTTTACACTGAATTTCACATTAAAGGAAGACAATTAAATGTATCCACTGTGACTGAGCTCAGATACCTTCTGAAAAGGTTCTGTGTAGTAGACAGTTAATGCTTTTTCTGATTTAACATTAGCAGAAAATAGGAGTTTAGATGCTATATGTTAAATCTGTGCTCTCGAATTTAACAGGTGATAACCCTGATTAGACTTAGGCTAGTGTCTCAATACTCATCTTTGCCTTGATATATTGTCATGTGATGAATAATAAATATGCTGATACATGATCAATAATAAATACCTTGGCATGTTAATGTGAAACATACTAGAAAGAATGAAAATGGACTGAAAAGAGTCTTTCTTTGACATTCTAAATACTTCATTACCTCTAAAGCACACGTGACCGTCTTAGCTAACATGCAAAAGAAATTACTGTGGAACGAGGCTACTTAGTTTAACATTTCACTTTATTTTTTCAGCCAGCTAAAGAAGGATCTCTATGTAAGAAAAATAGAATTTTCCATCTAGTGACCAGATTTTGAAGAATGATTTTTTTAAATTATTGAATTTGTAGTAATTATTATTCCAAACAACTGATTTTTGAGGGCTCAAATACTGATCTTTCTATAATTGTAGTCCCATCAGTTTCAGTTAGGTTCTCCAGTGTAATTCCTGACTTCTAAGACTGGGATTTGAATTATGCAATTTTTATCAATTCAGCAAAATGTACACATGTGCTGTGGTGAGGGTTTCGTCTTCCTGAGGTTATGCTTATGGGCAGGGGAGAAAAAAAGATCTCCAATGGATAAACTGTCATTATAGCTTGGTCATAGTGGACTTTCCTAGGCTTCTTTTTTACTACTTAAACAGGAAGCTAAAGAGACAAGAACTTTCTTCACAAACCTAACTTCATATGTTTTTTTTAAAACTGCATAAACCAGAGCCAAAAATAACTGCCTGATAACTTCTTCTTTAACTCCAAGTTACTTTCCAAATTATGCCTTTTTATAACAGGAAATAAACTATGTTGATTGTATTTTATATAGGAGTATGCTTTCCATGATTGTCTAAAATAGACTAAAATAGAAATTTTCATAACAGCCTAATTTGAACATAAGTATTTTGCTATTTAACACTATGAACACAATAAGCTATTGTAATACTTTTATTATAACATAATGTATTATATATATGTGGGTGTGTGTACATATATATATATATAGAGAGAGAGCATATATATAGAGAGAGAGAGAGAGAGAAAGAAAGAGAGAGAGAGAGTCTCACTCTGTCACCCAGGCTGGAGCGCACTGGTGATATCTCAGCTCACTGCAGCCTTTTGACCTCTCAGGATTCAAGGTCCTCCCACCTCAGCCTCCTGAGTAGCTGGGAATTCAGGCCTGTGCCACCATGCTTGGCTAATTGTCTTGTATTTTTTGTAGAGACATAGTCTCACTTTGTTGCCCAGGCTGGTCTTAATTTAAACTCCTGGGTTTAAGTGATCCTCCCACCTCAGCCTCCCAAAGTATAAGGATTACAGGCGTGAGCCACAGCACCCAGCTGTGTTATATATTTAGTTGTCAACTTTTTCACAATCAGCTTTCACGCTAGAATTCAAACTCTTTGAAGGCAGGAGCTTTGTTTGGTTTCACTGCAGTTTCATTAACTGAATGAGTGAATTTCTGATTGTTACCTGTACATACTTACGTCTCATGTTTCTTTTGCTCTATAAAAATAACTAAATTGATTATATCATAATATGAAGATGGAAAATAAAACATTCCTGCTGTTTCATAATTACAAACCTTAACAGAATTAATCCAAAAAAATTGTATTACTCCTTTAAGCAATACATGGCTTACTTATTGTTTCTCTAGTTTTGAATTCTATGATTTTCAAATACAAAGGAAAATAAATGGAAGGAATAATAATAAAGCCACTTGGTAAGTTCATAATTTTCCCATGGTGATGGGATAACAAAAAGGGTACATTTTTCAAAAATAAAGAATTATCTTGTATTGGGTTTTATGTATGTTTTTAAATTGAAATGCATGTATAAACTTTCATATGTATTGTGAACTAAACCAAAATTTAAGTAGAAATATCTTTAACTGATAACACCTTTTATAATTTAAGCTTTTCAGTGGTCAGTAATTAAGTAAGAAACAGTTTTTATATTTTCTGCGTTGGACAAAGTATGCTAAATGGTAAGAGTAAATCTACTGTGTCTGGTAAAGCAATATATTCCAGGAAAAAAAGGTACTTTTTTTTTTTTTTTTTTTTTTTGAGACGGAGTCTCGCTCTGTCGCCCAGGCTGGAGTGCAGTGGCCGGATCTCAGCTCACTGCAACCTCCGCCTCCCAGGTTTACGCCATTCTCCTGCCTCAGCCTCCCGAGTAGCTGGAAAAAGGTACTTTTTAAAACCACTTTGACCAATGAAATTAGATGTAGTAGTCAGGCTCTTTTCTCCTGAGGAATGTTCACCAAGTTCCCGTCAAACCTGCCTGTGTTCAGCTCCTCAAGTACACACCCCAGGTCTTTTCTTTTCTTGCAGATTGTGCATTTACTATTCTCTGTCTTCTGGAGCATTCTTTTCCTTGCTTTTGTAGCAAATTTCCCCGGAATTTTTTATGTCCCAGCTTATATGCATCCCCTCAGAGAGGTCTTCCTTGACCACACTATCTAAGTAATTCATTTTTAACTATTGAACCTAATTGTTTATTTGTATTTCTTTGTATTATTTTTCTTCCTCTCCTCCCTCTCCCCATTCAACTGAAAGGAAGAACAGATATTATTTCCCATGAAAAGGAGCCTATTTCAAGCTTTACGGTAATTTAGAGGAGAAAGATAATACTTCTTTTGGGATGGCCAGGTAGGTTTTGCAGGACACATGCTGTTTCCTTCCACCACAATGGAATAAATAACATTCCTTCTGATGGCTGCTAGCTCATACAACCAGTGTGACCACTGAGGGAAAAGGGAATAGTTACCCATTGATTCCAGCTTCCTTTCCTCTATCAGCTGTGTGCAATTGCTGCCCATTTGTCAAAAATTCCTGCTTTCACTATGTTCATGTTTTCCTCTCCTTTGCTCATAAACTTGTGAACTCCCCTAAAAGTTGTGATTAATCACATTTGCCTTAGCTACTCCGAGCTCTTCACCTCTCTGAGTATTTGTAGAACGGTGGAGAGTCTCATGGTAGGAGGGAGTCCAAGGATAGTGATGTGGTAGCATTTCACTGACTACATAAACAAAACCAGAAGAAAGACAGAGATTTGGGCTTTGGAGACCCCACAGCAATCCACCTCCCTTCGGGCCCAGGCACATGATGGCCATTCCCTCTCATTACTTTCACTTGCAACCTGTGCGTTTATTTCTAGTTCTATAAATGTTGCTCTCTAATTGCCTCTAATGAATGTTCTGTCACACTTGAGCAGGTGAGGGCATTAAACTAGCCAAAGGCCACAGTTGTCTCCAAATTCTGAGGAGAAGAGGTTAGTGTCAAAACATGGCCTGTGTTTGGAATAAATTGTCATAGGTATATCAGTGGGTTTGCTACGAAGACATACAAGGAAAATGTGCTGCTGTTTCATGCTTCTTAGCTCAAAATCACAGTGATATACTTCTTATCTTTTCCAAGAAGAGTCACACGACCAGCCCCACATTGGCATGCAAACTCATTCCCAGCCACATGAATCAAGTGAGATGGGAACACCAATGCATTTGAGTCCACAAAGGTTAACCTTTTTCTGGGGGGAAAAAGTGTTATCATAAATTCCCTGAAAGTGTGTACATGATTATTTACCATTTCCTAAACCTGAATACATTTATAAATAGTGCCATTTAGCTATTTTCAATTAAGTCTTTTGTTTCCAGAATTCTTATAGAGGAAATCCTGCATGGACCTTACCAGCTATCAAAGTCATTTTAGCAGAACTTACAGCCTGCTACAAAATCGGTGTCCCAACAAAGACAAAATGGACATCCCTTCAAAAATGCAGCTGGCAGCCTTTTTTGCTCAGTTGATATTTGTTAATGCAAAGATTGGTACCACTATCCTTTGGAAGGAAGCAAGGGAGAGACATAGAGAAAGAGACAAACAAAGAAACAAAGTTTCTATCAATTGTTTTCTATTTAAACTATTTTTAAAAGTTGCATTTGCACTTCTCATGGAAAAGATGATGTAGCATAATTAGGACATGTGCTTATTTCCCTAAACAGCTCATAATTTTCCATCTGCAAAAAAATGTCATTTGACTTCAGTAAGCTGAAAACACTCAAGAAACAAAGGGAACATAAGCTGAATGTTGATTATAGTTTTAGATTTGCTATTTCCCAATATATTGCCCATTTAAATGCAGTAACTTTATTTTGTTGCAGATTCCCAAGTCCCAGTTATTCTGCATTCTCTATTATTACATACAGTAGCATTTCTCATCATGTATGTGCAGAGTGTGCCCCATTAAAATACTTTTATTTTTAAATGTTTTTCTCTTGCTGCCAATTTGTCCAATTTCCTAGCTATAACTGGTTTTCTCTTCTTTGCTTGTAAGATGGAACACGTGATAAACTAACATGATTTCCTACATTTAATGTCATATATAACTATGCATTTATCTGAAACATATTTCCTACACTTTGAATTTAGCACAAACTCTAGAATCTCAGGTATTGTTTCTGAGAGTTAACATTCAACTTTCAGTGAGGCCTTACTAAGTTCCAGGCACTTGGAACTAAGTAATCTTTGTATGTGTGAGCTCATTTAATCTTTACAACAACATTCTGGAGGAGGTGCTATTTCTGTCTCTATGGACAGAAAGGCCCAGAGAGGTTACAGAGACCCAGAGAAAGTAAATAGCTTGCTCGAGGTGCCTCAGTTAGGAAGTGACCAATACAATATTCGAACTAAGGCAGCCTGACCACAAAGCCCTTGCTCCTAACGGTAGTGCTATAATAAAATGTAGAGTAGTGAATGGATCTGTAATTTATGAAAAAAAAATTTTTTGAGACAGAGTCTCGCTCACTCACCATGGCTAGAGCGCAGTAGTACAATCATAGCTCACTGAGGCCTTAAACTCCTGGGCTCATGCAATCCTCCTGCCTCAGCCTCCCAAGTGGCTGGAACTACAAACACACACCACTGTGCTTGGCTAATTTTTTGTAGAGATGGGGTCTTGCTATGTTACTAGGGCTGGTCTTGAACTCCTCAGCCTCCATAACTGTAAGAGATAAATTCCTTTTCTTTATAAATTTCCCAGTTTCAGGTATTTTGTTATAAGCAACAGAAATGGACTAAGACATCAGTACATTCCCATTTTCTCTTCCACTTTTCTGTGGCTACATATAGTCATCCTTTCCCATCAGAGAGCTATTACTCAATCAAAAAAGCAGAAATTTTAGAACTCATGTAGTAACTGGTCAGTCATCCAATGATATTACATCATGAGGATAAGCTTCAAGGAATAGTGTGTTTAAAATTGCAACAGAAAATATATTAAATTAATGTACAAAGGACCTTGACACAAATGCTCCATGCTTTGGGACATCTATTGAAATTTAGTTGCAGACTATTTCCTTATTGAGTTTTGCTTTTCTGCTTTCCTGGAATATAGTCATAAAGCCAAATTTGACAACCTTATACTGGTAAATCACATTCTGCCACATTACATTATTTCTTTATACTCCCACAGAGATAGTTAATGACTATTTTAGAAGAATAGAAAAGATGATAAAGACTCAAAAAATGTAATGTTCAACTTTTATAAAGTATTCTAAAATAACTTCTCAGTTTCAAAAATATTCTTACCTTAAGCACTCATTATATGTTATTTAAAAGGAAAATTCTAGGATGTGTTAAAAACCACCCCCAAAACAGTAAAGTTTATAAGCTAATAGACATTCACGGCAACTTGCTCTGTTCTTATCCAATTGATACTTTCTTATCTTTAGTCAAAACAATGGACATTTATAACAACTTGGTCTGTTTTTAATCAATTTGGCACTTTCTTACCTTTAGTCATTCCCTCAAAAACTCCTATAACAGGCTTCTCTGTCTATGGAGTAGCCATTCTTTTATTCCTTTACTTCCTTAATAAACTTGCTTTCACTCTATGGACTTGCCATGAATTATTTCTTGCCTGACATACAAGAACCCTCTCTTGGGGTGTGGATCCAGATCCCTTTCGGGTAACATCTTTCTGGTGACCACGGAAGGTACTATAGTGAGGAAACCCCCAACTCAAAAGCTACCTTTGGGTAAGTGATGGGGTTCGGTAGCATCTTCCTGGCAAACCCTGAAGGGACAATATTGAAGAGACCTCTGACCCAAGAGAAAATCATCTGTGTGCACCAACTGGCTGACTTTGGGGAAGTAGGGTGCATTTACCTGGGTAAAGGATGGGATTGGGTTAGAGGCCCAATTTAGGGTAGTTACAGTCTCTCCTAAAACAGAGTGGGTAAAAGGTCCTTCTTAAGAAAATGCTGGGCCGGGCGCGGTGGCTCAAGCCTGTAATCCCAGCACTTTGGGAGGTCGAGACGGGCGGATCACAAGGTCAGGAGATCGAGACCATCCTGGCTAATACGGTGAAACCCCGTCTCTATTAAAAAATACAAAAAACTAGCCGGGCGAGGTGGCGGGCGCCTGTAGTCCCAGCTACTCGGGAGGCTGAGGCAGGAGAATGGCATAAACCCGGGAGGCGGAGCTTGCAGAGGGCTGAGATCCGGCCACTGCACTCCAGCCTGGGCAACAGAGCGAGACTCCGTCTCAAAAAAAAAAAGAAAGAAAAGAAAATGCAAGGATGCTTGACCAAACTTGGGTCTGAGGCCCAACTTAGGAAGGTTAGAGTACTTCCTAAGATGTAGGGAGTTAGAGTCCCCTCTCAGTAAAGTCCCTTTGGCTAAGAATGGGTTTGGCACTATGGGACGTTAACTACTATCTTCTTTGGATTAATCTGCCTTGCACTCTTTGCTGATAACTGTGGGTAACAGAATTAGGCATGTACAGGACCATGGGACATGAGGAGCTTTTTCCTCCCCAAAAGGGGAAACTGGAAAGCTGATGGGTCTGCTGGAAGAGATCCCTTCACTACCGACAAGCGGAAAATGCCATATTTTCATTTGCTAAATCTGGCATCCCTATTGTCTAAGTCCATTTGTGCTGCTGTAACAAAATACCTAAAATTGGATAATTTATAAAGAACAGACATTTATTTATCACAGTTCTGGAGGCTGGGAAGTCCAAGATGAAGGCACTGGCAGGTTTGGTTGTCTGGTGAGGGCTTCTTTCTGTTTCCAAGATGGTGCCTTGTTGCTGCATCTTCCAGAGGACAGGAATGCTGTGTTCTCACTTGGTAGAAGGGAGAAGGGCACAAGAGGGGCAAACTTCTTCTGTCAAACCCTTTGATAAGGACACTTAATCCCACTCTTATGAGGGTGGACTCCTCATGACTCAATCACCTAAAAGCCACAGCTCCCAATACTGTTGAATTAAGGATAAATTTCAATGTGAGTTTTGTAGGAGACAGACACATTCAAACCATAGTACTTACCATAGGGTTAAATACAAGTTTCTGTTTTATCATGGGTTAAAAAATGTCTTGATGATCAGACATATTGAATGGTGATGGCCACCCAATAAGATTTGCCAGGTATCAGTGCAGAAACTAATATTGATCATCCTTATAATCTTTTAAACTTTTTAATAAATTATTTGAATAAAACAATTTAGGTTAAAAATAAATAACTTGGATAGAAAAATCTTGGCTGTTCAGGCAAACCATCTTCTGAGACCTGGTCCTGCACTTAAGTAAGTATATGCCATTGGAAAACCATTTATCCTCTACAACTTTGTATTAATAAAATGAACATAATTCCTTTCTTATTGTGTTGCGAAGGAAAGAGGTAGATTCAATTGTGAAAGTTTCTTTATACCCATTCGTCTCTGACTCTGCTCCGTAGACATAATCATTGCTGACCATTGGATGTGTAGCATTCTCACCATTTTGTATACACTTGTATATTTGTGTGTATGTGCACAAGTTCTTTATTTACAAAAATTGAATTATATTTTACATATTGAATTGAGACTTGCATTTTCATTTAAAAGTCTTGGATATCTAAAAGCACTTTTATTTATTTAATTTTACTAAATAGGTAATACATATTCTTTGTGCTGGGCTGAGTCCAAAATAGGCCACCATGATCTCCAATTTGTGGTATTCACGCCCCCCGTGTAATTCCCTCCCCTTGAATGCGGGATGGCCTAACAACTTGTTCTAAGGAATCGAATATGGCAAAAATAATGGGATGACATTTTCATGATTAGGTAACACAAAATTTTGACTTCTGTTTTGCAAGGAGACTCCCCTATTGCCTTCTCGGCTTGTGTGCTTTGATAAAGCAAGCTGTCATGTTGGAGAACTAGGGATGCCTCCTGCAAATAGATAAGTGGGAACTGAGGCCCTCAGTCCAATAGTCCTCAAGGAATTGAATCCTGTCAACAACTATGCAAGCTTGGAAGCAGATCCTTCCACAACCAAGCCTTTGAATGAGACTCAACTCTGACTGACACTTTAACACCAGCTTCGTGAGACACTCTGATACAGAGAACCTAGTTAAGCTGTGCCTGCATTCCTGACCCACAGAAACTCTGAGATAATATATGTGTGTTGCTTTAATCTGTTTAATTAGTGGTAATTTGCTACTCAGCAATAGGTAGCTCATGCACACATTATACAAAATTTAAAAGCTATAAAAATTATTTCTCTGAAAATTTGTTTCCCTCCCATTCTTTTCTCTAGCCAATCAGATCCCTTTCCCAGAAGCAAACAAACACTGTTACGAGCATCAATTTAGATAGTCAATCTGAAAGCGCTTCAGATTTTTAAAGGACCATGTATATTAAAGGTACGGATACTATTCTTATTACAATTCAAAGATTTACAGATGATTCTAAGATCTTTGATTAGTGAAAGTGAGAACATGAGACCAACCTGGGCAACATAGTTAGACCTCATCTCTACCAAAACAAAAAAATTAGCTGGGCAAGGTGGCACATGCCTGTAGTCCCAGCTACTTGCTAGGCTGAGGTGGGAGGATCACTCGAGCCTAGGAGGTCAAGGCAACAGTGAGTCATGATTGGGCCACTGCACTCCAAGCTGGATGACAGAGAAAGACCCTGTCTCAAAAAATAAAAAAATTTTTTAAAGGAAGTGAAGATAACAGGGATAACTACAGAATTATCTCACAAGAGACTGTAAAGAAAAGGCAAAAAAAATAGCAGGTAAGTAACAGATAAGTGTCAGATAATTTACAGGTCAAATGCAAGTGGGAATATTTACACCAGGTATAAATCCAAAGTACATTTACAAGATTTTGTAAAAGGAACTGTTACTTATTACCAGAAAGGGATCAAACAATTATTAAATACTTATCCCTAATATCATTGATTCAGTGACCCATGCTGACCATAATGCAAGGCATCTTCAGGATGCGTGAAAACAAAAGACAAAGCATTGTATTGAATGGTTCAAAGCTATGCTCATGCATCTGACACAGTATATGGAATACAGTCCATTGCACCTCAAAACTGACTTGATGTAACTAGAAATGACAGGGTGGGGATGAGGGTAAAGGATTGACTCATATACTTGAGCTAAATAATAGACTAAAATTAAAAAGATATTTCATCTGGAAGAGAGGTGAGCAAACTTTTTCTGTAAAGGGTCAGAGAGCAAATATTTTAGGCTTTGCAGGCCATATGGTCTCTATCACAACTATGCAACTCTACCATTGTAGCACTGAAGCAGCCATAAATGATGCGTAAATGAATGGGTGTGGTCATGTTCCAATAAAACTTCATTTACAAAAATAATCTATGAGTGGGTTTGGGCTAAGGGCTTTTGAGCTACTGATCTACAAAGATAAAGACAAATGATGCAAGCAGCTGAAGTCTTTTAGTTTCATATGATTAAAAGCTTGAAGATATCAGAAAAGACCCAGATGCCAAGAAGAAACCCATCTCCCCACCTCATAATGTCAATTCCAGTACTGCTTTCTGAGTACATGGAATCGACTATCATTGAGGGCATCTTTTGTTGTTTGAACTAAATCTGCTCTAATCTTCATTCCTTGTGATTTTCTGCCCTTTTAGAATTTAAGTTGTCTTAGAGCTGAAATGAAGCCACAAGTCAAGAACCATCCCCTTTTTTCTCAATGCCCTGCCTTCCTACCGTCTGTCTTCCAGCTGGGGGAGTCTAGAACTGGAATTGTAGTGCTACATAGGAAATACTGTTTTTAATAGAGGTCTCATTTTTATCTTTTGAGATTCCTATCACCCTTTTTTTTTTCAAAAATGCATTTTGGTTAACTGCATAGATACATACAATGCATATTTTTAAATCATAACAACTGAAACTGATATTTTTATTTAGTTGTTTCAAAGCAACTAAAATTAACATTTACATGCCAATGTATAGAACTAAATGTTTTCTATTTTGTGCAATATTTACTCCAACACTTAGCTTTCTTTTAGAATTCTTCCTGAATTCTTAGATTTCTTTTAGTAAATTCCTCAACTGTTTACTATATACTTTTATGTTTCACACATTTTTGTGTGGTTAAAAAAAAAAACCACTCAAATCCTGTGTGTGAAAGAAAGATCTACACACAGCCGTGTACCCACTCAAACCTGGTACAGTAGGATAAAAGTTTAATCTTATTTCCTAGTCCTAATCTGCCTGTCCACCTGGTTAACACTCAGACTAGAAGATAGGACCACAAAAAATAATAAGTCAGCTGCCAATTTTATAAAACTGCTGTGGAAGTAAAACATGTTTTAGAAAAATAGACTTACTGTATGTAGGATTTCCATCCTTCTTACAAAGTAAAATTTTTATACTCATTTGTATTCTAGTCAGGGATTACAAAATGTTTGTAATCTTTGTAATCATCATCTTTGTAATCTTTGTAATGAAACTCTGTCACTCTTTTCCTTCTAAATTCAGAATAACATCATCTGTACCATAAACCGGATTCCTAAGAGACCAAGCTTGATGAAACAGCATGTATGTTTTAAATCTTACTAGAGGTTAAGACACCACAATTTCACTTGTGTCTGAACCAACTCCTCGTAAACAAAAATAGAGCTGAAACCCCAGTCTGAGATGCTTTGGCACTGTCTAAAAACAGAAAAAGGCCACTTCACTGATCGCAGCCTCCACTTCCTCCCCAACCCAGACAAATGGGTGTACCCACTCTGCTGATATGCCACACATAACCTCTTTTGCTACTTCACTAAGAACTCTGGCTAACCCCTTAGCCCAGCTGTGACCCGCAGACCAAAAGACCACCAAAGGCTTAGGAATATCAGTGAAATAAATATACAGGAAAGGATCAAAACTTCAGCTCCCAACAATAAACAGTTTCTTACATAACCTACTGTTTCCTCTAATTATGGTCATCTCCATATGAGGATGGTAGAGTGCTTTAAAATTCTTCAAGTTTCTTAGAATTTACCTCCCACACAATATTCGATCTGGTGAGAGGCAACTAAAACTAAAATTAATCTGTGAACACATCCTTACTAGTAAACGGAAGTCATTCAAAACCTTCAGAGAACATGACTTTAAGTTCTCAAATATAACTAGATGGGTTGATTTTAACTTGATCTCTTATTTATTTATCTATTTATTTATTTATATAGAGACAGGGCTGTTGCCATGTTGATCAGGCTGGTCTTGAACTCCTGAGCACAAGTGATCAAAGTGCTGGGATTACAGACTTGAGGACGGAGCCTGGACAATTGAACTTGATCTCTAACTGCCACTGTCTACTTGTTAGCAGGTCAAAAAGCAAAGGGTATCCAAAAAACAGGTAGCCTAACTAAGAAGTAAAAGCAAATGATGCTGTGCCAACAATTCAGAAGCTGTGAGATGAATTTATCATTTAGTGGAAGGCAGCTGTAGCCTCTTTCTTCTCAGAAACAAGCTAACTTAACAATATTTAATTATGTGGTATAGGCAAGATAAAGTTCAGGTTCCCAGATTCCCAACATTGGACACTATCCACTAAAACCTATATCAAAGCTGATTCTCTTCTTGCAAAAGTGGGAAAAACAAAAACAGAGGATCAAGAGAAGCCCACTATCCTAATCACTTATCTCCTGATATTGCATACCATCTTCTTGTGGAAATAAATGAGTCACATACTTACTGTATAAAATAATCGACTTCAACTTTAACATATTAGTAACCTCGCATGAGCTTATTCTGGCTTTCAGAAATGGGGGAGCAAAAATTAATAGAAAATAGATACATATAAAGTTATAGCACCATAACTTAAATTCAGTTTCACGATTCTAGTGACCTGGAACACAGATGATAAAAGCCAAAAGCTATGAACTGAGCAATATTATGCATATGACATTGTGTCAATTAAGTTAACATCTGCTATCGTAACAGATATCAGACACTTAAGGCAATAGAAACTTATTTCTCATTTATACTGATGGCAACGGTGGGCCATCTGGAGCGGCTGCTGCCACCTTGGCAGCTGCAGCTGGGAGGCGCCAGCGGAGGTGGCAGGAACAGCTGTAGGAGCAGCCCTGAGCGGAAGGGGGTACCCCTGTGCCCTGTGTCCAATGTCCGGGAGGCAGCAGACTGCGCCACCCCCCCGCCCCCCACCCCAGCACGGCCGGGCAGGACACACCCCCAGGCCCAGAGCCTCCGTAGCTCGGACCCTGGCCCCGCGTTGCTGCTCTCATCCGCTGCTGCTGCAGGGAGGACATGTGGAAGAGGCGGACCGTCCCCGAGGCCCACAGCCCTGGGGGCCACCACGGTGGGTCCAGACCAAGTAGTCCGCTGGCAGTGGAGCAGCGGTGAGGCAGAGAGGGTCCCCAAGGCAGAGTTGGGTCCGGGGCAGTGTGACACTTGCACACGGAGCGTGGTGGCTAGGCCAAGGTGCTGACCTGGGGTGCACTTCAGGGCCCCATGGCTGAAAGTGGGAGCAGTGCCTGCTTCAGGACCCGGCCAATGGTGCAGTGACAGCACCCACCCCACCAAGCCAGGTTCCTGCACCTTGGGAGAAGGTCCAGCACAGGCTGACTGGGGCTGGGACTGTGTCCAGGGGGTCCGTTCAGCATTGAAGTGACCACCGGGCCTGACACTGTCGACTGAGGGTCCGGGTCCCCGATCCACTCCCAGAAGGTCCCCCTCAGAAAGGGCTGCGAGCTGGGTGGGCAGGATCCCCACCCTCCCAGGAACAGGAATTGCAGTCTGCACCCTAGGGGGCCTGTCTGCTCCTGCTGCCTGGTTTCTCCCCACTCCTGGCACCCACTCCAATCTTGGAGTGGGGTTGGGGCCAAGCTGGAGAGCTGTCACAGCCCAGCCAGGTGTGGACATGCTCGGCACAGCGCTGACACATCAGCCCCCTGCCACCTCGGCCTCCTCCAGACTGTAGGCACTGATGAGTGTTGCGGAGAGGGAAGTGGAGGTGAGGATGAAAGCAGCCCAGTGCTGACTTGCAGGTGCCCCTTTGTGCAAGTAGTCTGGGTGCCATGGACAGCCACAAGAGGCAGACCAGCTCCTGGGCAGAAGGGGGCAGATCCGGGTGAGGCCCCACCTTCAGGCCAGGGAGAGCCTGAAGGCTGGGGGCCAGGCTGCCAGTCCCACAGACTGGAGTGGAGAATTGTGGTACCTTTTCCAGGCCTGTCCATGGTTGCCCATGGACCAATTGGTATGCACTTCTTCACCTCTGAGGTCCGTAAATGCCCTGGGCTCAGCAACACAAGGGCAGAGGATGGAGAGATAATGGGACAGCCAACAGCAGAGAGGACCTACCCACTCTGCTGAGAACTGAACAGTTTTCGGGATGACCTGCCTATATCTCTGACAGGAGCTGAACACTTACCAGGACACCCTAGCTACGGAGAGGAGCTGCCCACTGTGGGTCTTCTCTGAGGTGTTCTGTTGCTTAATAAAACTCCTCTTTGTCTTGCTCACCCTCCACTTGTCTGCGTACCTCATTCTTCCTGGTCACAGGACAAGAACTCAGGACTTGTGGAATGGTGATGCTAAAAGAGCTGCAACACATACAGAGCTGAAATATGCCCCTTGCTCACCACTTTGTGGGCAAAGAGGAGAGAAGAGCTGCAGCCCTTCAGGGAGCCCCGACCTGGGATCTCCCTGAGCTAGGACTGTGACTCCCTTTTTGAGACCTTGTGGTTCCCGGTGTCTCTGGGCCTCTGGGCACCACTGCATTCCCCAGTATGAGCCAGGAAAGCTGCAGCCTTGCAGAGAGCTGGCACCCATGTCAGCACCCGGAGCTTTCTGCCCCACAGCAGCAGCTGGCGTGCCTGACTGCATAGTGGCCAGACCCTATGCTCACTCACACCCCATTGCCACTCCATGCCTGACTCGTGGCCTCCCTTGGAGACATGGGATCCAGACCAGTAGCATGAGCTGAATGCAGACTGCCAGGCTGAGTGGGCAGAATGAGTCCAGTGGGCCAGAGCAAAACTCAGGCAAAGGCACCACCGGCTGCAGGTTTCATGCCAAAAAAGCAACACTCCAAAGATCCTATAACAATATGATATCTAATGCTAGGGTTCCAGATCAGCAGACAGCTCAAGCCATGTTCCTCCTGGGCTCTGCTATCCAAAATGCTTGAGTCCTCTTCATCTGGTGAAAGGGTAAGGAATAAGACTATGGGGGAGGCACACTATTTGAAGTTTTTAGGCACTTCCTCCTGGAAATGAAACGTATCACTTTGGTTTACATTCCCTTAGCAAGAACTAGACATATGGCCACATCTAAATGCAAGGGAGGCTGAGAAATGTAGTTTCAGCTGCTTCCCAGCAACTACTCTGAAGACAACACATCTTTGGTGCACAGCCAACAGTCCCTGCACAATTATTATTGTAGGTGCTACAAAGAATTCAAATGTAGTAGGACATAAGACTATGAAAGGTGTCTTTCTGTAGAAATATGATACCTGTTAAAATACAATGAGCAATTTGTTCAAAGTTTAGAGAGTCAAGAAAACTAATATTTAAGATCTTTATATCTATTAAGCATGAAGCTAATGATATTAACCCACAATCAGTAGATGTGTGTTTTGAACAGGTGACTCATAGCAGTTTGAGATTAGTAGAAACATATTGACATTCTCCCACACTGTATGACTCATGACCATAGCATGGCATTAGCTGGGTGGCATATGTGAAAAAAATAAGCTTTTGTTCTTATTAGATTTGAACTTGTTAGAGGCAAGATTTTTGAAAATCCTTACAAAATTTCTCTCATCAGTATCATTGGAACTTACAGCTTTTGTTGTATGGTTATTTAGATATTTGTTTTTGTTTTTGTTCTTTTCATTTCAACCATGTTTGATCAAATTCGGATGCTTGTAATTTTGATTCACATCTTAGAAGTTAGCCTCTGGGGCCAGGCATGGTGGCTTGTGCTTTCAACCCAAGACCACTTTGGGAGGCATTTTCGGAGCTGAGACAGGAGGATCTTTGAGTCCAGGAGTTTGAGACCAGCCTGGGCAACATAGGGAGACTTCGTCTCTATAAAAATTTAAAAATTAGCCAGGTCTGATGGTGCACACCTGTAGTCTCAGCTACTGGGAAGGCCAAGGCAGGAAGATCGCCTGAGCCTGGGAGGTCGAGGCTGCAGTGAGTCATGATCGCACCACTGCACCCCAGCATGGGTGACTGAGCAAGATCTTGTCTCGAATAAATAAATAAATAAATAAGTTTGTCTCTAAACATTAGCTCCTCAACTGAGCTGCATCTTAGCATCCTCTTGAAAGCTTTTCTTAACACTGATGTGTAGAACTAAACACTTCCTTACCTGGAACCCTACTGACCCTGTAAATATATACCTAATATTTGTGCAAAGAGTAAATGCAATCAGGTAAACAGAAGTGACTGGCACATTAAATGGCTTCTATTATAGTTATCTGGAAAAATTGAAGTCATAATACTAAATACTGTCATCGTTAGGAATATTAGACAAAATGCATATTTTTAAATCTAGTACTTTATAGGTTTCCCATAAATATATATACAATTACCATTATTGTTGCTGTTATTATTGTTGTTATTATTTTGAATATCTCTCCTTTCAAAAGGCAAAGACAGAAGTTTTGGGTTTGCTCTTTGCTACTGTAGAAAAAGTAAATGTTAAGGGCATAATAATTACAAGAAAATTTCCTTGTTTCTTAGGGAAAAAACAAGCAGCAGAAATTGTGTTAAGCGTGAAATGGGTGAAAAGAGGACAAACTGATTCTGAATGACTCGTGAACAATATCATTAGATACAAAGGGAAATTAATGGGTTGTCTAGACTAGTAAAATCCACAGATGCTTGGAAATGAAGGAGATGTGAATGCGGGAAAGAAAAATCTAAAAACATCTCCAGATTATGGTGAAGCCCTATATGCCTGACCTGTTTGGCAGTAAAACTACCCCCAAAAACCACAAGAGGCATTTTCCAGGAAAGAGGCAAACCAGTCTCTCAGTTTCTCCTTGATCTCCCACTCTGGGTAATGAAATCTGAAAGAAATTCATGTGACCCATACTGGGAAAATGCCTCTAGAAAACCCATATTGTGGGAGGTTAGAATAAAAAATTCTCAGAACATGAAAGATTGATTTATTAAAGTTGTATGTTGGGATTGATTTACGTCCTTTTTAAAAAAAAAAGTTTTATTTTTACTAGTATTATTAAAATAATGTTCATTAATTTTTATCTATAGTTTAAAATAAAGCAAAATACATGATATTTTACTTAAAAACATCATAACTCTTCAACTTTCACCTGTCCACTGGTCCATTAAAGACTCTTTGTGTTAAAATCTTTCTTCAATGTGAACTTCTCTCAAGACCATCTCTACTCCTACTATCTGTTTACTCCTCTTGTTGTAATGTCAATATTTTATTCCTCATGAACTTGAAAAGGAAACATTAATCACAGAATTTTAGAGCTGAAATTGATTTCTAAAATAATCCAGATTAACTCTATCAAGGAACGTGAGACCCAGACAAGAGAAAGCATATGCCAGAACCCCATAGAAAAGAATTTGAGATAGGAGACAAGAAAATCTAGCCTCTTCAAATTCTGTAATGGCATTTTTAATATGTATATATAAATTATTTTAAGAACCCAATAAGAGTTCCAGCCACTTGGGGTTTATACTAAATGTACATGCTACCTGTGGCTACCATAGGATTAAATATTATTAAAATAATGCTTCTTCACTCACTTGTTCCTCTAAGCATTTACTGAGTGCCTAGCAGGAAATTGTGGATACAAACATGAATAAATCCCAGTCCCTGACTGCTGGGAGTTTACTTTTTGGCGTGAGAGGACAAACATTTAAGGCAATAAAACATCATCGGTGCTATAGATCAAGTGCAGGCTGTAGGAGGGGTTAAAAAGTGGCAGTTGGTTGTTTCTCTTTAGACCAGAAAAGGCTTTATAGGGGATGCTTTGATGCATGATGTGCAAATATTTCGGAGACAGGTGAGGATGAGACTGGACGGATATTCTAGATATAAGGACCATGCAATGTGAGTAAAGGCATGAAGACCTGAAATAGAACGACACACTGAGGAACCCACATGGCTCTGCATGATTGTTTTAGGGAGTACAACGAGAGAAGTTGGGCAGAAATAAGGCTGGAGAGACAGAGTAATGCCAGATCCCAGAGGACCTCCATGTTATGTAAAAAGTAGCAATCACCTGGGCAGTTCTTTTTGGGCACAGAAAGCATGCCTGAAGTTCTCAGGTGTAATTCACTCAAGCTGAACACTACCTCTGTTTGAATCTAAAGACATTTAATTTAGGGAGCTGGGGGCAGTGGTTCATGCCTGTAATCCCAGCACTTTGGGAGGCTGAGGTGGGCCAATCACTTGAGGCCAGGAGTTTGAGACCACCCTGGCCAATATGATGAAATTTCATCTCTACTAAAAAAAAAATTAGCTGGGCATGGTGGTGCATGCACGCCTGCAATCCCAGCTACTTGGGAGGCTGAGGCACAAGAATCGCTTGAACCCGGGAGTCAGAGGTTGCAGTGAGCCGAGATCGTGCCACTGCACTTCAGCCTGGGTGACAGAGTGAGACACTGCCTCAAAAAATAAATAAATATGTTTAATTTGGGGCTTTATGAAAACGACAGAAAATAATCAGCAAGAATAACTCAATTTATATAAGAATTATATGCATTTCATAAATGGGCTACATTTCTTCACTGAATAAATATTTTTGGCGCATAAACTGCAGAGGGATTAGCATATCATGGAACGTACACTCTATGAGGAATTCAAACATTAAAGAAGAAATCAAATTTTAATATAGAATATGTTAAATTACAGGTTTAAGAAACATAAATGTTATGCCACGGGATCGGGGCATTAATGTAAATTGTAAATTACGCCTTGACAAGAGTTGTCGAAACAAAAATCCTTAGCCAAATGTGACCAGAAAAATATCTGATTGAGCTGCTTTTGTTGTCTAGTTTTGCTCCCCTTTCTTCTGATTTTGTTTTCTCTTTTGCACTGAAATTGTCACCTTTTCATATCAACCTTATGATAGATTCTCTACCAAAATTACTCAAACGTCAGATTTTAAGTAAGAATTCTCATAAACCAATTTCGGAGAATGATTTTCTCCCCTCAAATACATTCTGCAAAATGGCTGTCACTGACCGCTTATTGCCACAAAATGTCTTTTTCTGAACAAACAAGATCCTCCTGCAGTTGCTAGACTTTCTATTTGTGTTTTTCCACCCTGTTCTACCTCCCTCTTTGGGTCCTCCCTGATTACAGCCTCCTCTATTGTTCCCCAGGTTGTTATAGGTCTAGAGTTTATGTTGCTGTGATTGATGCTGAGTGGGAAGGGGGCTTTCTGTTTGAATCCAATCCCAGAATACCCATCTCTTCAACTCCAATGTGGACACAGGGTCTCTACCATATACCTTCTCTACCCAGGGTGCTGCCAAGTTTACTGTTTAGCCACACCCTCTTCATCTCATTGGTTACTCAAGTTTCAAATTTCCTAGTTGATTTTCATGAATAAATGGGCTCCATGAGGGTAAGAATGGTGTCACTGAAGAAAAAAAAGTTAGTAATTTAAGTCCACTTTAAAGAATCTACCATTTAAAGAGCATTAGAATGCCCTCAGAGTTACTAATACTACTTTAATGAAGAAATGCTAGATTTCTAGAGTACTGGCAGATATTAGATATCAATATATGAGATATACTCTGAATTCAAGCATAGTGCCTGTGCATTGTATTCATAAGCAAAAACTCTAAGGTCAGAATTCGTTGTCATAGATGCAGGGCTGAGTAGGTAATCACCAACAATTTATTGAGCACTCATTCCATAACAGTTCTATGGGTCTAAAGCAAAATTTTTTTTCATTTGTTTTAAATTGAAACTAATGTTTACCAATAGTAAGACTACTTTTTCAGGAGCTGACTTTTGTTGTCTAAGTTATTGAGCAATAGAATAAAAGGTTTTATGGGTTTTTTTGTTTGTTTTTGTTTTGTATTTCTGAAATGCTCTAATTTCATGTCTGAACTTGAAAATAGCACCCTCTTATCATTCACTCTTGCTTGCTGCCCTGTGATAAATAATGCCCCCTTTCCCAGTCTATATATGATGAATGGTGCTAGGTTTCCAAATAGCTTTAATGCCCAACTTCTTTATGACAGATTTGTGGTGTTACCAAGATATCAAAGTCATATCTGAACCTTGACTCAAGGGAAAAAGTAATTATTTGTAGAGCTGAAAATGCTGAAATAGTTGGTTACACTTTACTAAGTAAAATATAATTAGAAATGTTCAAATAAACTAGAAGTCGGTTTAATAAAGTTGTCCACCAAAGTAGTGACATTGAACACTTACTTTTTATTATATGGGAATTTTCATGTAATTCAGGAAAAAGACCATAAGGCTCTTTGTTTCCATGTGTCCTCTTAGTGTCTATAATTTAAGATCACAAATTACTCTTCGCATTCTGGTTTGACAACTAAACATTTTTTACTTTCCACATACAAGATTTACAGGGAGTTTGTGCATTTTGACCTTTTGATTCTAACAACCAATCATTAGCCAATCAAGAATGGAAATTTTGGAAATATTACAGATAGAGCCACTGTGATTTAAACCATTTAACATGTCAATTCTGACAGAAAATCCTACTCAGAAAAACAACCAGCAGCAGCACTTTTGAGTGCAAACAGCATGAAACATCAAGAAACATGAGCCTCCCCAATAGTCACAATGACGCAGCATCCATTCCTCACTTTACAGAATTGCCTCCCATTATAAATCACTTTATCTTCTCAACTCTGAAGCATCCCAGACACATTCTTTACCCGTGAATTCACAAGACTTTTCTCTGAGAGAGGGCTTGGGACTAGGAACTTTTTGAATGAGTGTAGAAGTCTGGAAAGAGACAATAGTGTCAACCTGGGATTGCCTAAGGCAGCAACAGAGCAAAAACAAGAACGCTTTGGTTCTCTGGGTCTCTGTCCCTGATTGCATAGTGGATCATTGTTGGGAAATATTTCCTCACCTGGCATTCCGGGAAATGGAGCGCTCTACAGCTGTATATAGGTCTGTCATTAAATATATGAGTGTTCTATCCCGCTGGAATAAGAAAATTCATAGAACCAGATTGTGGTCTGAAATCTTTTTTCAGAAATGCTGCCATCGTGTGGCACTGTGGAGCTATGACAGAAGAGTCCTGTAAAGGGTCATATGGTTCATCTCAACATGGTTGGGCTACAGCATAATCTATTCCTATAATTAATTCTAGCTTCATATTGAATCATTCCTGTGGGCACAGAGTAAACTACAGTAAATCCTGGGGAAATTTTGTTGTTTTTAGAATTTTCAGACTTCCCTCCACTAAATTGACAACATGACAAGCTTATGTGGGTAATATGTTTAAAGGAAAAAAATAGTTTTTAAAAGCAGAAAAAAGAAGTCTATTTTGCAACTTTATAATCTGTGTGCTTTCTATTTTATTGAGATAGTTGTCATCTTACTTATTAAAATGGGTGCTTATTACCTACAAGCCAATAATATCAATTCATCTGGAATACATCCAATTTAAGGGAGACATATTTCCCCCTACCAAATGTTCATGAAACCTATGAATTAGCTATATACTAACACTGCAAGAAATTATTTCATCTATATTTATATTAAAAGTAATATTTGGCAAAAAGAAGCTGACACTTTAGAACTAATAAAAACCACAATTACTTTTGCAGCAACCTAATAATAAATAGGACCATTTATTTTTCATCTTAATTACACACAAGTCTTACAATAAAGGTGTAAGGTAAATAAATAGTGCAACCTGCATTTCACAACTGAGAAAGCAGATGAAGATAAGTAATCTCAAGACAATGTTAAATATTTTAAAAGGACCCAGAGCTCTGCTATCCCTGAATATTCAGACTTCCCCTGTAATTTTCTTTTATTCTAATACCTTTTAAATACCTAGTAAAGTGTTTTTTAATACAGAAATTTTTAAAAATCTTTTTCTTTTTAAGTAACCTAATTTACATACCCTGGGAGAAAAACTAGAAAAAAAGATGATTCCAAAATCGAATCTGTTCCTTTAGAAATGTGCAAAATTTCCTTATTGATGCATACCATTTAAAGATCTTACATCTACTCTCATTTTAATAACCTATTCTTTTAAAGACATTACAATTCGTGACTGCCTGCCCCTCTTAAAAATTTCATACTAGTTACCACACATACACTCCTTAAGATACGCAGGGCATTTGCATCTAATATGTGCTAAGCATTGTTAGTTAACATACTAATTCATTTAAACCTCTCAAAAATCCCATGACCTAGGTAATAGTATCTGCATTTTATGGATGAGGAAACAAGGATAGGTAGGCTGGGCGATTTGCCCAAGGTTGCACAGGTCAGCAGTGACACAGCGGAATTCGGAGCCACAGTCTGGCTCCTGAAGCAGCCCTCTCAAGCAGTCATCCTGCTCTCAGTCAGAAACTGCTTTACTTCTGCAACATCTAGAATAAAATACTATTCTTCTCTTTTATATCAAATTTTATATTTTAATGTCACTAGTGTCTTTTGTCTAAGTAACAAGCTACTGCATACTTGAAATCACAAAGCTAAGCTTGAGTAGTAAAGGACAGAGGCAGGTTTTCTGAACTCTTTGCAGGCTTGAACAATCGCCTTCTAGCTCTTCAATAAGTATAATCACATAGGCAAGAGTGGTTGCAGATATTACTTTTATGTTACTTAAACTGAAAGAAACAAAAATCCATTCTATTTAATTTTACATTAATTGTTTTTCCCTACTTTCTCCCTTTTCCATGGGATCCCTAAGTGCTCTTCCTGGATGCTGAATGCCCATCCTGTAAATGAAAAAGCTAGTTAATGATATTGTATATAAGTAATGTTTTAACTGTAGATGTGTGTGTGTGTGTGCGTTTTTGTTTTTTTTGTTTTAACCACAAAACCAGAGGGGGAAGTGTGGGAGCAGGTGGGCTGGGCAGTGGCAGAAAACCTCATGACACATCTCTCCGCCTCCCTGTGTTGGTGGAGGATGTCTGCAGCAGCATTTAAATTCTGGGAGGGCTTACTTGTCAGCAGCGGGAGGAGGAGGCAGAGAGCACAGCATCATCTGAGACCGGACTCCTCTCAGGCCAGTTGCAGCCTTCTCAGCCAAACGCCGACCAAGGTATGCCTTCAGTTTGCTACTGGGTTGTGCATTCAGCTGAATTTCATGGGGAAGTTCAAGTTCTAAGGAAAAATATTTTTAATTGTAATGCTGTTAAACAGATTTAAATTTTCTAGCCTTTTTAATTAGATACATTGCAGGTCTCCTGGAAAAAAGGTGTCTAGATATTTGGAATGCCAATCAAATATAAAAGTTAAAAATACTTCCACTGGGTCCTCAAAAGAACGGAAACTATCGCGGCTAATCAGAAAATAGTAAAATTCAATTCCCCTTTAGAATAATTATACCTATATCATTTTCAGTGGGTGACTGCAGGAATGTAAAAGAAAAGGGATCTTTTACACTAATTAAGCCAATTACAATGCTATTTTTAAATGATGTATCTTGTTTTCAAGGGGAAGAAAACCCTTTCTGAATCTGTTACTGCTAAATTTAGCTGTTAAAATATTCACCAAGATACCTGCATGACACTATGTAGGCTTATAGAAAATAGAAAAGTTGTTGGCTATTTTCAATGTTTTCCTTGGCATTTCAAATTTTTAGAACATCTTACTTAAATAACACATTTCAGAGATAGTTTCATTTCACCTAAGTAGCACCTACTTAATAATTTAAGCTAAAAATCAACATTTAAAATACATGTTGGAAAAACAGATAAAGCAAATTTTTTACTTTTCTCTGTGCTTTTTCTTCTCTAAAAAGTATTCCCATACTAGCTTATTAATATAATTAAGTTACTGTTGATCTATTTGTAGGTTTAGTAGAGCTAGATATATAAGGTAGTAATCGTATAATTTCTGGAACTCTAAATTTAAAAGTTGAATAAATATAGACTTGTAAAATTTCCCTTTCCCTTGCCTAATAGTGAAAGAATGAGAATAGGTGGTAATATAAATATTAACTTGAAAGACCATAATACTAAAAAGAAAAGCCTTCTCTAAGAAGTAGAAAAGATTTTACAGAAAATATATTTTATTTGTGATCATTTTGTAATGTGGTAGTACAAAAAGGTATCAGTGTTTTAACCTATGAAGATGTCATCTATTCCTTACGAAATGTTTTGCAGGAAAACTCACTACCATGAGAATTGCAGTGATTTGCTTTTGCCTCTTAGGCATTGCCTATGCCCTGCCAGTGAGTACAGTTGAATCTTAAAGAAAATTCCTGAAAATAACTGAATTGTGTGCTTCTATGTGCTAGGAGGACATTCTTGTAATCTTTCTTCATCTTTTCTGTTTCAAAGGTTAAACAGGCTGATTCTGGAAGTTCTGAGGAAAAGCAGGTAAGCATCTTTTAGGTTTATTACATAGTGAAATCATTTACTCAATTACAGCGAGAGGCGCAACAAACATATTTGCTGCAAAATTACTTATCTTCTCAGTCAAATCTATTGGTTTACAAGTATTTATTGACTGCCTGCTATGAATCTAGGCCAGTACCAAGCACAGTATAGTTTTTAATAAATATAAGTTTGTAAAACCAACCCAGATATTTTAAATACAATAATGTCTAGGCCAGTATCACATGTAAGATGAGTTATATGAAGTTGTGTGACTTTTTTTCCATTAGTCCACATACTGATCTAAAAGCAGAAAATTCCAGCTTTTGCTTTATTTAGTGGATTTCTAAGTTTAAAATTCACATCGGATATTAGTCAGAACTGTTTGTATGACCATAATATTCACAATATCGTCTGAGATATTAGCTGAGAAGCCCATTGTGAAAAGAAAGTCTATGTGTGCTGTTTGTATCTATTGTGTCAGCTGATGTTAGATCACATTTTCTAACCAAACATAAGACCAACCAAACTCTTTATTATAATTATTTGATCAGCACTAAAGATGTACCTACCCCTCCACAACAGATGAAACCGTGCCAACCAAACAACAAATGGGCATTGTCCCCAGAAGCTTGGACAAAAAGGCACACAGAGTTCAATTCCAGTTGAACAGAATAAAGGCCAAAATAGAGTTGCCTTGGGGGTCACTGCAATTAGATTTCTTAATGAAGACATTAAAAGAAGTATTCTGTGTGTGTGTGTGTGTGTGTGGGTGTATGTGTGTCTGTTTTCCAACTGATTTGAAAACACAGGTGTTGAATCCTAATAGTAAAGCAGAAAAATTAACATCTCCAGAGAAGATAGAGATCATACTATTTGAGGCAAGAATTAGTGCCTTTTTAATAAATGAAAACATGGCAAAGATGCATTTTAGAAGGCACGTAGAGTCATAACAATTTAAGAAATAAGTGAAGAGCTCAAGGCTCAGCCTTCTAGAATCCCAGAAACTTAAAGCTAGTAAAAAATTGGGGAAGGATATCTCTAAGGATATATGCCTGAAAATACACACTGGTTATCTGTCAGTGTTAGGATTACTGGGTGGTTTTTAGTCTATTCATTTTGCTTGCGTTTATTTTCTTCATATCAGGTTTTAAAAATTATAAATTTAACTTATAAATCCATTCTCTCTGAGCCTGTATTACATGTGCCATGAGAATAGATAGATAGATATGAAAAAGTGAATAGGAAAACCTCTGAACGCATCTAGTCCCATTGTTTTTGCATCTTCTTTTTTTGGGGGGGGGCAGAGTCTCGCTCTGTCGCCCAGGCTGGAGTGCAGTGGCACGATCTCAGCTCACTGTAAACTCTGCCTCCCGGGTTCACGCCATTCTCCTGCCTCAGCCTCCCGAGTAGCCGGGACTACAGGTGCCCACCACCACGCCCGGCTAATTTTTTGTATTTTTAGTAGAGACGGGGTTTCACCTTTGTTAGCCAGGATGGTCTCGATCTCCTGACCTCGTGATTCGCCGGCCTCAGCCTCCCAAAGTGCTGGGATTACAGGCATGAGCCACCGCACCTGGCTGTTTCTGCATCTTCTTAAAGCAAGGAACCCCTTCTTTCAGCAAAACCTTTCAGAGAAGCCCAGTATGAAGCTCCTCTGGTTACAGTCAGCCTGAGAGAAACTCTAGTACTTCTGACTGGTTTTCTCTCTACCCATCCACCACTTAGGTGGCTGCAGAAGGGACTCTGTACAACCCCCAGAGTTCTCATTCTGAATGACAGGGACATGTAATGATTGGCCCTGGATGATTCAGCAGATCAGATGACACTTACACAGAGCAATTTCCACTCCTCTGCAGTAGCATATTATCAGTATTTTCCAGATAAATAACTTGGCTAAAGAAAAATCCATTTCATTTACATCTTTGGCACCTTAGAGCTATAGAACTTTTGTGCAATGATTTTAATATTATATTTCTGCATTGTCTGGTAAGATAGCTGCCAGATACGTATGGCTATTGAGCACTTAAAATGTAGGCTAGTGCAACTGAGGAACTGAATTTTTATCTTATTTCTTTGTATTTTTTTCTTTTGAGATGGAGTCTCGCTCTGTCATCCAGGCTGGAGTGCAGTGGCACGATCTCGGCTCACTGCAACATCTGCCACCTGGGTTTACACCATTCTCCTGCCTCAGCCTCCTGAGTAGCTGGGATTACAGGTGCCAGCCACCATGCCCGGCTAATTTTTTTTTTTTCTTTTTTGGTATTTTTAGTAGAAAGGGGGTTTCACTGTGTTAGCCAGGATGGTCTCGATCTCCTGACCTCATGATATGCCGGCCTCAGCCTCCCAAGATTTCAGGCATGAGCCACTGTGCCCGGCCATTTCATTTTAATTAACTTAAATGTAAATAGCCCCATGTGGTTAGAGTATACTGTATTAGACAGCACAGCCTTAGAGAGTTCCTTCTTGTTCCATGGACTGGACACAGTGAAGATCAACAGTAATTAAAGGCACGTCTGCTTTAGATGTGCTTTATCTGAGAGGAAAATTCAGCCAGCAAACATACAAAAAGAAAGCACAGTGTAAAGTTCAGGGTTAAGAGCTAGTTTGCCTGCGTTTGAACCCTGCCTGGCTCTGCCATTTCCTACCACTGAACTGCACTGTGGCTGATTGTAAGGTGGGAATATTAATGATACCCATCTCATAGGGGAATGAGAGGATCAAATGAGTTCATATTTGTAAAGCAATTTGAAAGAGTGCCTAGCCCACAGTAAGTGCTACATAAAAGTATATTAAATGAATCTGCAAGAAAAAAAAAAATTACAGAAAGGTACCTAAGGGTCTGGGTGACTATACGCATGCATATTATGCTTATCCATCAAGACTGGTGAAGAATGGTTGTTTTTTCCATTCATGCCTACGTTTCTTTTTTTAATAATGATAAACATGCAACTTTTTTATAGCTTTACAACAAATACCCAGATGCTGTGGCCACATGGCTAAAGCCTGACCCATCTCAGAAGCAGAATCTCCTGGCCCCACAGGTATTTTTAAACTTCTCATAATTAAACTACAACGATGAAAGATAGCTACAAGCAGGCCATTTGGGCTGCTCAGATGAATCCTGCCTGCCCGCTGGCAAGCATGTGCTTAGGACATTGACTGATCTACCATGTTGGCTTCTTCCCGTGTTAAGCCATCCACAGATGAGGCTGAAAAATATAAAATGGTTTGGATGAAAAAGGTTAACTTTTGAATAAAAAAGCTAGGCATGTGTGATACACACTAACATGTGCCATTCCTTCTTCAGAATGCTGTGTCTTCTGAAGAAACCAATGACTTTAAACAAGAGGTAAGTTCTCATTTTCAATCAGAGGCCCATCATACCTTGAAGAAATGAAAGAAGCCATTGCCTGGATTCTCTTCTGATGAAATTTCATTAGCTAATTTTCCAGTAAATTGGCAGTCTTTAAAACTTGCTCAGAAAGAAAACACGTATTTACTAAATATCAGAAATACTAGGTTTCCTCAGATAAGTTTAGCATTACAGAAAATGTTCATTAATGCCTGTTATTTGAAACATTAAGCTGATTGCTATTTATTTAAGGTATTTGTAGATATCTAACATCTAATAAGCATCTAATTAATGCCTGTCAAAGCTAAGATTTTGCCTTTAGGAAAGTTCTCTTTCCTAATAAAATAGTTTATTTGACAACTATTCTTTTTATTAGGATCATTCATATATTTGCTAAGCAAAGAGTAAATTTATTTTCCTTAAGATTCAATTTGAATATACTAAGAATATTAAATCAAGTTAGATAAATTACCCAATATATTTGTCAATCTGAAATTTAATGGACATTAGTTGTTTAATTCAAGGACAGTTTTGAGCTGTGGTTTATACACACATGCGTAACAGTCACCTTTCAATTATCCATGCTAATAGGAAAGTGGTTATAGATTTTGGTGCACACATTAAAATAGGGATACTCTTCTCTTTTGATAAATCTCATTTCAAATTTTAAAAAGTCTCATAATTATGTGTCTGTATCTATTACATCATTGAATTTAGTAAATTAAATAATGTTTAATATGTATAAGGCAAAACAATGCTATTGATATGAAGATTATACACACATATTTGGCTTGAAAATATCTATGAAAATAATTTTTGTTGGAAAGTAAGAAAAGTTCCTCAGAATGTTATTAATCCCTGTGTTAAAAGAGAAATTGGAAGATGCTCACTTTAGCTCCTAAAAGCCATGGTGTGTACTGTGAATGCAAAGATTCTGAAACTAAATAAAAAGAAAGATAGTAAAAGACTAATGTGCTATGAAGACTAAGGGAAAATAAAAACCCATACACTAACTTTCCTGGCCATTTTAATTTTCAGACCCTTCCAAGTAAGTCTAACGAAAGCCATGACCACATGGACGATGTGGATGATGAAGATGATGATGACCATGTGGACAGCCAGGACTCCATCGACTCGAATGACTCTGATGAAGTAGATGACACTGATGATTCTCACCAGTCTGATGAGTCTCACCATTCTGATGAATCCGATGAACTGGTTACTGATTTTCCCACAGACCTGCCAGCAACTGAAGTTTTCACTCCAGTTGTCCCCACAGTAGACACATATGATGGCCGAGGTGATAGTGTGGCTTATGGACTGAGGTCAAAATCTAAGAAGTTTCGCAGACCTGACATCCAGGTAAATCCTTTAACAGACACACCTGATGGTTCTGACTAGAGCTCAAGTCTAGGAAACCACAGTTTGCATATTCATTCATTCATTCATTCATCCATTCATTCATCCATTCAGCAAGAATTCATTCATATTCTACTTTATGATCATTGTGATTCTCAAACACAATTCTACTTTTTGAAATCCTGGATCACTTATTTTTAGACTAAAATAAATGGAAAACACCAATTATTTAAAAAAATATAATGGTCATGTTTCGAAGTTAAATACCTAAGAGGAGTTGTAGTTGCAAATTACACTGAATCCTTAGTCACAGAACCTGGGTTTGACACAGCCTTGCCATTTACTATTCTCTTTATTTTTTAACTTCCAATTCACTTCCTCTTTATGTAGGTTTCAATATAATGAAACCTACCTGATAAGTTTCATTACCTGATAAGTTTCATTAATGAAACTACCTGATAAGTTTCATTAACCTACCTGATAAGTTTCAAACCTACTTGATAAGTTTCATAAGTTTCATTCAATATAATGAAACCTGCCTGATAAGTTTCAAACCTACCTGATAAGTTTAGTAAATAACTCCTTATTAAACTAAAGGAGATGACTATGTGAAACAGCTTGGTAAAGTACTATACAAAGTAACATGCTAGTGTAATTTTAGCCAGAGTTAGCCAATTTTTAGTATAAGATGGCCTAAAAGCTAGAGAGCAGAAAAGGATTACCATATTCCCATCCCTAGTTGTTCATATAATTCTTCTTCATTTGTGCCATGATTCAGTACCCTGATGCTACAGACGAAGACATCACCTCACACATGGAAAGCAAGGAGTTGAATGGTGCATACAAGGCCATCCCAGTTGCCCAGGGCCTGAACGCGCCTTCTGATTGGGACAGCCGTGGGAAGGACAGTCATGAAACGAGTCAGCTGGATGACCACAGTGCTGAAACCCACAGCCACAAGCAGTCCAGATTATATAAGCGGAAAGCCAGTGATGACAGCAATGAGCATTCCGATGTGATTGACAGTCAGGAACGTTCCAAAGTCAGCCGTGAATTCCACAGCCATGAATTTCACAGCCATGAAGATATGCTGATTGTAGAACCTAAAAGTAAGGAAGAAGATAAACACCTGAAATTTCGCATTTCTCATGAGTTAGACAGTGCATCTTCTGAGGTCAATTAAAAGGAGAAAAAAATATAATTTCTCACTTTGCTTTTAGTCAAAAGAAAAAATGCTTTATAGCAAAATGAAAGAGAACATGAAATGCTTCTTTCTCAGTTTATTGGTTGAATGTGTACCTATGTGAATCTGGAAATAACTAATGTGTTTGATAATTAGTTTAGTTCGTGGCTTCATGGAAACTCCCTGTAAACGAAAAGCTTCACGGTTATGTCTACGTTCATGCTATAGAAGAAACGCAAACTATCACTGTATTTTAATATTTGTTATTCTTTCATGAATAGAAATTTATGTAGAAGCAAACAAAATACTTTTACCCACTTAAAAAGAGAATATAACATTTTATGTCACTATAATCTTCTGTTTTTTAAGTTAGTGTATATTTTGTTGTGATTATCTTTCTTTTGCGGTGTGAATAAATCTTTTATCTTGAATGTAATAAGAATCTGGTGGTGTCAATTGCTTACTTGTTTTCCCACAGTTGTCCAGCAATTAATAAAACATAATCTTTTTTACTGCCTATATAATGTTTTTAAAGGTTTATTTTGGTTTTAATTGATACATAATAATTGTACATATTTATGGGATACTGTGTGATGTTTTGATACATACATACATTGTATAATTATCAAAGGGTAATTATCATATCCATCACCTCATATACTTGTCATTTATTTGTGGTGAGAACATTCAGTCTTCTTTTCTAGCTATTTTGAAGTATATGATACATTATTATTGACTATAGTCAAGCCACGTTACAATAGATTACTGTAATTTATTCCTCCTAGCTAACTGTAACTTTGTACCCATTGACTAACCTCCCCTCATCCACTTTCCCACTCTCCCAGCTGCTGGTAATCACTATTCTACTCTCTACTTCTATGAGGTCAACTTTTCTAGATTCCACATGAGTGAAATCATGCAGTACTCATCCTTCTGTGCTTGGCTTATTTAACTTAACATCCTCTAGGTTCACCTATGTTGTCAAAAATATCGAGAAAACATGCACAAACTATACATCTAAGAAGGAATTAAAATCCAGAATACATAAGGAACTCAAACAACTGGACATCAAAAAAAAAAAAAAAGAAAGAAAGAAAAGAAAACTCAAATAATCCAATTTAAAATGGGCACAAATCTGAATAGACATTTCTCAAAAGAAGACATGCAAATGGCAGGTATGCGGAAAAATGCTCAACAACACTACATCAGGGAAATGCAAATCACAACCACAATGAGATAACATCCCACCCAAGTTAAAATGGCTTTTATCAAAGAGAAAAAAAAATAACAGACACGGGCCAGGATTCGGGGAAAGAAGGACACTCTTACACTGGTAAGAAACGTAAATTAGTACAGCCACTTTGAAAAACTGTATGGAGACTTCTCAAAACAACAAAAATAGAACTACTATATTATTTAGCAATTCCACTGCTGAGCATATAACCAAAAGAAAGCAAATCAAAATGTGGAAGAGATATCTGAACTCCCACATTTACTGCAGCACTATTCACAAGAGCCAAGATGTGCAATCAATGTAAATGTGCCTCATGATGAATAGATAAAGAAAATGTGGCATATACACACAATGGAATACCATTTGGCCACAAAAAGAAATTAAATCCTGTCATTCGCAGCAACATGGATGGAACTGGAGGTCATTATATTAAGTGAAATAAGACAGGCACGAAAAGACAAATATTGCATGTTCTCACCCATATGTGGGAGCTAGAAAAGTGGACCACATAGAGATAGACCGTAAACCGGTGGTTCCACAAGAGGCTGGGGAGGGTGAGGGTAAGCAGCAGATGAAGAAAGGTTGATTAATGGGTACAAATATACAGTTAGGTAGAAGAAATAAGATCTAGCATTTGACAGTACAGTAGGGTAACTATCAATACTTTACTGTATATACATTTGTTGAAAACCCTAAAAGACAAGAATTCAAGTGTTCCCAACATAAAGAAAAGACAAATGCTTGAGGAAATGGATATCTCAGTTTTGCTCACTGAATCACTACACACTATATGCACGTACCAAAACATCACGTGTCCCCAAAATATGGACAACTATTACGTATCAATTTTTAAAATAATCAATAAATTTAAAAGGAAACTATGAAGACATTAGATAAACACATGAGAGAGTAACTTCACAGTCTGGGTGTGGGGAAACCTCTTGTAACGACGAGAAGACAATGCCATGCCATAGTCCTCATAGACATCATTAGGTGCAGCAGCCCCTTAGGCTCCCAGCATCCTTGCTTCAGTGGGCACTTCCTCACACTCACCTGCAGGAGATACCTGGATTGATGGTGCTGTTCCCGCCAGCTTGGCAAGGGGCTTGGCACGGTGCCCAAATCCAAGGGCATGACCAAATTCATCCTGGAATCGCTTATTTGAATAGTGGTTCTATTTACCAACCATTCCCTGCACCACTTCTCTATTAGTCAGGGTTCATTCAGAAGACAGAAAAGAGACCAGTCATTTGAACAGGGAAAACTTAATTTAAAGAATTATTAATTAGAAAAAGGGGATTAACCAGAGAGAATAAGAGAAGGTTAACAGTACCATGGGGCTGAAAGTGCCCATATAAGGAACAACTTGCAAAAGGAGGGGCCCTCTCCCCAAGCTGAGATTCAGACTTCACTGGAAAGAGTAGTCACAGTCCAAGGGATGGCAGAGAAGTCTGCTGTGTTATCCTCAGTCAGAGCTGGTCCACAGTGGTCCAACTGGTGGGGTCAAGTTGGAAAACAAGCGACTTCCCACAGGGGTGACTGAGGCCAGCAAAGAAGGAAAACCATGGGGCAGGCCAGCTGAGCAGGAGGCTAGTACCACAAGGTGCTCTGTGTGCACAGCAGTGTCCCTCCAGTGCCCTCTACTGACAAAGCTTGCCACTGTGCCAGCTGGCAAAGGAAGCATGTTCACAAGGTCCAACTCCAGCAGTATCACAGAGCAGGGCTGAGACAATGGATTTGGAGCAGGGAGGCACAAAACTGACAGCTGGCATAGGTCATTGGGGAAAAGGCTGATTCCTCCTGGACAACAAGAGTACAAAAATGAGCCTGGGACATTTTTTCATGATAGGATGAAAGCAAGCATGCGAGGACAAAATGGGGTTATATCCAAGGGACCACAGAGCAGACTTGCAAGGGGCTTCCATTGGCCAAAACTGGGGTAATTTGAGCAATAACAGAATAATGACAGTAACGAAGTTTAACAAATTGAATTTTTAAAATTCCATTAGTATATAGTGATACTACAAGAAAGACAGCATTAGTATATAGTGATACTACAAGAAAGGAAAATTCTTCTTTATAGATGAATGTCAACTAGCAATAAAAGTAGAAGGAATGCTAACATTAAAAAATTATTTCATAACCCACAAGGAAATAATTCAGGAAGTGATCACTAATGAATGTTAAAATTATTGTGCAGAAGATGATTGAGAAGATGATTGAGAACATTTCACCTGATCGCAGAATATTCACCTGCTCTCAGAATATTACCCCACAATTATTTAATAATTCACAAAGAAAGAAAGCACTTTTAACCAGAAGATTTGTAGTTACCATCTTTAGTCAGTAACCAAATTTAATTTCACAAATGAGACTTGTAGATATGTACCACCCACTGTGATGCAATAAGAAACATGCAACATCACCTAGAAATTTTAGTAAAAAATGTTTACAAAATCAAATCACTAGAAAACAAGCAAATCCAGAATTTGAACCACTCTATAATAGAGCTGGTCCGAGCTTTTTTTCTTTTGAGATGGAGTTTCGCTCTTTTACCCAGGCTGGAGTGAAGTGGCGCGATCTCGGCTTACTGCAACTTCCGCCCTGCCCCGGGTTCAAGTGATTCTCCTGCCTCAGCGTCCCCAGTAGCTGGGATTACAGGCATGAGCCACCGTGCCTGGCAGTCTGAACTTTTTAAAAAGCAGAGTTGTTACATAAAATACAGGATACTGAGTTAAATTTGATTTTCAGAGAAATAACAAATTAGCTTTTAGTATGAGCACAGGACATTTTATGCTAAAAGATGATTCATTGTTTATTTGACATTGAGCATCCTTTTCTAAATTTTCCAAATCTGCCAATCCAACAAAAGACAATTTGATAAGAGAAAAAGGGCAAGAGAGGAGATAGTATTCTAGATTAAAAATATACCAGGTATAAAAGGTAAAACATAGGCCGGGCGTGGTGGCTCACACCTGTAATTCCAGCACTTTGGGAGGCTGAGACGGACAGATCACCTGAGGTTGGGAGTTTGCGACCAGCCTGACCAGCATGGAGAAACTCCTTCTCTACCAAAAATACAAAATTAGCTGGGTGTGGCTCATGCCTGTAATGGTGGCACATGCCTGTAATCCCAGCTACTTGGGAGGCTGAGACAGGAGAATCACTTGAACCCAGGAGGCGGAGGTTGTGGTGAGCCGAGATAGCGCCATTGCATTCCAGCCCGGGCAACAAGAGCGAAACTCCGTCTCAAAAAAAAAAAAGGTAAACATGAACCTTGATTGGCTCCTGGATTGAAAAAGACACACAGTCATAAAAAATATTTTGGGGACAATTGTGGCAATCCAAATATACAAAGTATATTAAATGATATTGTGGAATTATTGAGAATTTTCTTAGATGTGATCATTGTATTGTACGTGAAAGTGAATGTTCTTACTCTTGAGAGAAGTATAATGGAACATTTAGGGATGAAGTGCCATGGTTTTTGTAATTTACTTTCCACTGGTTCAGAAAATACTGGCTGGGAGAGGAAATGTGAAGATGTAGGTTAGAGGTTACAAAGTAGCAGACATGGGGAATTAGCAAGTCTAGAGACCCAGTGTACAACATGAGGACAACTGTTAATAAAATTGTACAGTATTGGGGATTTCTGTCAAATGAGTAGATTTTAGCTGCTCTTGCCACACATATAAAAAAGGGTACCTATATGAGATGATGGGGGTACGTTAATTTGCTTCACTACAGAAGCCATTTTACTGCCTATATGTATCCCATAACATCATGTTATATACCTTCAATGTACACAATAAAATTTCTTTATAGCTTTTTGGAAAGTGGCGACTGAGTCTGCAGATGCTCCCCCAGGAGTGGGAGCTATCATATTCCCTCCTCTTCCAATCCATGTTGCAACCAATAAAGGCTGTTTCTACAGTATTAAAAAAAAAAAAAAAATTCAATGGTAGTCTGTCATGAGGGGAAAAAAATTATTAAGAAGTCAGAAAAAAGGTATATAGAAAGAGAAGAAGCTATGGGCAAAGCATATTATTCTTTTAACTTTTCTCAAGGTTTAATGTTCCAAAAATTGGGAGAGAAGGATAGAGCAGGGAGAACAGAAAAATGTACAATGAATAATGTCCATGAGATAGTGTCTCAGCCATTGATATAAAAGTCTCAGAACAATTCCTTCATTATTCACCTCATACGATCATAAAAAAGGCATTCATAAATTTTTATAAATAAAAAAATGTCAAGACCAATTTCCCATCACCTATGCATTCTTCAGTAACCCTGTAGACACTCCCGTTGATGCAGGTCTTCTTTAGTGAGAGAATCTTTTCATCCCCTGCCCATGGCAATGATACGGCCTAACTGTGAATCAAAGTATTTTTCCTGGTTCCTGGCATGGCCTTTTCTCCTCCGCCACCCCCAATTTTTCAAGTTTCTGGTAACAATGGCTCCAAATACTGTTTGATTGCAATTATAGCATAATGGCCAAGTTTCCACGGGATTCACCTTTGTCAGTGGAGCAAGGCAGAGGCAAAGAACTATAATGAGCAATTCTGATATTGACCTGTACTGACCTTGCAAAAAGGACCTTAAAAACCTATTTGCAAAGATTAAAGCAAAGATTATTTTCTACTTCACAATTTCATAAGGTGGTTTTTTATACTTCTTCAATTTAGTAGCTCACTTACTGAAGCATAATTATATTTTCCACTCAAAATATCCAGACAGCATGCATTCTCTAAAACATTGCCAGTTGAACTTCAATATTTCAATGCACTCTCTTCGACTTATCTATTTTATTCTAAATACCATAGTGACTCGTGTTTGACTAATCCAATGTGATTATTTTAATCCGGAGTGTAGATAGATATTGCATATTAGATCCAAATTTCTGATAATATTCCCCCAGAGATGCAAACACATAAGTCCCAGAGACCTATGTAGCTGAATCTGCTCTTCTAGTCACATTGAAAGAGCATAGATCAACAACCAGAAAAAGAAAAGAGCATTTGCCTCTGAGCCTCCACCAAAAAAATGAGGGGCAGACCTAAAGGGAAATCTAAAAGTAGGGTACCAGAGGTGTCCTTAGTATTACCAACATTATTTATAATGTATCGAGGTTTCATTTTGAAGTTATTATTGAGTAAAAGAACAAAATTCTTGTAAGGACATGATACATCCAACTTTTTGAAGGTTGGGAGAAAGAGGGAGGGGAGGCCTTATCTAGGTACAGCTCAAATGCTTGACTTTCCCATACATCATCTTCTTTATCATTCCAGACACAGGCGGTGGAGAGGAAGCAGAGCAGGTGCTGACGCCATGCAGAATGCAGCCAGGCTGGACTTCACAGTGCCTCCTGAGACTCCTCGGGTGGTGGTGGGGGTCCAATAAATAATTCAAGTTCCAATCTCAGGAAACCAGAAGAAAAGCCAAACAAACCATCACAGGCAGAAGAAGGCAAATAGTAAAGATATAAATGAAATCCAATTAAATTGAAAACAGGAAAGCAACAGAGAAAATTAAATAAAAGGCTGGTTTTTCTAAAAAAATTAATAAAGTTGAAAATCTTCTAGCAAGATGGACACAGATAAAAAGAGAGAAGACACAAATCTTCAATATCAGGAATTAAACAGGGGAGATTACAACAGATCCTGCAGCCATTAAAGAGTTAGTAAGAGAAAACTACTGTTATGAGGTGAATGTATTCCCCCCACCCAAAAAGAAATGTTGAAGTCCTAACTCCCAATATCTCAGAATGTGACCTTATTTGGAAACAGAGTCATTGCAGATGGAATTAGTTAAGATGAGGTCATCCAGGAGCAGGGTGGGCTCCTAATCCAGCATGATGATGTCCTTATAGGAAGAGGCCATGTGAGGACAGAGATACACAGGGAGAATGTCATGTGACAACGAAGGCAGAGGTTGGAGTTAGGCAGCTGCAAGCCAAGAAGTACTGCAGATTGCCAGCAGCCACCAGAGCTAGAAAGAGATAAGCAAGGATTCTCCCCATGGGTCTCAAGGGAGCATGGCCCTGCTGACTCCTTGATTTCAGGCCTTGGCCTCTAAAACTGTGAGACAATACATTTCTGTTGTTTTAAACCACCCTGTTTGTGGTACTCATTACAGCAGCCCTGGACATCTAATACACTATGAAAAACTTTATACTCATAAATTCAGTGACTTAGAAGAAATCAACCAACCCCTTAAAAACCATAAACTATCAAAACACAGTTAAGAGGAAGTTGATAACCTGAATAGCCTTATAAGTAGTAAAGAAATTCAATTCATAATTTAAAAGTTCCTAAAAAAGAAATCTCCAGGCCCAGATGGTTTCACTGGAGAATTTTACCAAACATTCACAGAAGAATTAACACTAATTTTGCACACTGTCTGGCTTCCAGAAAAGAGAAGAGAACATTCTCCAATACACTTTATGAGACCAGAATTACTCTGATATCAAAACCAGACAAAGATAGGATCAAAAGAAAAAGAAAGAATAGCATAGATCAATATCTCTCACAAGTGTAGACACAAAAACGTTAGCAAATCAAATTCAACAATAGCAAGAATAATGCACCTCGATCAAGGGGGATTTACTTAGGTATGTAAGGCTTGTTCAATATTTAAAAATCAAACGATATATTTTATTATATCAAGAAGCTAAAGAACAAAAACCATGATAATATCAATAATGTGGCTAACGTATTTCACAAAATTCAACATCCATTCAAAATTTACCGAAAGACAAAAACAAAAATGCCCAGAAACTCTCAGGAACAGAGGGGAAGTTCTTCATCCTTATAAAGAGCATTTGGGAAAATCTACAGCTAACATCATTCTTAAGGATGAATACTTAAGGCTGAATGTTTTTCCTCTAAGATTGGGAAAAAAAGCAAGAACATCACCTCTTGGCCAGGCGCAGTCGCTCACACCTGTAATTCCAACACTTCGGGAGGCTGAGGTGGGCGGATCACAAGGTCAGGAGATCGAGACCATCCTGGCTAACACGGTGAAACCACATCTCTACTAAAAATACAGAAAATTAGCTGGGCATGGTGGTGGGCGCCTGTAGTCCCAGCTACTCGGGAGGCCAAGGCAGGAGAATGATGTGAACACGGGAGGCAGAGCTTGTAGTGAGCCGAGATCATGCCGCTATACTCCAGCCTGGGCAACAGAGCAAGATTCCATCTCAAAGAAAAAAAGAATGTCACCTCTCATCACTCCTATTCAACACAGCACTATAAGTTGTATGAACTGTAATAAGGCAAGAAGAAGAATTAAAAGGCACACCAATTGGAGAAAAGAAAATGAAACTGTCTCTATTTTCAGATAACATGATTATGCAGAAAATTCTAAGAAACCTACAAAAACACTCCTAGAACTAAGAGTTCAGTAAGATTGCAGAATACAGATCAGCTCACAAACATCAACTGAATTCCTATATTCTAACAATGAACAAATGGAAACCAAAATCAAAAACACAATATCATTTATAATTGCTTCAAAGAAAATGAAATATGTAAGTGTCAGTCTAATAAAGCAGTGACCTTTTTGGCACCAGGGACCCATTTCATAGAAGACAACTTTTCCATGGACTGGCAGGAGGTGGAGTGGGGTGGATGGTTTGGGGATGAAACTGCTCCACCTCAGATCATCAGGCATTAGATTCTCATAAGGAACATGCAACCTTGATCCCTTGCATGAGCAGTTCACAACAGGGTTTGTGTTCCTATGAGAATCTAATGTCACTGATCTGACAGGAGGTGGAGCTCAGGTGGTGATGGCTGTTGGCCCACCACTCACCTCTTGCTGTGTGGCCCAGTTCCCAACAGTCCGCAGACCAGTACTGGTTTGTGGCCCAGGGGTTGGAGACCCCAGTAATAAAGCATGTACAGAATCTGTATGAAGAAAGTTACAAAATGCTGATTATAAACAAGAAGACCTAAATACCTGGGGAGACATAACATGTTCACTGATTGGAAGGCTCAATATAGTAAACAGGTCAGTTCTCCCTAAATTGATCTGTAGGTTTAACACAATTTTTATCCAAAAATCATTAGCATTTTTTGTAGACATAGAGGAACTTATTCTAAAATTTGTATGGGAAGGTAAAGGCTTTAAGAATAACCAAAACAATTTTGAAAAAGAATAATAAATCACTCTTTATGATTTTAAGGCTTACTATGTAGCTACAGTAATCAAGAAAGGGTGGTACTGGCAGGAGAATGGAAACATAGATCTATGGAACAGACTGGAGAACCCAGAAATATATCTACACAAACATGCCCAATTGTTTTTGATAAAAGAAGGAAAATAATCTTATAAAGAAGAAGAGATTGTCTTTGCAATAAATAGTGTTGGAGCAATTGAATATCCATAGGCAAAAACAAAAACAAAACCCTTACCTCACACTGTACAAATATTAACTCAAACTGGATCAGAGACTTAAATGTAAAATATAAAACTATAAAGCTTCTAGAAAAAAAAATAGTAGAAAATATTCAGACTTAGGACTAGGCAAATAGTTCTTAGACTTCATATCAAAGGAATAATCCATAAAAAGAAATAGTTATAAATCAGACTTCATAAAAATTGAAACCTTTGTTCTGTGAAACTTCCCACAAAAAGGATGATTAGACAAATTATAAACCGGAGAAAATATTTGCAAACCACACATCCTGCAAAGAACTTTTATCTAGAATATAAAGGTCTACACACTAACTACTCATAGTGCAGAATCCACAAGTTAAAGGGCTTAGACTCACAAGACTGTCCTCATTTCAGACACCAGTCCCCACCCGTCCTGGGTCTCCAGGGTACCCATAACTGAGGTCCAACTTGGCTACAAATTCAGGGGTTTCTGTGACCTCCTTTCAGGTTTAATACTCTGCTAAAAACAACTCAAAAAAAAAAACTCAGAAACACATTTACTCATGTTTACCCATGACACAGTTTGGCTGTGTCCCCACCCAGATGCCATCTTGAGTTGTAGTTCCCATAATCACCATGTGTCATGGGAGGAACACAGTGGGAGGTAATTGAATCATTGGGGCGGTTACCCCCGATGCTGTTCTCATGATAGTGAGTGGGTTCTCCAGAGATCCGATTTATTGATTTATTTATTTTTAGATCAAGTTTCACTGTTGTTGCCTAGGCTGGAGTGCAGTGGCACAATCTCAACTCACTGCAACCTCCACCTCCCAGATTCAAGCGATTCTCCTGCATCAGTCTTCCTAAGTTGCTGGGATTACAGGCATGTACCACCACACCCCGCTAATTTTGCATTTTTAGTAGAGACAGGGTTTCTCCATGTTGGTCAGCTGGTCTCAAACTCCCAGCCTCAGATGATCTGCCTGCCTCAGCCTCCCAAAGTGTTGGGATTACAGGCGTGAGCCACCACACCTGGATGATCTGATGGTTTTGTAAAAGCCATTTCCCGCCCTTTGCTCTGCACTTCTTGCTGTTGCCATGTGAAGAAGGATGTGTTTGTTTCCCTTTCTGCCATGATTGTATGTTTCCTGGGGCCTCCCCAGCCATGCTGAACTGTGAGTCAATTAAACCTCTTTCCTTTATAAATTACCCAGTCTCAGGTATGTCTTTATTAGCAGTATGAGAACGGAGTAATACAACCAGCTTATTATAAAAGGTACAACTGAGGAACAGCCAAATGACATAGATGCATTAGGCAAGTTATGGGGAAAGAGGGGTGTGCAGAGCTTCCATTCAGAAAATACACTCTTTCTGAGTGTATTACCCTCCCAGCACCTTGATTTGTTCACCAACCTGGAAGCTTCCTGAAATCTATGCTTTAGGAGTTTTTAATAGAGGTTTTATTGCACAGATATGATTGATTATACCATTGGTCATTGGTGATTGAACCCAGTCTCCAGCCCCTGCCCCCTTTCCAGAGGTCAGGGAGAGGGACTAAAAGTTTCAACCCTCATAACCATGGTTTGCTCTTTCTGGTTACCAGCCCCTGTCCTGAAGCTATCCAGGGACCCTGGCCACCAGTCATCTTATTAGCAAACAAAAGATACTTGCCACTCAGGACAGTAAAGTGTTTTACGAGCTGTATACCTGGAACCAAGGACAAAGATGAAATATATTTTTTATTAAACCACAATAAAGAATTCTCAAAAGTCAAAATTTAAAAATCAAACAATCCAGTTAGGGAATGGACAATAGACATGCCCTGACATTTTAACCAAAGAGGATACGCAGATGGGAAATACACACATGAAGAGATGCTCGACATCCTTAGCCATCAGAGAAAAGCACGTTAAAATCGCAATAGCATATCACTACGACACACCTATCAGAATGACTAAAACTAAAATTACTGACAACATCAAATGCTGGCAAGGATGTGGAGAAACTGATCATTCATACAGCTGGTAGGAACGTAATATAGCATGACGACTCTGGAAAATACATTGGCTTTTTTTTTTAACTTAAACAGACTTACCTATGATCCACAAATTGCACTTTTGGCTATATACCCTAGGGAAATGAAAACTTATTTATTTTCATACAGAAATCTGTATATGTTTAGAGCAGCTTTATCTGTAATAGTCCAACATTGGAACTACCCAAATGTACTTCAATGGGCAAATGCTTGAACAAACTGTAGTGCTGTATGCATTCTATGAAATACTACTCAGCAACAAAAAGTAGTAAACTACTGATACACACAACTTGGATGAACCTTGAGGAAATTATGCTGAGTGGAGAAAACCAACTATAAAAGGACACATAGTGCAAGAATTCATTCATATAACGTTTGTGAAATAATGTAATTATAGAGATAGAGAATACATTAGTGGTTGTCAGAGATTAGAGATGGAGGAGATGAAACAGTGTGGCTATAAAGTTGTAACATGAGGTAGTTTTGTGGTGATGATACCTTTAAGTATTTTGATGGTGGTGACAGTTACACAAAGCTACACATGTGATCAAACTGCATAGAGCTGTGCACACATGCAATAACTGAAATCTGAGAAAGCTCTATGGATTGTATGATGTCAATTTTCTGGTCCCAATATTGCACCTGGTTTTGTAAGATGTTAACACTGAGAAAGGGTTGGTGCAGGCTACACAGGACCTCCCTGTATATTTCTTGGTACTTTCCTGTAAATCTATAGTTATTTCAAAGTAAAAAGTTTAATTACAAAAAGAGATACATAACTAATCTCCCATCATACCGCCTTTTCTAACTTTCACTAAAACGCCCATGAAGACAGAGAATAAAGATGAAGATTTACACCAATGAATCATCTGAGTATGTCCTAATCTCTCCTAACTATAAGACAAAAAAGTATACACAGATTTTTCCTCCAGATTTCCCAAGACTTTGCTTAAGGTAAAAGAAATCAAGAAACAGGAGGAGGAGGGAGAAAAGGAAAAAGAGGAGGCTAAAGAGAAGAAGCAGCAGGAAGAGGAGGTGAGTGGAGAGGGAACAAAAGAAAGAGAGTCAGGGGTGATGTCATGCCTACAGTCCTAGCTACTCAGGAGGCTGAGGCAAGAAGATCCTGTGAGCCCAGGAGGTCAAGGCTTCAGTGAGCTATGACTGCACCACTGCATTCCAACCTCAGAAACAGACTTAGACCATGTCTCAAGAAAAAAAAAAAAAAAAAAGAGGAGAGAAGACAAAACCACTTCATACCTGCCCACTGTCTGATGGCTAACTCAAAGATGAAGAACTTGTGCAAACAAGAAAGGGTTGCAGTAATTCCTCCATCTTCCATTAATGATCTGAAAGAGAGTAATGTTCTATACTGTACCCTTTCCCTGATATCTTTATCAGGAAATAGAGAAGGAAATAAGCCTACATAAAATTCTGAAAATTAATTTTCCTATAGATAAAGCAATATATGTGGATTAGAGATAAAAATAACCCTGGTAGCAGGATGTGCAAGGATTTTACACACACATTTTTGGTTTATTTTATTTTATTTTATTTGAGACAGAGTTGCTCTGTCACCCAGGCTGGAGTGCAATAGTGCGATCTCGGCTCACTGCAACCTCTGCCTCATCGGTTCAAGCGATTCTCCCGCCTCAGCCTCCCAAGTAGCTGGGACCACAGGTGTGTGCCCCCACACCCAGCTAATTTTTGTATTTTTTTAGTAGAGACAGGGTTTCACGATGTTGGTCAGACTAGTTTCAAAATCCTGACCTCAGGTGATCCACCCACCTCGGCCTCCCAAAGTGCTGGGATTACAGGTGTGAGCCACCGCACCCAGCCTACACACACATTTTATTCTTTATAAAAGACCAACAAAACATTATAAAGCAAAATCTATTATAACCACAATGAATAATAAAAACATACAGAGAGTGAAAAAATTTAACTTATTAGATGGAATAACTTAGATTCACTTAGAAAATTGGTGACATACTTAGCAGAATAGTTTCACAAGGAGGCGTACAAGACAGATCAGCCTTTACTCTAGACTAGCTTGGTCCTACTACGGAGGCATTGTCCTTCTGAGTATTCTCCTCAACACCTCATATAGTATAAGATCTATCCACCTCAGATGACAAAAACTTGAGACATTTCTCAGTCTCAGATAAGATCTATCCACCTCAGATGACAAAAACTTGAGACATTTCTCAGTCTCAGAACATCAGAAATTTTTCCACCTGCTTCTTTCTGGTAGTTCTTTCCCTTGCCTCAGGTGGGTTCCCCAAACGCACACTCTGAAAACTCAAGGAAAACTCTCTGGAGGTAGCCGGAGCTCTTTCTCTGTGCCAATACTCTTTTTTCTAGTTCTTTGTGAATTCTGTCCACTTTGATTTTCCCCAAATTCTCAACAAACTCTGTCTTCTCAATTGAGTGAGACTTGTAGCTTGGAATCTCTCTCTAGGGAATCAGTGGAGAAACCATAGGGTTTACTTCCTTTGTTTATCTTCTTTGAAAAATTACTGTTTATGCTCCCTGTTGTCGTATGTTTGAGAACCATCCTTTATAAATTTTGTCTGTATTTTTTTTAAGTAAGAGGATAAATCTGTCCCTGTTGCTCCATCAGAGTCAGGAACAGAAATCCATTAAAAATAATTTTAACTTTAAAAAAGAATGAAAAATATAAAATAAAATACATGACCATGGAAAAATGAAAAGTGAGTTGGCAGAATTCACAGGAGAAATTAAAGATTTTAAATAAATAATTAGGAAAAGAAAAGCCACTTTAAAACCACAAAATCATGAATGGTACAATAATATGAAGGTCAAGATTTATAAAAATCCTATTAAAAATAAAAATAGAAAACGACAAAAAGAGAAATTAGAAAGGATATAATACAGAAACATGACACAGTAGCTCAACATATGCATAATAGGTATTGCTAAATTTACAGAATTAATGAAACAGCAGATTATTTGAAATTATAAAAGAAGAAAACCTTGTCAAAATAAGTGAAAATTTGAATTTGCTGATTAAATATGCACAATACCTCCTAGGTAAATAATTATGCTGAATAATCAACAGAAAGATGTATCTGAGCGCAGGATAACAATAACAAAAGTAATAATAATAATTTCACTAAACAGACGTAACTTTTGAGCTAAAAAATACTATTAATAAAATAAAGTCATCTACTCAGCCTGAGAGAAAAACAATGGGTTTAATCTGACCTCCTAGTTTTCCCATAACAACATTTAATGGCAGAGGAAAGTGGAGGAATATTTAGAAAATCCTAAAGAGAAGGAGAAAAGATTGAGCCAAAAATACAATGCCCAATCCATTCGTTTTATGTCTATGGTAACAGAAAGGCTTTCTTAATTTTGCACAGATTTGGGGAATAATGAAGCTTTAATGGGTTGTTCTTTGAAAACAAACCAAAAAAAAACACCTAATAAAAAATCTACTCAAGAAGGATTAAATCAAGGAAGAAAAATTCATGTTTGTAAAGTACTGGTAGTAACTATTGGGTACTGTGTTCAGGACCTGGATGACAGGATCTTTCACACCCCAGATCTCAGCATCACACAATATACTCAGTTAACAAACCTGCACATGTACCTCTGAGTCTAAAATAAAAGTTGAGAAAACTAGCTTTATTTTTAACGGTTTACTTTGATATAACAGTGGTGTGTAACTCAGTACAAACATTGAAGGTGAACAGAAAACTCATGAATTTTGATTATAGGAACTGTGGAATATTCTATATATATCTGAAACTTATAGTTACTTGTTTTAGGATATCCATAATAAAACTCTTTCATGTGGTTTTCTGGGTCATTGTTTTCAGGAATAAGCTTGATGTATAATATTGAATGCTCTTGGAAGTTGGATCTGCATATTTTCTCTTTTATCTCTGTAAATTAAACAATATTAGGAACTATCTTCCATAAAACAGAAATTTAACAAATGTGTTAATAACTATCTGTAAAGATAATATGCTTTTAAAAAAGTACTGGTAGTGAACAATGAAAAATTAAAATATATAAAATAAGTTACATTTACTGTTGTACAACAAAATGAAAGTTTATAGACTTTGGCAATGTAACAGATATTTATTTTAAAAGGTGTTTTTTGGTAAAAAGTTTACATTTGCTAATATCCTTATCTTTAGAAGAAAGGTCAAAGGCTACTGTTTTAGTCCGTTCTCACACTGCTATAAAGATACTATCCAAGACTGGGTAACTTATAAAGAAAAGAGGTTTAATTCATTGTGTATACGTACCCTAGAACTTAAAGTATAATTTTAAAAAAAAAGAGGTTTAATTGACTCACAGTTCCACATGGCTGGGGAGGCCTCAGGAAAGTTACAATCATGGCAGAAGGTGAAAGGGAAGCAAGGACCTTCTTTACCTGGTGGCAGGAGAGAGAAGTGAGGATGCAGGAAAAACTGCCATTTATAAAACCATCAGATCTCATGAGAATTCACTCACTGTCACGAGAACAGCATGGGGGAAACTGCCTCCATAATTCAACCACCTACCTCCCTTGACATGTGGGGATTACAATTGGTGATAAGATTTGAGTGGAGACACAGAGCCAAACTATATCAGCTACTGAAAAAAGTTGATAAATTAAAAAAAAAAAAAAAAAAAAACTGAAGATAAGCCACAGACTAAGAGAAAATATTTGCAAAAGACCTATCTGATAAAGGATTGTGATTCAAAATACACAAAGAACCCTTAAAATTCAATAAGAAAATAAGCCACCCGACTGAAAAATGGGGCCCAAAGACTTACCAGGCAGGGTAGATACCATGACCACAAGGGTAGTTTTTCCTAGGGCAAGGCTTCTCTAGTCCACTGAAGACTTGCTGATCCCTGTGATTTCTCCAAATGTGGGAAACTCAGCTGCGTGATTTGTGGTAGTAGCATACTGTAGTTATGCTTTTCCCTGGTAAATGAAAGGAAAAAAAATGAGCCAACAACCTGAACAGACACCTCACCAAAGAAGATATACAGATGGCAACCGAGCATATGAAAAGTGCCTCACATATATGTCATTAAGGAACTGCAAATTAAAACGAGATCCAAATGCCTGCCCATTAGAATGGCCAAAATTCAAAACACTGATAATGCTACTGCTGTTGAGGATGTGGAAAAAGAACTCTTATTTATTGCTGGTGGGAATGCTGTAAATAATATTACAAAGACATGTGTACCTGTATGTTCACTGCAGCACTATTTATAATAGCAAAGACATAGAATCAATCTAGGTGCCCATCAGTGATGGATTGGATTTTTTAAAATATGGTACACATACACCATGGAATACTATGCAGCTATGAAAAAGAACAAAATCATATCCTTTGCAGCAACATGGATGCAGCTGGAGGCAATTATCCTAAACAAATTAACATAGGAACTGAAAACCAAATACCACCTGTTCTCACTTTTAAATGGGAGCTAACCATTGGCTGCCCATGGATAAAGATGGCAACAATAGACAGTGGGGAACACAAGAGGAGGGAGGGCGGGAAAGGTGCAAGGGCAAAATTGAATTTTTTTTTAAAATTTTTTAAAAGGATATTTTTTGGTTCATGGAGTCGAGGGGTGGATCTAGTTTCAATCAGTGCTAACTCAGTGGCTCAAATGATGTCCTGAGAACCTGGTCTTTCTCTGTCTCTTTGCTCTGCTCTCTTAAAATACAGATTCCTAGGACCTAGCTGAGACATAATGAATCAGAATTCCCAGAATCTTTATTTAAAATAAAACAAAAAAACCTTCCCAGAAGAATGTCATACAGCTCTTACTGGTTAAATGTTTTATCCATGTATAGCAAGCTAATGACAAGCTTCTTGCAGGCATAAACAACTTCTTTAGCATCCTAATCATATCTAAGATTGTACAAAGTGGACATAAAACAGGTACTCTGAAAAGTCTGGTAGATCTGGGAATGCTGGAAGCCTCATTCATGCTGGCATCAAAAGGTATTTGAAAAAAAAATTCTCATAAGCTTTGGAAAAATCTGGGCTAGTGAAAATTGGATTTAAAGTTTTCTAAAAAACAACTACATCCAAAGGGTATTAGTGAATAAACTAGAGTTGATGAAGAGAAGAGCCTCACGCAGTATTTCAAAGAACTCCATTCTTGGCCCCACATTGTTCAAAATTCTTTTGAACCTGGATAAAAATATAGATAATAAATATCATATCTGCATCTGACAAAATCAGGAGATGGCACATAATAAAAATGTATTTCATAATGTTTTTAAATAGCATGGCCACCCAAACATTAGTTCAATTTTAGTATTGTTCCAGTATCCACGTTATAAATATTTTTTGTATCTCTAGTGTTGGTGCCATTTTTCCCCTGGGCATCAACATTTTGGCTGCCAGCTTGTCTGGACTTATATCTTTACAACTCTAAATCTGGTGGGAAGAAAAGCTTTTCTTTTCCAACAACTGGAAAAACATTTCTGGCCTAATCTTTTTTAACAGAACAGGATAACATACTTGTGAAATACCATTCACAGGGGCCAAGGGGACGTGATGCTGATTGGCCAAGCCTGAGCTCCACAATCACCACTTGGGAGCTAGTGGTGGTGTCAGCCCCACCTGAGACACACATAGCCTAAGAATGGCAGCTGGGGTGGGAGGGTGGAGCTGTCCCCAAGAAAACTTGCACTAGAAAGTGGACTGGCCGCCGAGCTGCTAAATGATGGATTCAATAAGCCAGGGTCCCTGCTCTCCAGGAGCTTATGTGCCACTCAGGAAGATGTCTATGTGAACAGATACTTTCAGTATAAAGTGGAAAATGTTGGAATAAAGGTTTACAGGGTAGAGAGGCATGTAAATTCAGGCTAGGGGTCAAGATTGTGTCTATGGAAGGTTCCAGGGAGAGACGAAGTCTGAGTCTAGAAAGATTCCTAAGTTTTTGTGGGTAGGGAAGTTGAGAATGATCTAAGGATGTTTCCAGGCAGTTTAACTATAAGATTTGATCCTGTTGAAGTTGGGAATCATGTCTTATCTTTGTCACTCTGGAATGCAACACAGTGCCTAGCATGTAGTGGACACTCAGTAAATGTTTATAAATGTATTAATATTCCTTCATTAGTTCTCAACAAAAATCCCATGGGGGATTTATAAGATGAATATTTAACCTCATTATCCACAGAAGGAAATTGAGATAGAGAGATTAGGTCATTAAGATCACGGTGCTTGCCAATTATGGTGCCAGGATAACCCCCACAGAGACAGGGATGTATGCAGGTCAATCCAAACCAAAATCTAGTCAGGAAGAAGGCCATAAATTCTAGCTTTATGTTATTAACCAGCGCTTTATGTTATTAACCAGCAAAATGAGAAACAAAGTAAAGTCAAAGTCTTACTGTGGTTAGCAGTTCTTCTCACAAAGCCCAAAACACCAGATTTTCTTCTAATGATTTCAGATGTCAAGTGGTAAAAACTGATTTTACAATGTTCTTGAATAAATAAGTACTGGGGAAAAAAAGGAGGAGGAAACATGTTTGTTTGGGTAAATTGCTAAGCAACACCACACATGCCAGAAACTCCTTTTGGATTTCCTTTCCAGGTGGAGACCGCGAAACCAACGGGTACTTCAGTTCGTGTCTGTTTCATTAGTTCACACTGGAAAATAAAAGCCAAACAGGCAATTCTAATAATACAAGAGTCAGAGGTGTGGAGGCCACTAATATTAAATTAGATTGAAGTGCTTAAGGTTGCCTTTTAAAATGGCCCATTCCAGAGTCCACGGTGGCACTAAGACTGAGGTGGGATTTGTGCAGTGTGTCCAGGAAGATCTAGCACACTGATGAAAAAAAAAAAAACAAAACAGCAGCCAGGCCATGTTATCTATCCCACTTGATAGTTCCAGACCCTGCAGACGATGGAAGTTTGTAATGTGACAACAAGATTGTGGCAATGAGATGAAAAAAAACTTGGTGCATGTCACTTATTTAATAATGGAAAACTTCTTATGAGAAGTAATGTCTTCAGATGGGTATTAAAGGAAGGAATTCTGTGGGTAGGGAGAGAAATTTACAGCCTCAGGGCCTGCTTGAGCAAAAGCTGGACACTCTAAAGGGGAGAAACAAATTAACATAAAAGCACAAAAGGGAACCTTAGTAAGCCAGAAGGAATGAATAAGTATTTGAACAGGAAATACATGAGATGGCTGGTGCTGGGTTTATGAAACTTAAGATTGAAATTAATATTGAAACTCCAAAATGTAAGATTTAGAGTGCAATGAACCAAATGCTATTTAAGTGGTATTATACACAAATTGCTGTGAATTTTTAATGATTACATTTCTTGCAATAATTTGTAAAGAAAATTTTGGGTAAGCACACATATAACTCTAAATTATGTATGTGCAGACACATTTCCAATCAATTTGAATTCTTTTAAGGGTGAGGATATAGTTTCAGGAAGAAGATTCCAGATTTTGTTTTAAATAGGAACTGACACTGTAGAAAGAAAAAAAAAGGCCTATTTATGCTATCATTAACTATAGATAGTCTGTATTCCTTAATATGCATCTGAGGCTTCCCATTATTTGGCCCTACCTACCTTCCCTACCCATGCCAGCCTGGGCAATCTCTCTTCTGAATCCCCTCAAACCCTGTAAAATATAAGCTCACCTCTATGAGAGCTGGGCTTTTCCCCTATTTGATGAATTGCCATCTCTCCTAGTATTGTGCCCGGCATATAGTAGGTGCTTAGTAAGTATTTGTCATGGAAGCCTCTAGGATGGGCATGGAGCCCTTACAGCCTCACAGAAACTCACAGCCTAGCTGGAACAAAGACATCCACAGAAACAATTATAATAGATGAAAATAGTTATCATAATTAAGATATAAGAGCTAAGACTAGTTCTAACACTATTAGCACGTACATGTCAGATGGTGTTGTTCCACATGCAATGGTCTGGGTGTTTGTGTTCCCCCATAATTCATACATTGAAATCTTAACCTTCAAAGTGATGGTATAAGGAGGTAGAACCTCTGAGAGGTGATTACACCATGGGGGTGGAGCCCTCACAAATGGGATTAGTGCCCTTAGAGAAGAAGTTCAAGGGATCTCTTTTGCCCCTTTTGCCATAAGACATGGCTAGGAGGTGCAGCCTGTGAACCAGAAAGTGGACTCTCACCAGACAACAAATCAGCTAGCAGCATGATCTTGGACTGTCCAGCTTCCAGAGCTGTGAAAAATAAAGGTTCGTTGTTTATAAGCCACCCAGTATATAGTATTTTTTATAGCAGCCTGAATGAACTAAAACACATGTATTAATTCCCCTAATCCTCACAACAACCCTATGAGGTAGGTATTATCATTATCCTCATTTTTGGAGGCACAAGGCGATGAAGTGACTTGCCCAAGCTCACACAGCTAGGAAGTAGGGAGCAAAATCTGAATCCTGGCAGTCTGGTTCCAGGGTCCTTACCACGAAGCGGTGACTGCAGGCACAAGCCCAGAGTAAGTGTGACTCAAAGACCACTGAAGTTTCTTCTAAGTCTGGGATTCCAGACGATTGCTTCACTAGCGCTAACAGTGAAGTATAGAAATACAGGGGAAATATTTATGAAACTTCTTCCATTTGGAACACATTGGTGCTTCTCAAACTTTGGATGACTGAGATTCCCCTGTGAAAATTCAGAATTTCAGGACTGGAATCTGGAAGATTCTGAGTCAATAAGGTTGGAATGGGGACCCAGTAACTATATTTTTAGCAAGTGCTCCAAGTGATGCTGGACATCTTCTGATCACAATTTGAAAACATTGTACTAGGCCTATTCTCCAGAGGACCCTTTGGCTCAGATTCTGCATTCTCTTTCCAGGCCTGGCTCTCCTCTATTGGAATGTGTCTGTAATAATCCTTTGACTCTGCAGTAATGGTGGTGCTATTCAGGGCATCTTCAGCTTTAGAAGTTCCTTGGATGACAGGCACCATAACCCTTAATCCACTTGGTAATCTCTCATTTTTGGTCTGTCTCCTCTTGAGGGCCAGGGCCGTATCATACTCCGCTCTACATGCCCAGATCTTAATTCAGGGCACAGGAAATGTCTTCAGACTGAACTGATGAATAGCATGAGCCAGTGCTGTGCTCCAGACCCACCAGTCTTGCCTTTGAGAAGCTCACAGTTAAGAGAAGAACATGAATGTCTAAATTAACAAACTGCAGGATCAGGTAATAGGTAGCCATAACTACCTAAATATTAGCAGCATGTTATATGTGCCTAGGGAACAAATGAATAATTCGCTAAGGTGGATGGATGGCATGGGAGGCCATGGTAGAGGAATAGATTAAGAGCTGTTATAGCTAAATTGTGTCCTCCCCAAAATTTCTGTGTTGAAGTCCTAACCCCCAGTACCTCAGAACATGACCATACTTGGAGACAGGGTCTTTACAGAAGTAATGAAGTGAAAACAAGGTCATGAGGATAGGCCCTAATCCAATATGATGTATAAGAATAGACAATTAGGACACAGACGCATAGAGAGGGAATAGGGTAGAGGGCATGAGGACACAGAAGTGGAGCCATCTGCAAGCCAAGGAGAGAGGCCTCAGAAGAAACCAGCCCTGCCAACATCTCGTGAGAAAATACATTTTTTTCTTTTCTTTTTATTTCCTTCCTTCCTTCCTGTTTTTCTTTCTTTCTCTCTTTCTTCTCTCTCTCTTTCTTTCTCTATGACACAGAGTCTCACTCCGTCACCTGAGTGCAGTGGCCTGATCTCGGCTCACTACATCCTTTGCTTCCCAGGCTCAAGCGATCCTCCCACCTCAGCCTCCTGTGTAGCTGGGACCAAAGGCATACGCCACAAAGCCTGCTAATTTTTGTATTTTTTGTAGAGACGGGGTGAGAAAATAAATTTTTGTTAAGCCACCCAGTCTCTGGTACTTTGTTATGGCAGCCCTAACAAACAAATACAGGAGCAGAATCCGAGAATTTACTAAACCAAACCACGGAAATTAAATTGTATCCTTTAAGCTGCCAGAAGCCCACAGAGGTGTCTAAGCATCAACGTGACAAATAAGCAGCTTTGGTTCTGCAATATAACCTGGAAATAGTGAGGACACCGACGTGGAGAATAGAGATGGAGTTGACAGGGATCAATTGTTCTAATGTGCAATAATGCAAGACATAAGATCAAGCCAGCAGGAGTGAGTAACAGCGATCACATCAGAGAGATATTTGCGGGACAAAAGTAACAAGAAGATGAGGTGTAGGCGGTGGAGGGTAAACAGCGAGCCTTCCCATGAAGAAGAGTGGCCTGGGAAGTGAGGAGGACAGCGAAGCCCCAAACCTCACCTGGGATACAGGAAGGAAGTGAAGCAGGTTCCAGAGAAGGGGACAAGATAATGGCTTAGGGTAGGATAAGTTTCAGACAATTGCAGAGCATCTCGTTAGATGTGTTCAGAAGAGTGGAAACAAAGTCTTGTGCCTAGGCCCTCATGCAGGATTCTGTTGCTATAAGTCAGTGCTGGCCGCGGGGAGACCGGAGATCACGGTGGAGGCACCAGCGATCCGAGAGTCCTAAGACGAATCCCTGGATCCCCACAATGTGTGGAGAGAGAAGCCAACCAAAGATCGAGAAAGCATCTCCAAACCAGCAGAATCAGGGACAGGAGGCCCGTCAAATGCACAGCAAGTCAGCCTTGGTAGTTTGCAAATGAAAAGATTTCTTTGCCCGCTGGAGACTTCAGCTCAGGCTGGATGTCGCTAATTCACACCATCTCACCAAAATGTTATTTCCCTGCACTTTGGTAAATCGAGGCAGAAGTGGCTAGTGGTTAATGGGGACCCAAGAGTTATCTCGGCGTCGGGCAGGCAGCGACAGCTCCAGGAGCCCTTTCCCAGCAGGCGGGCGGGCGGGTGAGCGGGCGGGTCAGCGACTCCCGCCCTTCCCGGGAATGGAATGTGGGCGCCCGCGCCCGGGCTCCGGTTCCACTTGGAACGCGGGGCCGGGAGCCGCAGGGCAAGCGCGAAGACCGCAGGGGCGGCTCCCGCGCGCCTCCCCCCTCAGCGCCCCTTGGCCGATGGGCGAGGCGGGGCGAGGCCAGAGGGAGGCGGGCCGAGGGGGCGGGAGAGGGTACGCGGGACCGCGGGGAGGTCGGGGGCGGGGAGCAGGAGGCGGCGGGCGCCGCGAAGAAAGGAACATGGCTCCTGAGGCGCATAGCGCCGAGCGCGGCGCCGGGCAGCCGTGCGCCGGACGCCAGTGACCGCGATGGTGAACTCCAGCCGCGTGCAGCCCCAGCAGCCCGGGGACGCCAAGCGGCCGCCCGCGTCCCGCGCGCCGGACCCGGGCCGGCTGATGGCGGGCTGCGCGGCCGTGGGCGCCAGCCTCGCCGCCCCCGGCGGCCTCCGCGAGCAGCGGGGCCTGGAGATCGAGATGCAGCGCATCCGGCAGGCTGCTGCGCGGGACCCCCCGGCCGGAGCCTCGGCCTCCCCTTCTCCTCCGCTCTCGTCATGCTCCCGGCAGGCGTGGAGCCGCGATAACCCCGGCTTCGAGGCCGAGGAGGAGGAGGAGGAGGAGGTGGAAGGGGAAGAAGGCGGAATGGTGGTGGAGATGGACGTAGAGTGGCGCCCGGGCAGCCGGAGGTCGGCGGCCTCGTCGGCCGTGAGCTCCGCAGGCGCGCGGGGCCGGGGGTTTGGGGGCTACCACAGCGCTGGCCACCCGAGCGGGAGGCGGCGCCGGCGAGAGGACCAGGGCCCGCCGTGCCCCAGCCCGGCCGGCGGTGGGGACCCGCTGCATCGCCACCTCCCCCTGGACGGGCAGGCGCCCCGAGTGGCCTGGGCGGAGAGGCTGGTTCGCGGGCTGCGAGGTAAGAGCGCGCGACCCGCAGCTGCCGATGCACAAACCTGAACAGCCGGCGCCAGCCGGGGCCATCTCCCGCGGCGGCCGCTCCCCGGGCTCCATCTCGCATGCCCTCTGCGTTGCGCCTCGCTTGGAAGCGCATTCCCCACCTCCGCTAATCCTGCCCTATTTCCGGTACCCAGCGCGGAATTCCACTGAGCTCTTGTTGGTGCACATTTATTTAATACCTTCTTCTTTAGGATATGTCACCATAGTCCTTTTTTAACTGAAAATTAGTGAAAGCCTAATTAGAGTGAAAGCGTCATCTGGGTTTTTTTTTTTTCTTGTAGGGGAAAAAATGAACATTACTTGTAGTATAACTGATGGTAGTTGCAACTGCATATTTGATAATGTTACAGAATGTAAAGGAAAATATTACAGTCACCCGTGGTTTCCTTCTTCCTTCTTACCTGGATGCTGCGTTGTCCCGGGCTGAAAAGGGCAGCGGTACAGAACATACAATGTCAAGTTGTGGGAGGAGTGTGGCAGATTGTCATTGATGATTTTTTTTGGTGATGTGTGTGTTTGTTTTGGGGAGTGGGAGCTGTTGAGAACACCACAAATAGAATAAAATAAGATCCGTGAAGTTATTTGGCCGGTTCTGATTCTAGACATTTTTCTAAAAACAGTTGCAAAGGAAAGATTACATTGTTTTAAAAAAATTTGAAGTATGTTTTTAAATAACTAAATTAATTGTTCTTTGAAATTCCACCAAAATGATGAAGTCACCAGATAGCAGCTGATAAATGTATCTGAGTCCAGTGCGCCCAGCTCTACAAAAGGCAGAAGAGGAATTTTCAAATTTGCCAGTGCCCAGTAAGAGGACATGAATTTCCAATACCAGAGGAAATTATCTTTTTACAAATTTTGTCAGAGTATCCTTGGAAAAGTGTCACGTTTGCTTTTACCCTCCAAATTATTTTAATCGATATTTTTAAGAGTTTCCATTCTCAGTTGTTTTGAGTTTTTCTTGTTCTTCCCCTCCTGTCAGTTTTGAAAGTCTTGCACAAAAACAATCCAGGTGTTGTTACAGCAATGTGATTAAAACCAGGTCAAGCCTACACTCAAATCCCAGTTCCACCACTCATTTGCTGTGTGACCTTGAGCAAGTTACTTAACCTCTCTGAGCCCCAATTTTTTTATTTATTTATTTATTTTTTTAGAGAGATGATCATAACGCTTAGTCCTTGACTCGTTGAGAGAATTAAATGAGTGAAGACATAAAATGTGCAGCATGTATTTGCCATGTGTTAGCGCTTCAGAAATATAAATGTAAACATTTTGGTACTTCTTTTATGGAGGTACTTACACTAGTTAATTCAAGGCATGGCGGGGAACAAAAGATCCTTTTCGGATAACCTGTGTTAGTAGATTAATGATTAATAAAACACACTTTTTAAGGTTCAAAACTGGATTAATTAAATTATATGTTATTTTACACCATTTAAAATGTGCATTTAAAAAATATTCACTGAGGTGAGACAGAAGTTCCTTTTCAATTAATAAATAATGGTAAGTTGCATGATCCTTTTAACTCAGTTTAAGAATTTGATAACACACCTAACTTTGAATAAACTTAATAATAGAATATACAGAAATGAAATATATATTTCATATGAGTATGTATGTAAATTTATTTCTTTTAAAGAAAGATTTCAGGAAACAAAATTAATAAGCTCATAGTCATAAAACCTCTAGTGAAACTGTGTCAGTGGTCTGATTTGTAGGCGAGCAGACTCAGGACTCAGGAATTTTTTTTTTTTTTTTTTTTTAAGAGACAGGGTCTCATTCTGTCACCGAGGCTAGAGTGCGGGGAAGCGAAAGTAGCTCACTGCAGCCTCAAACTGCTGGGCTCAAACTGTCCTCCCACCTCAGCTTCCCAAGTAGTTGGGATTACAGGTGCAAGCTGCTGCTCCTAGCTGAAGAGTTTTAATTATATAAAATTTTAAAATAAATTGTTATTCCTTTCTTTTATGAAGAAATATAATTGATATTCTTGTCACTTATTCAATAAGCACACTTGTTAAATATTTAGCACCTACTGTGAAGATAGCACTGTGCTAGCTGCTATGAAGAAATAAACTAGAATAGCATATCACTGTTCTCCTATGGACGAAAACCCAGAAAAGTAAAATAAGTAGCCATGAATGGGTTGAGATTCCCCCTGCCCCCTTTGAATAGTAATGACAGAAATCTTATATGCACTATGTAAGCAGTGCCCTAGGGTCAGAACAGAAAGTAACTTGCAATTTTTAAAGGTAGGAGAAATGACCGAAGTTTGGAGTGGTCAGAGTTTCCCTGGAAGTCTCTTGCCTTTGTGACTTTGTATGACTCTCTCAGACTACCTGAGCTCCTCATTTATAAAATGGAGGAGTTGAACCTAGCCTCCAAGGTCTTTTCTAGCCTCACCGTGCTCTGGTTTGTTGTTTAATGATATCAGTCCAAGATGGACAAATGGTCAATTTTGCTTCTTCTACAGTAGATAGATCTATCTTCTTAGGAGAAGTAAAATAGTAAAGAAAGAAGACATGTTTGAGGCCTGTTGAGGCCTGTTTGCAGGATGCATTGTATCTCATCAAGGAATTGAGAATGTATCCCTAAATATTAGGAAGGAGTTGAAAGTTTCTGAGCAGGAACAGAACATGCTGAAAGGAAATTGAGTCAGCAGCATGGTGTACAGGAGAGCTTGGCAGAGGGAGACAGGAGGCAAGAAGACCTGTAGGAGGCAGCCAGAAAGGAGGTGAAGAGGGCCGGGACCAAAGGAAGCCAAGGATGATTGAAAGATTTAAAGATGAAGCCCAGACTTAAAAGTATCCTCAGGTATTTGTTTATTCTTTTCTTAACAAACTCTTTCAGTACAAAGATAAAATGTGGCACTCTGAGTCATAAAATTTTCTGAATTTCAGAAGTTGAATATTTTTCTGAATGTATCAACCTGTTAAAGTTAGTTCCTGTTTGTTATTTTAGGCATATATTCTTGGGCTTTTTTTTTTTTCCTAGAGAAACTATGAAGTACTAGCTGTACAAGTAAGGGTAGGCCAAGCTGCTAAAACAGATACCTCCCTCCCCTTCAATACCCTGAAGAACAAGAAGTTAATTTTTTGCTCATGTAACATTTCGGAGAGGGTATTCCAGGTTAGCAGCAGCTTTCCCCCATGTGGTTATTAAGGGATCCAGGCTTCTTCCCTGCTGGCTCTCCCAGGGCCCTGTCATTGCCTCTGTGGTCAAAGCTTAACAGCCACATGTAGGTTCTGGTGGAGAGTGTGAAGAAGGCTTGCCACTGCTGTTTCCTTAAAGGCCTTGTCCTAGAAATGGCCCACATCACTTTCAGTCTTGACCCATTGGCAAAGTTCTTAATTTTCTTTCTTTTTTTTTTGGAGACGGAGTCTTGCTCTGCCGCCCAGGCTGGAGGGCAGTGGCCAGATCTCAGCTCACTGCAAGCTCCGCCTCCCGGGTTGACGCCATTCTCCTGCCTCAGCCTCCCGAGTAGCTGAGACTACAGTCGCCCGCCACCTCACCCGGCTAGTTTTTTGTATTTTTTAGTAGAGACAGGGTTTCACCGTATTAGCCAGGATGGTCTCGATCTCCTGACCTCATGATCCGCCCGTCTTGGCCTCCCAAAGTGCTGGGATTACAGGCTGGACAAAGTTCTTAATTATTTAGCCACGGATACCTACGAGGGAGGCTGGAAAGTGTAATGTAGCCATGTGCCCAGGAGGGAAAAAATGAATTTCAATAGATGGCTAGCGATGGCCTTATTAGTGCTCGGACTCAAATGAAATAGTAAGTCGACTCTTATTTCTCCTAAAATAATTGGGTCTTGACATTGAAATTGGTGTGCTGATTGTGTTTAATAAGTGACCTCCAGTGCAATTATTTTATTTTGCCACAATTTATGTAATTTTTATTTTTTCTGCCTTCCCTTTTGATGTGTAAAGGGAAGCATAACTAATTATTGGAAAGGTTATTGAAACTTAAAAAAAGATTTGAACTTGGCTTTGGTTGATGCTACCACACAGAAACTGCAAACATCCGACTCCCTGCTCTTAGCTGCTGCTTGTGATAGTCCATACACAGTGGCTGATGAATTTAGCCTGTCTTGAGGCTTCAGAACTTAGTCTTAGGCCATCACCAGAAGAGCATTATCCTAAATTACAGCTTTTCAGTGGGAGGGAGGAGCAGTCTTGCCCCTCAGGGGATATTTGGCAATCTCTGGAGATATTTTTGATTATCATACCTGGGGGGATGCCCCTGGCATTTCCTGGTTTGAGGTTAAGGATGCTACTAATCTACAATGCACAGTACAGTCCCCCCCACACACCCTACAAAGCATTCTCCCACCCAAATTACCAGGAGTGAAGACTTTGAGAAACCCTGCCCCAGACTGTTAAATTCAAAAAGAAATAATGGTTTATTGCTCACTGTGTGCCAGGCACTGTGTTAAAATCCTTATATTCGTAGTGTCATTTTTATCCTCATAACAACCTGTCAAGAAAGAACTATCATCCATCACCACTTTACTGTTGAGGGCCCTAAGCCTTCTAAAAGTTAAATGACTTGCCCAGGGCCACAACTAGTAGATATTGCAGTAAGGACTTAATTCCAGGCACTTTGTGTTCAAAGTGTTTCTCACCCACTGTGCTATATGCCAGTAGTGCCCAAACCTAACTTTAGCCAGCAATTGTCTGTGTCTCTCTAGTTTATGAACATTTATTTATTAGGACATGCAGGATAAGTCATACCAACACAGTCCATGTATCCAGAATTCTAATTGATCTAGGCAGTGGGAGAGCCTGCCTCTCTATTTTTTTTAAATTGGTGTGAAATATACATAACATAAAATTGGCCATTTTAACCATTTTAAGTATATAGTTAAGTGGCATTAAGTAGATTTATTATATTATGTAAATGGACTTAACACAATTTATTTCCAGAACTTTTATCATCCCAAACAGAAACTGTGTACTCATTAAACAGTAACTCCCTGTTTCCCCATTCCCCCTTGCCCTAGTCCCAGGTAACCTCCATTCTACTTTCCCTGTCTGTGAGTCTCCCTATTCTAGCTACCTGATATAAGTGAAATGAGACCATGTTTGATCTTTTGTGTCTAACTTATTCACTTAGCATAATATTTTCAAGGTTTATCCATGCGTGAAAATTTCCTTCCTTTTTACGACCGAATAGGATTTCATTGTGTGTGTACACACACATTGTGCAAACACAGTGAAATCCTATTCGGTCGTAAAAAGGAAGTTTGCACACATATACACACACACCACATTTTGTTTATCCATTCATCAGTTCATGGGCATTTACAGTTTTTTTCCACCTTCTGACTGTTGTGACTTTCCCTTTATTTTTAATCTGAACTTTACTCCATCACTTCCTCCCTTTCCTTTTTTATTTGCAGCATAATTTTGAACAAGCAGACTTTGTATTTTCATTACTCTGGGGATTTTTTTGAGGGAGGCTTGCTACCCTTTGGGGTTGTGATAAGGTTGTGTCAGTAACAGAATTCATGCAGTAAAAAACATTTATGGGACTTTCTTTTGTGATAGGTACTAGGGATACAGAGATGAATAGTACAAGGTCTTGACCTTCAAGGAGCTTAGGGTTTAGTAGGGAAAACAGAGGTATAAGTAAGTCATTGCAATGCCAGTTCCCAGATATGGGAGGATTCCAACAAAGAGGATCAGTCCAGGCACAGCAGCTCATGCCTGTAGTCCCAACACTTTGGGAAGCTGAGATGGGAGGATCACTTAAGCCTAGCAGTTCAAGGCTACCCTGGGCAACGTAGTGAGTGGCAAAAAATACAAAAATTAGCCAGGCAGGATGGCACATGCCTGTAGTCCCAATTATTTGGGAGGTTGGGGTGGGGGAATCAGCTGAGCCTGGGAGATTGAGACTGCAGTGAGCTGTGATCACACTACTGTCCTCCTGCCTGGGTGACAGAGTGACAGCCTGTATCAAAAAAAAAAAAAAAAATAGAGAGCGAGAGGATCAGATCTACCTGGAGAGGTCAGAGAAGGTTTCCAGAGAGAATAAAACTTGAGCTACATTTTGAAGAATGAGGGGGGAATACAAGGAGGGAAAAATGACAGGAACAAGACCTGTTCCTGTTACAGCAAACCTGTAACTCCCGCCATGGAATGGGCACATTTTCCTGTAGACAGTTGGAGCAAGTGTGGGCTTCAAGCTTAGGGGGCTGATACGATCACTTGTCAATCTGAAGATGACTCTTGCAACAGTGTAGAGGATAGGGTGAGGTGGATAGGTTGGTGGCCAACAGACTAGGTCAGGAGAGGGCTGACCAAGAGGAGGAGGGGTGACGAGGGCTGGAACCAAGACATATGAGCTGGAATGGAAAGAAGCTAGATAGAAGAGAAATAAAAACCATCAGAACTGTGGAACCAACTCCATGGGAGGGATAAGAAGAAGGCCTATTCTAGGGTGAAACCCAAATTTCTGGCATGGTACCATTAACCCAGACAGAAAGAGTAGATTTTCAGAGAAAGAAAAAGAAACCAATTTTTGGGGAGGTGAGTGTGAGCTGTCTAGAGAATATGCAGGTAGAACTACATGTTAACTGTAGCATATACTTGTCTGCACCTCAGGAGATGACTGATTAAGAATTCAGGATTCGGCCAGGTGCGGTGGCTCACACCTGTGATCCCAGCACTTTGGGAGGCCGAGGCGGGCGGATCACAAGGTCAGGAGATCAAGACCATCCTGGCTAACACAGTGAAACCCCGTCTCTACTAAAAATACAAAAAATTAGCCTGGCGCGGTATCGGGCGCCTGTAGTCGCAGCTACTCAGGAGGCTGAGGCAAGAGAATGGAGTGAACCCGTGGGGCGGAGCTTGCAGTGAGCCGAGATCGCGCCACTGCACTCCAGCCTGGGCGACAGAGCGAGACTCCATCTCAAAAAAAAAAAAAAAAAAAAGAGAATTCAGGATTCAGGCCAGGCACGGTGGCACACACCTTTAATCCTAGCTGCTTAAGAGACTGAGGCGGGAAGATTGCTTGAGCCTGGGAATCCGAGACCAGCCTGGGCAACATAGCAAGACACTGTCTCAAAAAAAAAAAAAAAGAAAAAAAAGAAATTCAAGATTCAGGAGTCAATATTACTTAAGGTAGCAACTGTCTTTTCTATAGAAAATGGACAAATATAGATAAAAAGCCACTTCCCTTTCTAAAAGTGTCCCTGCAATTCAAATGAATACTAGGAAGGATTGTATTCATTCTTGTAAATGAGACTCACATGTGTCTTAGCACAAAAGGAGGATTCTTTTATGATATAAATACACTGAGAATTTGGTCAGGCTATCACAATGAACTGATAGTTCATACGGATTTGAGTCTATACCGCTCTGAAATCTGGACCAACTGGGCCTCCAAAAGGCCATTTTGCAGATCTGGGCTTTTTTCTGAAGCTACAGACAGGCCGCTTCCAAGCACTCGAAGTGCTCCACAAGTAATATTTCTAATTCCCAGGACAACCCCACAAAAAGGTACTCTTACTCCATTTTTAAATGAGAAAGCAGAGGCTCATGATGTCAGGTAAGCTTTCTCAGCTCCCAAGTAATCGATTAAGCCCTCAGTTTAATATATCATTTGACTCCAAAGCCCTGTGTTGCACCATGCCTTGATAATAGGCCATACGGGTTTCATGTATTTCAGATGGGGCAGGGTAGTGTGAGGTGAAAGATGCACAATTAACCTTTTAACCATGGAACTGAAATATTAACAGATGAAGTGATACAATAGCTGGAATTAATTCCAAAATAATCGGGGTGGTAATGGTCTGTGGCCTGTTAGGAACCGGGCCGCAGAGCAGGAGGTGAGCAGCAGGCTAGTGAGCATTACTACCTCCTGTCAGATCAGCAGTGGCATCAGATGGGTGAGGATGTAAATGAACTAGGATTGGCATTGAGTTGAGATTGTTGGATCTAGGTGATAGATTTGTCATATCATTCTCTTTGTGATATTTCTGATATTTTCTAAAATAAAAAGTTGTAGTTATTTATTTATTTATTTAGACGGAGTTTCACTCTTGTTGCCCAGGCTGGAATGCAGTGGTGTGATCTCGGCTCACTGCAGCCTCCGCCTCCCGGGTTCAAGCGATTCTCCTGCCTCAGCCTCCCGAATAGCTGGGATTACAGCCTCCCGAGTAGCTCGCCACCACACCCAGCTAACTTTTATATTTTTAGTAGAGACGAGGGTGTGTTGGTCAGGCTGGTCTCAAAACTCCTGACCTCAGGTGATCCACCCACCTCAGCCTCCCAGAGTGCTGGGATTACAGGCGTGAGCCACCACACCCAGCTAATAAAAAGTCTTTGAAAGGATTTAGATAAAATAGTTGGAGAAATGACATTTTTGTTCAAAGCCAACTGTTTATGTTTGGAATATCTTTTGTGCTTGGAGTTCTCCATTACAGAGTTCCCTAGTGTTCATATTAAGAAGTGACATTGTGCAGAGGAATGTACTGTTTAGATCAGCAGTCCCCAGTCTTTTTGGAACCAGGGACTGGTTTCATGGGAGACAATATTTCCACAGACCTGGGGTAGGAAGTGTTTGGGGATGAAACTGTTCCATCTCAGATCATCAGGCATTAGTGAGATTCTCATAAGGAGCGGGCAATCTAGATTCCTCACATGCGCAGTTCACAGTAGGGTTGTCACTCCTGTGAGAATCGAAATGCCACCGCTGATCTGACAGGAGGCAGGGCTCCAGCGGTAATGCTTGCTCACCTGCAGCTCACCTCCTGCTGTGGGGCCCGGTTCCTAACAGTTCATGGACCAGTACCCATCTGCAGCCTGGGGACTGAGGACCGTGCTTTAGATGATGTACTCTGGCTTTGTGTTCTGGCATTAGCTAAGCACCCTCTTAAAGGAAGTCGAGTCTGTACTTATTCCGTGTTCTCCCTAACAGCTGGAACATTGAATACCTGCAATGCTGGGAAGTTACTCCCACCACAACTAGAACAGCTGTGGGAAAGACAACAATTGATTTTGAAGAATGTCATCAATTTGCACATGATTCCGTCCTTAACCATTCTTATCCTAACAGCTCTGCCAAACATGGAGAATAGTTGGCTGCAGGACAGCTATTTTTCCTACTTGTAGATGCAACTATTTCTCACCCATCCGGATGTAAAAGGTCCCTGTACGCTAAGATTGGTCCTACATACACACCCAATGGGAAAATGGGATGAAAAACTTAAAGCAGTAAATATTTGAGGAAGTAGATAGAGTAATTTAGAAAAAGAAAATACACAGGGCCAAGCACAGTGGCTCACATCTGTAATCCCAGCACTTCAAGATGCCAAAGCGAGAGGATTGCTTGAGCCCAGGAGTTTGAGGCCAGCCTAAGCAATGTAATGAGACCCCACATCTACAAAAATTAAAAACTTAGTTGGACTTGGTAGTATGTGCCTGTAGTTTAAGCTACTTGGGAGGCTGAGCTGAGGCAGGAGGATTGTTTGAGCCCAGGTGGTCAAGGCTGCATTGGGCCGTGATTGTGCCAGAGTATTCCAGCCTGGGTGATAGAGTGAGATTCTGTCTCAAAAAAAAAAGAAGAAAGAAAATATATGGATGTATATAATATAAAAATATAAGGGAGGCCGAGTGCAGTGGCATGCCTCTAATCCCAGCATTTTGGGAGGCTGAAGCAGGAGGATCACTTGAGGCTGAGAATTCGAGACCAGCCTGGGCAACATATTGAGACCTCATCTCTGCAAAAAATCAAAAAATGAGGTGGAAGGGTGGCTTGAGCCCAGGAGGTCAAGGCTTCAGTGAGCTGTGATTGCATCACTACACTCCAGGCTGGGTAACAGAGAGAGACCCTGCCTCAAAATAAATAAATTCATACATACATACATATGAGGACTTGTTTCTTTCCATTTGAAGTGTTTCATTCAAAGGCTAGAATTAAATTGCCATAGGCCATCACAAGTTTAGCTTGAATAAATTATTATTTTTTTTTTCGAGATGGAAACTTACTCTGTCACTCAGGCTGGAGTGCAGTGGTATGATCTTGGCTCACTGCAACCTCTGTCTCCCGGGTTCAAGTGATTCTCCTGCCTTAGCCTCCCATGTAGCTGGGATTATAGGCACCCACCACCACACCTGGCTAAGTTTTGTATTTTTAGTAGAGACGGGGTTTCACCATGTTGGCCAGACTGGTCTCGAACTCCAGACCTCAAGTGATCTACCCGCCTCAGCCTCCCAAGTGCTGGGATTATAGGCGTGAGCCACTGCACCCAGCCTAGCTTGAAGAAAATTTGATAGGAGTTTGTTTTTTCTATTTATAGGCCAAGCAATACCATGTACAAATACTAAGAATCATGGCTGTTCCTTAGTGCCTAGTTGTTTATAAACCATGAGAAAGAATGAAATCATTGACAAAGTGAGACAGGGCAACAGTCTTTCCTGGGAGTAAAGAGACAGCAGTCTCTGTTGACATATATTTTGGGCCTGGCCTCCAAAAGAAATTTACCCAAAGCAGTGGTGTGTTTGTGTCCAGGCTACCGAGCCTAATCTTTGGCTGCCTCTGTGTTATTCTAAGTTGTAATTTTCCGTGTCATCTAAATTTGTAATAATTCTTTAGTATGATAGTGTTTCAGTGAACAAACATTCTGCTTGCTGCATTTCTTCTGAGTGAGTAATTCCCTGACAACTACCAGATCTTGGCAGAAGCAAAGTTGGTCATAAGTTATGCTCCACTCTCAGTGTTGGTGAAACGTGTGATGCGTAACACAGTGTTTTTGAATTCAGTGCTGATTTTCCTAAAGGACATTTGGGAGGAAAAAAGAAAAGAAAAGGGAATACCCAAATTCAGGAATAGAACTTATATATTATTATAAGACTTAAAAAATACATGAACACTAATGATGAACTCATTTCTTCGAAGTAAAAGACCTTATGCTCTTTTTCCCATTTCTCTGTGTGGCTTGATTATGGTGAAAGTGGCTATGTGAGTTTCCATTATTGAAGGAGTTAAGGTCTGTGGAATCAAAGTGTGAGACAACATGCAGGGACCAGGTTGGTTTCCATTTAACAGCCAACCTAATGTAACTGAAAGGATGAGAGGTTTGTCTTTTTTGGAAAATATTAAGGTTCTTCCAAGTAACCAGCAATGTGACTTTACCACACTGTTCATTAACGGGGGTTTGGATGATGACCACCATGTCTGCTGCTGACTGAGTCCAAAACTGCGGTCACTCTCTCCAGCAAGCTCATGGAGGGTTACGTCATCTTCACTCAGCCAGCCCAACGCTTTTTCCATCTGCTAAAATGTAGAACATGGTTGCTGATTCTACTCTTTCTACAGAGAGAGAGGGAACATGGATGAGTTGCTGCTTTTAAACATTGTATGTTAATTGCTGTTTTAAAAATCTGCTAAGCCAAGCACGCTTAGTGTAATCAGTCACCATGGAGTTTTTTAATAGGACAACTTCTGCTCTTACAGAGCAGAGCTTTTATGCCAGTGGGTTAGAAGCATAACATGTTTCTATGTTGAAACGATTCTCCAACAAGGACTTCTTTTCATCAGGGGTGACCTAAAAGGTATTACTTGAAATATAGTTACATCATGTTCTTAACTGGGTTTAGTAGTGGGATAATTACAAGGTTGTATCCACCTCAAATGGGAAGAACTGATAAGTTTTGCACAATTATTTAACTCCTCTGTTAGGCCTTCCTTATTTCCTGTTCTCTTTTTAAAATTTGACTAAGATACTCCTAATGGGCTTGGGAGCCTATAAAATGATCAGGATTGTTGCCTTATGTTTTGCATGTTTGGGGTAACAGTGGAGCCAGATGTACTCTTAAATAAAAGGTAGGCCTACAAAACCAGTTTCTCGGTTGCATTCAAAATGTGATTTAAAAAAAAAAAAAGGGAGACTCTCCTTTACAGGTGATACTGTTTAGTTTGTTCTTTATTTTCCCTTTTGCCATTCATGAGATTTCTTAAATAAAATGACATCTTTTCTTTTTTTCATTATTATTTTAAAGGTCTCTGGGGAACAAGACTCATGGAGGAAAGCAGCACTAACCGAGAGAAATACCTTAAAAGTGTTTTACGGGAACTGGTCACATACCTCCTTTTTCTCATAGTCTTGTGCATCTGTAAGTACAATATTTCCTTCCACTAATGGGAAAGTTTTGAAAAGATTTGACCTGTCCAAATCATCATTAAAAGGAAGTCTCTATGCACCAGAGGGGCAACTCGGAAGTTACCTTCTTACCTTTTTTTTTTAATTTAAATTTTTTTTTTATTTGGGCATTTGTTTATTGACTATCTTCCTATGGTAGAATGCAAGCTTTATAAGAAAAGGGACATGATTTGTTTTCTGCTATAACCCCATTTCCCAAAACTGTGGATGGCAACAGAAGGCTCTGAAAAATGTGCAAGAAAGAATTTGACCAAGTGCTAAGTGACTGTGGACTTGCATTTAACATGGGAAGGGAAAGGCAAAGAGTTCAATTCCAATTTAGAATTTGGTCAAGTTCTCTTCTGTACTCTGGTAAACATTAATTAAAACTCAGCATTATCTGACCAGCTAGTTCATCGTCAGTGGTGACGATTTTCACTATGAGATACTTGTGGCAACTTGCCAGACACCAAGAAACCAAGTTAGAGGATTTTTGTATTAGATTTCTTAACAATGAATACAGTGTCACTATTATTACAGTATCATCATTATTGTCATACTGTTACTGTATCAGATAACAGAAAGTCTGCATAAGAATTATTTCCAGAAAAATGACTTTCCAAACTTAACTTTCAGAAAATACAAATAATCCTACTAATATTGCTTTTGTTGGCGTATACATGTAAAAGTCCTCTTCTTTTAGATTTGGATAGGTTGTGTCATTGCCTCATTTTAATTCATTATTTCTTGTCAGTCTTTAATAATTGCTGGACTTTTACTCCACAAGAAACTTGCTGTAGGCCAGTCTCTTTCCTGTTCTTTTCTTCTTTCAGTTTGTCTTCCCATCCTCTGGTAGGGGGCGGAGAGGGACGCCTGAGCTAGATTAGCTGTAGGAACCATTTGTCTCAAAGTCCAGAAAGCCACAGGTGATGGATTTGTCCTCCGAATCAAAGGGCGTTTGATGATGGATTTCTGTCATGTCTCATCCAAAGTCTTCGCGAGAACAGATGAATAAGCAGATTTATGACCCCAGAGCCTCCTACCAAACTCCTCTGATAAAAGGTTTCCTTTTTTTTTTTTTTTTTAATTAGAAACAGAGTCTTGTTCTGTTTCCCAGGCCAGAATGCAGTGGCACAATCACAGCTCACTGCAGCCTGGAACTCCTAGGCTTAAGTGATCCTCCCACCTCAGTCACCCAAGTAGCTGGGACCACAGCTGCATACCACAATGCCCAGCTAACTTTTAAAAACTTTTGTAGAGGTGGGGTCTCACTTTGCTGCCTATTCTGGTCTCCAACTCCTAGCTTCAAGTGATCCTCCTGCCTCAGAAGTGCTGGGATTATAGGCATGAGCCACTGCACCCAGCCTGGATGTGATATTTTTATGTTTTAAATTGTTAGAGTTTAGAAACTGAGATTGAGTTTGTTGCCTGTGTTAAAATGGTGCTTAAATATTAAACGGCAGAGGCCTTAAATATTAACAAGTTGATTAGAATTACTAAGTTCTTTTCAAGCTTTGCATATACAGACAAATTTCTTACACAAAATAGAAGGTAACCCCTGTACATGAGTCTAGAATTTCAGCAGTTCCCCAAACTGACTGAGCATTAGAATCACGCAGTGATTTTAAAATACACATGTGGTTTGCCCAGATCCACTAACAGAGCCTCCATAATAGAGCCTAGAGAAACAAGTTTTCAGATACAGTGATAAATTTGGAAAGTAAGCCAGAGAAGTAAGCTGAAGACAGAGAGTTTTAGGAAACATGCCTAAAGTCACATTTGAATTGGTTTTCTTGTTTATTTGATAATATTGTTGCTTTTTGTTCTTTTTCACACGAATCACATTTTATTTCTTATGTGAGTAGCTATATATTTAAAAATTTTGTTTTTGGAATATGGTAGAATCTCTGGTTAGGAAGATATCCTAGCAATCATATGGTCTGACCTTACTGAATACTAAAATTCTTTTAAACATCCCTCTCGTATGGTTACTCATCCTGCCTCTGATTGAACACAAGTCCCAAGTTAAGGGACTTAGTTCTTTGAAATCGTTCATTTCATTTTTCTATAGCTATGTTAGAAAGTTCTTCCTTCAGTGAAGCCAGAGTCTGTCTCTTGTAACTTCTACCCAGTTGCACCCTCCAAACCTACCTATACCAAGTATCTTTTTTCCATGTTGCTTTTCCAATTCAGCTCTTCAGAAGTTTAGAAACAAATACCTAATCTCCCCTAAGCCTCCTTCAGGTTAAGCCTTTCTAGTTCATCCAACTGTTGATTATGTGATTAGAGACACAAGTTTGAGTGACTCCCTTGATGGAAAGTCCCTCTGGTGCATGTTCTGTTCATCAGAGTCCCTGAGAAAGCACACGAGCCTCACCATGGTGAGTGGGGCCATGAGATTCCTAAACCAGACGCTACACTGTGGCTTGTGCAACCTACCATGGCCAGACTCATGAGACTGTCTCATCATATAAATAATTCCTTAGTCTCTTCACCAAGAACTGTGAAGCACTGTATCCCCCAGCTATATGTGAGCTAGCCTGGGACCATAGTGGAGGACTCCTCTTTCAACCCTGTTAAATTTCATCTCGTTAGGATCTGCCCATTTTTCCATTCTGTTGAAATTATCTTGGATCTGGATTCATTCATCTCAACATCAGCTACTCCCTGAAGCCTCACAGTATCAGCAGAGTTATTATCTGTATCCATATCCTTGTAAATTATTAAATCAAAAAAGATTGGTCTAAGAACATCAGTCCATTAATCAAGGCTCTTTGGTTGGAGTTCACTTCATTATATTATCATCCAGCTCAGAGTGTTCATAAACAAGATGATAGGAAAGACTTCTCCAAATGCCTGTCTGAGTAATTCCACCATTCCTCTGATCTGTGAGCTGTTGACAAGATTAAAAAGGAAGTGAGAATAACCAGGCAAGGTTTACTCCTAGCAAAACCTTACTGGCTTCTAGTGACTGCGTCCTTTCCCTATTGCTTACCAGCTATCCTTTTAATTACTGGTTTTAACATCTTGCCAGCAATGTCAATATCAAATTACGAAGAATATCAAACTCATTACTCTGTATGTAAATGAGATAGTGTATTTACCCCTATGCCTTGGGTATTAGGCTGTTCTTGCGTTGCTGTAAATACCCGAGACTGGGTAATTTATAAGAAAAGAGGTTTGGCCAGGCACTGTGGCTCATGCCTGTAATCCCAGCACTTTGTCAGGCCGAAGCAAGTGTATTGATTGAGCCAAGAGTTCCAACTTAGCCTGGACAACAAGGTGAAACCACCTCTCTACAAAAAATACAAAAATTAGCTGGGCATGGTGGCATGCTCCTGTAGTCCCCGCTACCCAGGAGGCTGAAGTGGGAGGATTGTTTTGAAGCTGGGAGTCAGTGATTGCAGTGAGCTGTGATTGCACCACTGCACTCCATCCAGCCTGGGCGACAGAGCAAGATCCTGTCTCAAAAATAAATAAATAAGTAATAAATAAATAAAAAGAAAAGAAAGAAAAGAGATTTAATTGGCTCATGGTTCTGCAGGCTGTAGGGGAAGCATAGCTCCAGCATGTGCTTCTGGGGAGGCCTCAGGAAGCTGTTACTCTTGGCGGAAGGTGAAGCAGGAGCTTGCACATCATGTAGCAAAAGCAGGAGCAAGAGAAAGAGTAGGGCGGGGAAGAAGCCACACACTTCTAAATGACCAGATCTCATGAGAAATCACTCGTTACCTCAAGGATGGTACCAAGAGGATGATACTAAATTATTCCTGAGAAATCCACCCCCATGATCTGATCACCTTGTACCAGGCCCCACCTTCAGCATTGGGGATTACATTTCAACATGAGATTTGGATGGGGACAACATCCAAACTATATCACCTTGCATAGAAGGTGATTTTAGGGTTTTAGGGTAGGTAGGGTTTTAGAAAGCAGTTTGACATAGTAAGAAGAGTACAGGTTTTTTTGCATCAGACAGACCTGAGTTCAAATCCCAGCTCCACTGCTAACATGCTAGGTAAATGTGGGCAAGTTAATTAACCTTTCTAAGCCTTTGTTTCCTCACTCATAAAACAAGTATTTGGAAATATCATTGTGAAGGTTAGAAATAATACATGGAAAGTTCCTAGGATGCTGTCTGTCATACAGCAGTAGTAGTAAGAAGTTATACTTGCCAAAGATTGTTGAGAATGACAGAATTATCTCAGTTCAAAGAGCTATAGTTTCTGGAGCTCAGATTCAGATTGATTTGGGCAGCTAACTGCTCACCAAGAGCTTATTTTCCATCTTACCAATGTAAGTTATGTCCCCTGTGTTTTAAAAATCAGTCTACTTAACCAAGAGAACAGAAATGACATGAGAATTAAGTAATCTAACTTTCTCTGTAATTTAGGATTTATTCCTACTAGAAACCTGAGAGTTGCTATGAATTCACCATTAAGCACTTACTAATATACATGGGTTACTGTTATAAATAGCAATAGTATTGCTATTGTGTGAGTTAGGTGTTGAAGTTAAAGAAAGGAATAAACAATATTTAGAAGATCTTTGAAAACAGTGGCTGTGTATGGTGGCTCATGCCTATAATCTCAGCACTTTGGGAGGCTGAGTCAGGCAGATCACTTGAGGTCAGGAGTTTGAGACCAGTCTGGACAACATGGCAAGACCTTGTCTGTGCAAAATATACAAAAATTAGCCGGGCATGGTGGCATGCACCTGTAATCCCAGCTACTTAGGAGGCTGAAGCACAAGAATCACTTAAACCTGGGAGGCAGAGGTTGCAGTGAGCCGAGATTGTACCACTGCACTCCAGCCTGGGCAATAGAGTGGGACTCTGTCTCAAAAAAAAAAAAAAAAGAAAGAAAGAAAGAAAAAGAAAAAATGCAAGGAAGGTATTTGGTGAATGTATAATAAAAATATATTTACCATTTCCTTTTTCTGTGTTCTCTACTCATTCTATAAAATTGAGTAAAAAAATCTGTAAGTTTAAACACAATAATAGAAACCACAGAAGTTAGCTGAGTCAACATTAAAGAAATGTAATATTTCTGTCAAAGAAATAGGCAACATTAAAAAGCAGAAAAGCAATTACAAAGAATGATTACAAGAAACATCACAAAGGATTAATATTTTAACACGTGAAACTCAAAAATCACTGAGAAAAACAGTAGACTTCCATAAATATTTTACAGAGTAGAAAAAATAGGCTCGGCACAGTGGCTCACGCCTGTAATACCAGCATTTTGGGAGGCCGAGGAGGGTGGATCACGAGGTCAGGAGTTCAAGACCAGCCCAGCCAAGATGGTAAAACCCCGTCTCTACTAAAAATACAAAAATTAGCCAGGCGTGGTGGCAGGTGCCTGTACTCCCAGCTACTCAGGAGGCTGAGGCAGAGAATTGCTTGAACCCTTAAACCCGGGAGGCGGAGGTTGCAGTGAGCTGAGATCACGCCACTGCATTCCAGCCTGGGTGACAGAACGAGACTCTGTCTCAACAACAACAACAAAAAACAATCCAGGGGCAGGCACAGTGGCTCATGCTTATAATACCAGTACTTTAGGAAGCCAAGGTGAGAGGATCACTTGAAGCCAGGAGTTCAAGGCCAGCCTGGGCAACATAGCGAGACTTTGTCTCTATTAAAAATTTTAAAATTAGCCAGGCACGGTGACGCACACCTGTACTCCCAGTTACTTGGGAGCTTGAGGCAGGAGAACTGCTTGAGCCCAAGTTTGAGGCTGCAGTGAGCTATGATTGGACCACTGCACTACAGCCTGAGCTGCAGAGTGAGACCTTGTGTCAAAAAAGCAAAAAAATAAAAATCATCCAGGCATGGTGGCACATGCTTGTAGTCCCAGCTACTCAGGAGGCTGAGGCAAAAGGATCACTTGAACCTGGGAGATGGATACCACTGTGAGCTGTGGTAATGCCACTGTACTCCAGCCTGGGTGACAGAACGAGACTCTGTCTCAAAACAAATAAAAGAAAATAAAAATAAATACAATTTATTCAAATACAAAAGTGATATGGTTTGACTCTGTGTTGCCACCCAAATCTCATCTCCAATTGTAATCCCCATGTATTGACGGAGGTTCCTGGCAGGAGATGATTGGATCATGGGGACGGTTTCCCCTATGCTGTTCTCATGATAGTGGGTGAGTTTTCATGAGATCTGGTTGTTTGATAGGTGTCTGACACTTACCCCTTCTTTTTCTCTCTCCTGCTGCCTTGTGAAGAAGGTGCTTCCTACATCCTTTGCCTTCCACCATGATTTTAAGTTTCTTGAGGTCTTCCCAGCCATTCAGAACTGTAAGTCAATTAAACCTCTTTCCTTTCTAAATTACCCAGTCTCAGGCAGTTTTTTATAGCAGTGTGAAAATGGTCTAATATAGAGACTTGGTACCAGGAGTGGGGTACTACTATAAAAATAACCTGAACTTATGGAAGCAGCTCTGGAACTGGGTAACAGGCAGCAATTGGAACAGTTGGAGGGCTCAGAAGAAGACAGGAAGATGTGGGAAAGTTTGGAACTTCCTAGAGACTTGTTGAATGGCTTTGACCAATACACTGATAGTGATATGGACAATGAAGTCCAGGCTGAGGTGCTCTCAGATGGAGATGAGGAACTAATTGGCAACTTGAGTAAACGTCACTCTTGCTATGTTTTAGCAAAGAGACTGGTGGCATTTTTCCCCTGCCCTAGAGATCTGTGGAGCTTTGAACTTGAAAGAGATGATTTAGAGTATCTGGCAGAAGAAATTTCTAAGCACCAAAGCATGACCTGGCTTTTCCTGAAAGCATACAGTTATATGTGCTCACAAAGGGATGGTTTGAAATTGGAACTTATGTTTAAAGGAGAAGCAGAGTGCAACAAAAATTTAGGGAGTTTGTAGCCTGACCATGTGGTAGAAAAGAAAAACCCATTTTCTGGGGAGAAATTCAAGCTGGCTGGAAAAATTTGCATAAGTAACGTGAGTTGCCAAGACAGTGGGGAAAATGTCTCCAGGGCATTTCAGAAAATCTTCAGGGCAGACCGTGGCAACACAGGCCTGGAGCCTAGAAGGGAAAAATGGTTTTATGAGCCAGGCCCAGGCCCCAACTGCTCTGTGCAGCCTTGGGACATGGCACCCTGTGTTCCAGCCACTCCAGCTCCAGCTGTGGCTAAAAGGAGCCAAGGTACAGCTGGATCATTGCCTCAAAGGGTGCAAATCCCAAGCATTGGCAGCATTCCAAGGTGTTGGGCCTTTGGGTGCACAGAAGACAAAAGTTGAGCTTTGGAAGCCACTGCCTAGATTTCAGGGGATTTATGGAAACACCTTGATGTCCAGGCAGAATTCTGCTGCCGGGGCAGAGCCTTATGGAGAACCTCTACTAGGGCAATGCAGAGGGGAAATGTGGGGTTGGAGCTCCCACACTGGGGCACTGCCTCGTGGAGCTGTGAGAAGAGGACTACCATCCTCCAGACCCCAGAATGGTAGATCCACCGACAGATTGTACTCTGTGCTCAGAAAAGCTGCAGACACACAATGCCAGCCTGTGAAAGCAGCTGTAGGGGCTGTACCCTGCAGAGCCACAGAGGTGGAGCTGTCCAAGGCCATGGGAGCCCACTCCTTGCATTCGTGTGCCCTGGATATGAGAAAGGGAATCAAAGCAGATTTTGGAGATTTAAGATTTCATGAATGCCCTGTCGAGGTTCAGACTTAAATGGGGCCTCTGACCCCTTTGTTTTGGCCAATTTCTCCCATTTGGAATGGGAACATTTACCCAATGCCTGTACCCCTGTTGTGTCTTGGAGGTAACTAACTTGCTTTTGATTTTACAGACTCGTAGGCGGAAGGGACTTGCCTTATATCAGATGAGGCTTTGGACTTGAACTTTTGAGTTAATGTTGGAATGAATTAAGACATTGGGGGACTGTTGGGAAGGCATGTTTGGTTTTGAAATGTGAGAAAGACGTGAGATTTGGGAGGGGTCAGGGGTAGAATGATATGGTTTAGCTCTGTGTCTCCACCCAAATCTCATCTCCAATTGTAAGCCCCATGTGTCAAGGGAGGGACCTGATGGGAGGTGACTGGATCATGGGGCCAGTTTCCCCCATGCTGTTGGCATGATAGTGAGGGAGTTCTCATGAGATCTGGTTGTTTGGTAAGTGTCTGGGGCTTCCCCCTTCTCCCCCTCTCTCCTGCTGACTTGTGAAGAAGGTACTTGCTTCTCCTTTGCCTTCTGCCATGATTCTAAGTTTCCTGAGGTCTCCCCAGCCATTCAGAACTGTAAGTCAGTTAAGCCTCTTCCTGCCTATTCTCAGGCAATTCTTTATAGCAGTGTGAAAATGAACTACTACAGAAAGTATTTAACTTTAAACTCAGTAGTATCCAAAGAAGTAATGAAAATGGAGAACTGAACAACAAAATCATAGTAAAATGTGGTGTGTACTAGGACAGGAAGAGCCCTTTTAAGAAGAGATCTATGTATTTCCATTTATTTATCTCTGAAAGAAGGAAACTTTGCCTTGTATTCTGAAAAGGAAAGGAATATTTTATTTTACTTGTAAAAATCTTACATGGTTGCTAGTCTAAATGTAGTTTTCCTAATTTGCCAGAGATTCCATGAAGATCGAGTTGATATCAAGATCAGTAAAGGTCAGTAAGTTAATCTCACAGCAGCTGCAAGCTAATTCCATTTCCAGTGAAAAACATCCTGATAGCTCCCCACATATCTTTTCACAACAAACAGTTTCAGTCTTAAGATCACATGTTGCAATCCATGAGAAGTAACTATTAAGCCTTGGACTATGGCTGGAGGGCTCCTCACCCTTTCTGATAAATTGACTGGACAAAAACTCAATTTTAAAATGACAGGAAATAGAAGACATATAGATGTACTTTAAATGTGACCAAAATGGGTTGTGAAAACACAAGACACAATATCCAAAAGTGCTGGCAACACAGTATACTGTAGAGTATTGGTTGTTCACACTTGCTATTGTGTGGCTGAGCTTATTGCCACTGCCCTCCCTTGCAAGAGCATCAAACTGCCTATCACTGGTCTAGGAAAAGATCAAAATTCAAAATTCGAAGTACAGTTTCTACTGAATACTTATCACTTTTGCACTGTTTTAAAGTCAAAAAATCAGTAAGTTGTGAACCATCATATATCCAAGATTGTCTGTATGTAAATATTATACATCTTTCTCTCACTTTTAAAACACAATAATACCAGCCAATACTACCATTCTCAGAAGCACTTATGTCAACAGCCTTTACCCCTTAAAGATTTTCCTCACAATTTTACAATTGTTACTTACAATTTTCTTTGAAATGTTGACCAAACCTGGATTAAAAGATTTGGGGGTTTTAGTGACTGTATTTCACAAACTGTCTTATTGATTCTGCAGTCTCACTTCTGCTTCCTAAAAAAGCCCTCACAAAGGTCACTGGGGATGGCTCTTTTCAGCCTCTTCCTGGCATTTGATCCAGTGGAGTTTGGCATTCTAGGACTTCCCTCTTTGGCTTTGATAACTCCCTCTCTTCCTGTGTTCCTCCTTGCTGTGTTCACTTGCTTCACTTTCTTCTCTCTGAAGCATGTTTACAAATGTTTTCTCTGATTGGGCCTGTGATGTTCTTTGGGTCATTTTTTCCACAGACAATGCTTCAACTAGTACTCGCATGCCAGTGACTCCCATGTCCCACTCATGAGCTCTGAACCTAGTACCAGCTTCTGCTGGACATCTACGATGGGATCTCTCACAGCCCTCTCTCATTGGTAACATGCCCCATCCTGAACTCATCTCCCACCCATCTGTCCAGCCATGCTCTAGTTCACTTGAACCCTGGGTGTCATCCTGGATGCTTTCCCTTCCCAGTCTTCTGTGATCATTCTGCCTCTTCAGAGACTCTCTAATCTGTCTTTTTTCCTATATCGCTCTTGTCCCTATTTTAATCCCAATCATCTCTTTCCTGACTTATTCATTCCTTAAGTTGGTCAGTAATTTAATTAAAAACAGATTTAGGCCCTGTCCTTAAATGTGATAAGTGATATGAAAGGAGATGACTGGGGAAAAGGGTTTCCCTCAAGGAAGGCCTCTCTGAAGCCTGAAGCAAGATTGAGAACAGAGGAAGAGAGAATTGTATGAATGAAGGCTCTGAGGCAGGAAAACACTCAGATCATTCCAGAAACACTCAGAAGCCAAGTGAAGCCAGTTCCTGGAGATCAGATCATCAGATGAAGATGGAAAGGTGACCAGGGGCCAGACCTGTAGTTCTGGTGGGCCTTGGTGAGCGATTTACAGTAGAACACCGCATGGTTTAAGTATGAAAGGGACAAGATTCCTTTAAGTTTTAAGAGGCCTCGAAATATGAACCACAGATTAGATGGAAGCTACTCTCTCTGTGTCTGGACTTTTTAGAATTTCCAAGCACTGCTGTTTCTAAAACCAGATTAATACAAGTCGCTCTTCCATTTATTTATTTATGTATTTGTTTGAGACAGGGTCTCACTCTGTCACCCAGGTTGGAGTGCAGTAGCGTGAACACAGCTCACTGCAGCTTGGGAGCTAAAGAGATCCTCCTGCCTCAGCCTCCCATGTAGCTGGGACCACAGGCACACACCACCCAGCTAATTTTATTTGTTGTAGAAATGAGGTCTCATTTTGCTGCCCAAGCTGTTCTTGAACTCTTGGGCTCAAGCGATCCTCCTACAGCATCCTCCCAAAGTGCTGGGATCACTCTTCCATTTAACATGGTATCTCAAAGTCAAGATAAACTTGAAAATCTTTAGACAATAGGCTGGCATTTTACCAAAAGATGTTTACTTACTTCTTCAGAACTGCCACTCCCTATAAATTTCTGGTTCTTCAACCACATCAAACCACTTGTGATCTCAAAAAGCCTCAGTGTACACTGTTCCTTTCTGTCATTCTAATTCCTCCTCATCCTTCAAAATCAGCTCAAGAACCAGATATAGGTAGAAACTTAGCGGTGCCCACCCGAACCAGCCCCCACCTCTGAGTTGTGCTGCCATTCGGGCCCACCTCTTCACACAGGATTATCAGACCAGACCAGCTCATGCATTCACCCCCCTCGCAGGGATGGGATGCAGCTGTGCACCTCTCAGTGCCGACACCTGGAGAGTCTCACGAACTGTTGACAACATTGCCTGTTTCCATTTCTTGTTCACTAGCACTTCTCATTTACTAACACACAGAACTTCCTGTAGTATGTCCACTTAATCGATTCAAGCCTAATAATTCCTTGATTTGTGTATAGTGCTTTGCATTTATATACTGATGGTCCCCAACTTACGATGGTTCGGTTTATAATTTTTCAACTTCATGGTGATGTGAAAGTGATACACATTCTATAGAAACCATACTTTCAATTTTGAATTTTGGTCTTTTTCCAGGCTAACATACTCTAGAGATGGAGCCACAGCTCCCAGTCAGCCATGTGATTATGAGGGTAAGCAACCAGTACTCTACGGTGTATTGTATTGCCACATGATGTTGCCCAACTAGCCTAATGTAAGTGTCTAAACATGTTTAAGGTAGGCCAGGCTAAGCTGTGTTGTTCATTCAGTAGGTTAGTTATATTAAATGCATTTTCAGCTTACGATATTTTCAATTTACAATGGGCTTATCAGGATATACTTCCACTGTAAGACAAGGTTATCATCTTGTATAGCACTTTGAGTTTATAGAGTCCCTTCAAATGTTTGTTTGCATTTTATTTCCACTGCATCCCTGTGAGGATATCATAGCAAAGCAGTTCGTTTTCCTGTGCAAAGTGATAGCTTCATCTTGTGGCAGATTACCTGAAATACTGCGGCCAAGGCATCTTGGTTCTACTGTCTTTGCATCTAGTACGGTTATATTTTTATGGCAGCTCTGATTTCTTCTTTGGCCCAAGGGTTATTAAGAGAGGGAAAAAATTTAATTTCTTAACAGATATATATATCTGTGTCAAGTCATATACTTAATTCAAACCCTTAATATTCCTAGGTAATTTTTGTCTACTTTCTCTGTCAAAGATTGAAAGATACAGGGTTTTAAGTTTCCAACTGCAATTGTAGTTTTGATAATTCTTTTATTACTAACAAGTATTGCTGTATATATTTTGATGTTCTGTTATTCAATACATAAGAATTCATTACAGTTAAGTCATTATGTATAGTATAATTGGCCAATGTAAAATAACCTTTTAATCAAACTGAGTGTTCACCTTGTAATGTCCTCTCTCAGAGGATTATAATACCACTTAAAACCTTTTAAAAAATATTTTATCCCTGATATATTTTCCCATTCATTTATTTTTAGCTTTGAGTGGGATTCTTCTAACAATTCTAGAGATGCATTTTTATTTTTTAACCAATATTTAAAACTTTGTCATTTAGTAAGAGTCTAAACCATTCATGTTTCATGTATTTTTGTCAAATTAATATTATTTAGTATTTTCCTCTCTTTTATATGTTCCTGTTATTTTCCATTTATATTCTTTTGTTAGATGGAAATTTTTTCTTTGCTTTTTTATCCTAATGACTTGGAATTTATATAATATATACTATTCTACAATACCCTTTATTTGTTTTTAATATTTGAACCTATATTTTTCAACAATATTAACAATAAAATAGTATTTGTTGCTATTTTGAAATGATAGACCATGTTTTTAAGGCAGCTTTTGTTAGTTCACATGCTGATTGTTTGGTGATAGTTTCTTTCCTTTCTTTTTCTTTTTTCTTTTTTTTTTTTTTTTTTAATTTTTTGAGACAAGGTCTCGCTCTATCGCCCAGGCTGGAGTGCAGTGGTGCAGTCTCACCCTGTTGCCCAACCTGGTCTCAAACTCTGGAGCTCAACGGTCTGCCCACCTTGGCCTCCCAAAGTACGGGGATCACAGGTGTGAGCCATCGTGTCTGGCCGATACTGTGTTTTACTGTATTTTGCTCTAGTTTATTTTATGGAAAATGGAAATTCAGGGGTTAAGACAAGGAATAAGTAGCAGAAGAAAGATGTGTACATATGTACAGATGTATGTGTCCTTTATGTATTTTTTAATACTCTTGTCTCCTTTCTGGTCCTCATTCAAGGTTATCTATTTCATGCACTAAATTTTTCTTCACAATTCACTTCATTTAGAGAGTGAATGCTACCTTCAAGTGGGCTTTCTCCAGTTTCCTTTCAGGGACTTAAAGGAAAAGTGATGTTAACAGTTTTATATTCCCATTGCATTTTACAGTGTGCAAATGTCTTCACATATATTTCTCCATTTGAGCTTTACAAAAGCCCTTGGTATTATTCTCATTTTCTGGATTCCAAAATCAGACTTAGAAGAGTTAAATAGTCGTCCAAGATCTCAAGATGCAAGACCCGCAATCATGAACAGAGGCAGATGTTCAGGATGGAGGCAAGCTGAAACTCAAAACCAAATCAGTATGACTCCAAATTCAGGGGGCTTTTAGCTGCCACCTGCATGGGCTCATGGTGTAGCTGACCGCCAGAGTTTGTAGAGCTGTCACTCAGGTGTGCCATGGACTTCCTTGGGACCTGGCACAGGAGAAGGACTGAGTTAATGTTTGCTGATTAAATATCTGTTACAGGCTGGGTGCAGTGGCTCACGACCATAATCCCAGCACTTTGGGAGGCCAAGCAGGGAGGATCACTTGAGCTCACAAGTTTGAGACAAGCCTGGGCAGCATGGCGAAACCCCATCTCTACAAAAAATTTAAAAATTAGCTGGCCATGGTGGTGCAGGCCTGTAGTCCCAGGTACTCGGGAAACTGGGGTGGGAGGATCACTTGAGCCCATGAGATTGAGGCTGCAGTGAGCGGAGATGGTGCCACTGCACTCCTGCCTTGGCCATAGAGCCAGACCTTGTCTCAAAAAAAAAGAAAAAAAAAAAAAAAAGGTACAGTAATCATCCCTTCAAAGCTGGAAGGGGTTATTTGCCTGGGTGTCCAGCAGATGGTGCTACATAACCAAGGGAATCTGTTGCTTGCCCTTTGGTGAAGCTATTAAAGCCAATATAGATCTTGAGAATTTCAAAAGCAAAAATCAGTACTGGATTATGAGTGGTCTAGGAAAATAAAGGGATACATTTTCAATTCAGTATCTAAGATACTTACATTTACACACTTATATATAGTTATACCATATTTATAAATAAAAATATATAAGTAATTTATCAAAATTCCTTTTTAACAACAACGACAGTAAACCCACAGGTTAAAAACTCCACAACAGTCTATATTAATCAGTCAATCCAAAGTATGTTCCAATTCCAAGTTAATTGAAAATAATCAACTTAATTATTTGGTTGGCTCTTAGCAGCCTTCACTGCTTGCTCTTGTGTCATGTCCCTTTCTCTCCTCGATTGACTGTAGACTCACAGAAGGCCTTTGCAGAGGACAGTGTACTCATGTCCATCCTTTGCATCCTTTGTGGGAGTTGGCTAGGCAGCACTCTCACTGGGGACACTATGAACTCTGAGTGCAGAGATCACATCTTGTTCATCTTCATGCCCAATAGCTTGTACCATAAATATGAGTGGATTAGAATTCTAAACTCTTAACTCTGCCCCAAGACAGTTCTGAGAGGTAGTAAGTCATGTAACACCTGAAGAGGACTGTTCTTGTCCTAATTACATTAGGTTATAGGATGGCAGATGAGGGAGCCAAACCAGGGGGACTGGACATTATTCATACGTCTCTAGATACAGTATACAAGTTGTGTGTATTATATGTATTTACTGCTTAATTGATTGCTTGAGATGAACTCCCAAACACACTCGTGTTTGGATCATTATTACCTACCCTTCTTAAATAATCTTAATTTCCTATGATGCTTGAAAGGGGAAGAGGGACCAGGTATGGTGGCTCACACCTGTAATCCCAGCACTTTGGGAGGCCAAGGCAAGTGTATCACCTGAGGTCTGGAGTTCAAGACCAGCCTGACCAGCATGGTGAAACCCCGTCTCTACTAAAAATAAAAAATCAGCTGGGCGTGGTAGCAACATGCCTGTAATCCTAGCTACTGGGGAGGCTGAAGTGGGAGAATTGCTTGAACCTGGGAAGTAGAGGTTGCAGTGAGCCGAGATTGCTCCATTGCACTCCAGCCTAGGCAACAACAGTGAAACTCCGTCTCAAAAAAAAAGAAAGAAAAATGCGGAGTGGGGAGAAGACAGCTGCATAAAGGAGAGATTTACTAAATAGTACTTAATCCCAGAATAATTTCTATAGGTTTGAATATGATCCCTGAAATGTATTATAGTTTCAGGTAAGTATTAATCATGGGTATTCAGAACTGTAGTTTTAAAAAAGTATAGAACATGTTTCCTTCCCCTTGAAACTTTTTATCAGCTAATTATAGGAATTATATTATACCTGCAATCATTAAAGTCCAGAATGAGAAAGTACTTGGTAAAGTGCTGAAATTTATAATAAATGCATTATAGCAATCCAGTTAAGGAGGAAGAGCCACAGTATTGGACATTTGTTAAGTGTGAACCACTATACTAGATAAATTTTAGTTATTGTTTTTATTTAGGCACCAAAAAATCCATGGGATAGTTGGTTATCCCCATCTTACTGAAAAGGAAACTGAAGCTCAGAAAGTGTAAGCAACTTGCACAGGTCATACAGCAAGTAAGGAGCATGGCCAGGAGTCAGACCCTGATCTCCTTTGGTCTACTAAGCTTGTAAAGGATCTTCCCACCTCCTTCCAAGACCATTCAAAATAATCAGTAAATGTCCACGGCAGGGATGTAGTTCGAGTTATAGCGTTCCATTCAAGATTTGATTGGTAGGTGGGAAGCAGATATGTCTGTGTCAGTCAGCATCCTAGAAAAAGGAGATGATGAACTCAAGTGGTGATTAAGGGAAGTTTAATGAAGGGACTATTTACAGAGATATGGTGGGGTTAAGAGAACCAAAAAGGGGAAGTGATGCACTCAAAAAAAGTTACCACCTCCAGGCTTTAGGGAACTGGGGGGAGGGAGTGGCATAGTGGGAGCCCAGTGTGGTTGTGAGAAAAGGGATTCCCTTAGCACCCATGGCCAAGATTAGAGTCTCCACTGCCAAATTGCATCCAGATGGTGAGGGTATGGAGAACAAGGGTGGGGGAACAAACTCTGTCCTTGTTATCCCCATAGGGCAAAGGACTCCAGTTGGTACAGTTCATAAAGGTTAGCCTCAGGGCACAGAACAGGGCAGAGAAGAATGGAGAATTGATCTGGAGAAAACAAGCAATGGCTTGCCCATGTTACTGCAGGGAGAGTAGGCAGTGTGCACAGCAGGAGTGTGGGGAGCCCAGCATAGCTATGACCTTGTGCAGATCAGCCTCACTGGTATGGAGGATCTGAGCCGAGAGGTGGTGGAAGATGAAATTGAGTAGGCATGTTGGAAGTCCCAAATGAAAAGTAAACGTTCCAGATCTTACACTGATACTTAATAGTAAGCCAATTTTGTTTCACATGAGCCAATATTAATATTACATATTTCTTTTATAAGCCAGAGATATAGGGAGAGATCCTAGAAGAATGATAAGGGGAAGGAAGGCAGGGGTGAGAGAAGACCTTGTGTGGATATTTGTCCAAACTGTTTATCCACAGGAACAATCCCTTCGTGAAGGCTGCTGGTGTGTGAATGTGCCGATTCCCTTGGGGTGTTCATTTGGATCTTTCTGTGTTCCAGTGACCTATGGCATGATGAGCTCCAATGTGTACTACTACACCCGGATGATGTCACAGCTCTTCCTAGACACCCCCGTGTCCAAAACAGAGAACACTAACTTTAAAACTCTGTCTTCCATGGAAGACTTCTGGAAGGTATTTGCAAATAACTTTGAAAGTACTTCTTTATCACAGAAAATTTTTCATTTGGCTTCATCATTTCAGTGCATGAGTATCGACAGGACCTGCTTTGCATTTAACACTGTGTGAGATGTAAGTTATGGTGAGTTGTTAGAAGTTACTGTTCCTACTCTCAAAGAGGGGTAAAGTTAACACTGAGAACTTTGCCTGTGCCTTGCACTGTGCTGAGTGTTTCATACCTTACCTTATTTAATTTCTATGGTAACTCTATAAGGTAAGTACTAAGCGTATGCCTTAGTTTGTTAATGAGGAAAATGAGATTCAGGATGCTTAAATCATATGGTCACATGGCTAGGGAACAAGAAAAATCGATTTTTTTCTAGCCTGACAGCTACTTCTTCATCCTAGTTTATAATTCATTCCATGAGTCAAGATTCAATAAATATTTATTGAGAATTTCCTAGAATGTAAGGTAGGAATGAAGGGCAGTGTGGTTCAATGAAGGGCAGTGTGGTTCTTCTGTCTAGCTTCGCCTTTTGCATTTCGTCTCTTTGTTGATGATGGCATGTATCCCCAGCTCTTAGAACAGTGCTTGATACAAAGTAAGGACATTCTTTCAAAGGTCTGCTGTTGGAGGGGCTTGGTGGCTCACGCCTGTAATCCCAGCACTTTGGGAGGCCAAGGCAGGAGGATTGCTTGAGCCCAGGATTTTGAAACCAGCCTGGGCATAACATAGTAAGACTTTGTCTCTCCAAAAAAATTAAAGAATTAGCAGGGTGGGGTGGCACACACCTGTAGTCCCAGCTACTCAGGAGGCTGAGGTGGGAGGATCACTTGAGTGATTGCTTGAGGTCGAGCCATAACCATGCTACTGCATTCCAGCTGGGGCAACAGAGTGAGACCCTGTCTCAAAAAATCCAAAAAAAAAAAAAACCAAAAACAAGCAAAAGGTTTGCTGTTGTGAAGTTCAACCCAGTCCAGCCCCTTCCCAAATTCCAACATAGTTAACAGTATAGCAATGAGTGATACCACAGGAAAAATATTAAACTCATCTGAGGGATATGGGGCTTGGAATCTAAGAAAATTGGAAGGGAAATTGAAAAGGAAATTATTGTTTCTCCTTAGGGAGATAGTTTCTAAAATTCTTACTAAACCCTGGGGTCAGAGCTATTAATTTTAAGGATAGAGACAACTGGGTCACAGGAACCTATTCATATGTAAAAGTACTTGGCATCCAAAGCCACACTTGTATAATATGAATCTTTCACCATCTGAGTAGGGCAAATCAGTCTATCTCTGTTGATCACCTGATAAGGATAGCACACTGAAAAATAGATCTGTTTTCACAGCAGGCATAGCTAGTTGTACAAACTAACAAGAGACTTTTGTATACACATTCCATGATGATAAATGCCAATCTCTAAAGGGATAAGGAGGGATTGGAGAGTTCACCATACAGCAAAATAGTCCAGAGAGGTGAAAGGTCTATCAGATGCCAGGCTGGTAATAAAAACTGTAGCCTTTTCTCTAAACAAGTTTAGAACCATGATTATGTGAGACATTATTTTAATAAGGGGAAGTGGAGTTAATTACGACCCCACCTTTAGTCCAAGAACAAAAATCAGAGCTGCCACATATTAAGTACCCACTCTGTGCCAGGTGCAGTAACTATGCAAATCAGAGCTGCCACGTATTAAGTACCCACTCTGTGCCAGGTGCAGTAACTACATCAAAGATGGGTTTTCCAGATGCAGGAACCTTGGTTCGGAGGACCCTGCTCAAGGCCTCATAGCTAACAAGTGATGGGGCAAGATGCTATCCCAAATCTCTCTGACAACAAAACTCATTCTTATCACTCTACTATTTTCATAGAGTTGCCAAATGCTTGGTTATGCAAACGTTCCAGGCAGGAGCAAGACAGCAGCTGAGCTTGGAACTTTTTCAAAGATGTTTCCTTTGCTTTTAGTTCACAGAAGGCTCCTTATTGGATGGGCTGTACTGGAAGATGCAGCCTAGTAACCAGACTGAAGCTGACAACCGAAGTTTCATCTTCTATGAGAACCTGTTGTTAGGGGTACCACGAATACGGCAACTCCGAGTCAGAAATGGATCCTGCTCTATCCCCCAGGACTTGAGAGATGAAATTAAAGAGTGCTATGATGTCTACTCTGTCAGTAGTGAAGATAGGGCTCCCTTCGGGCCCCGAAATGGAACCGCGTAAGTGTCTGTGACTCACTGCCACTCGGTGATATTCACTCATTGACTCTCTGACCTCCCACCATTCATTCATTCATTCCCTGACACCTTCACCAAGGCAAAAAGAAGTTCAGTGACTCTTCAGTGCTTATATTTAAACCTTGGCCAACCTGACCTTTGACTTCTCAAGTTTTCACTACTTTTTAGCCTTCTTTCAGTTTCTACATGCATATTTTCCAAAAGACTAAATCGTTGACCATGTGACCCACAAAAAATTAATTATCTGAGCCTTTGAAAATTTCATTTAAGATGCCCTGGGCCCTGTTTTTGTAGGTCCAGTAACATCATCCACTAAGTTATTAAACAGCAAGTTTTCAGGTGCAGGAACTCTTTTTTTATAGGTCTTACAAACAGGTTTTTGTTCAGAATGGAGTTATTTAATGTGTAAGCTTGTGAGGCCATTTTTTGTTTGGTTTAAAGCCCATTTTACTCAAATGTTTGAGATTTTAAGTATATATTTGTACACATGCATACTTAAAGGGGCTTTTTGTACACTTTGGTACCCATACTTCAAACATCTTGTGTATTAAGGGAGGGCACTTACTATTTTAGAAGTATTGTAGTTATTAATAAAGAAATAGGAAGACCTCCCAGGCCGTTTCAGTGTGGGCCTTTGGGGTTGCTGTCCCTGGGTACGTCACTGGTCAGAGTCATCTTCTAAGCTTTGCTCAGCTAATTCTGTCGATTCATCTAGGTTCTTTTCTTGGAAACTGAGTTGCCCAGAATCCACATTTGTTACTATACAATGGGCAATCACCTTTTCAATTAGTGTATTCTTCTTGTACCATCCAGTGTATACTCTATTTAATACCAGAACCCATAAGAAACAAATTTAGTAAAAATCCAGGTTGGACACAGTTTCTCATGCCTGTAATCCCAGCACTTTGGAAGGCCAAGGCGGGCGGATCACTTGAGGTCAGGAGTTCAAGACCAGCCTAGCCAACATGGTGAAACCCTGATTCTACTAAAAATACAAAATACAAAAATTAGCTGGGTGTGGTGGCTGTGCCTATAGTCCCAGCTACTCGGGAGGCTGAGGCAGGAGAATTGATTGAGCCCAAGTGGTGGAGGTTGCAGTGAGCTGAGATCTCACCATTGTACTCCAGCCTGGGCAATAGAGCAAGACTCCACCTCAGAAAAAAAAAAACAAATTTAATAAAAATCCAGAGCTTTAGAACAAAGGTACTAAATAATCTTAAAGGACATTATCATCCAAGTTATATTAGTGATTTTGCTTTCTTTAAAAAAAAAAATTTATTAGAGATGGAGCCTCTTGATGTTGCCCAGGCTGACCTCCAATTCCTGGGCTCAAGCAATCCTCCAGCCTCGGCCTCCCGAGTAGCCAGGATATAAGAATATGCCACCATGCCCAGCTTTATTTTGCTTTCTAGTGTGCCTTTTTGTAGTTCCCGCAAAGCATAAGCATGCCTTCCATCTGTGGTACCCTTTCCAATATTTTATTTATCTCACATCACTAAGAAGATAAATTTATACAGCCACCGCTCTGTGCCAGACATTATTTAAGAAGTTATTTCACGCATTGTCTCATCTACCTTCACAAAACAACTCTAAAATAGGTATCATCTCCATTTTATAGATGAAAAAACTGAGGCTCACTTGCCCAAAGTGTCACAGCTAGCAAATGGAACTGAGCCAAGATTTAAGCAGCCTGACTCCAAAACCCATGTTTTGTCTACTAAACCTCTTCCATATTAATTCCTCCTCCATATTAATTACGTCGTTAGGGTGGCTTCTCGATGCTCTCAGCTCCCCATCAGTACTCAAGCTTCCTGAGGGCAGGGATTCTATTTTGTTAACTGCTGTGTCCTCAGAGCCTTGAACAATGCCCCATATGTAAAGATACTAGTAAATATGTGTTGGATGCATGTATGAATGAGTGATTTCTACTCCAGGGTGGATTGCCAAAGGGGACCTTCCCTGTCATATCTAAACCATCCCTTTATTCTTCTACATTCTCAAGTCACTCCAATTTCTTCTTCCCATCCACTCCAAACTTCTTGGAAAAATAGTCTTCATTTGCCACTTCCATTTCCTTACCCTCGATTTACCTCTTAAAGCTTAGGTTCTTGCTTTTGACATCTCACCAGGAAGCTACTAGGGACCTCTAGTTAGCAAATCCACGGAACAGATCTCAGTCTTTATCCCCTTCATCCTGTCTGCAGAAGGTGGCAGTGTTGACTGCTCATTCCTTTGACTTCCATGAAGAACTCTACACTTTGGGTTCTTTTAACTCTAAAACCCCCTTCTCTTACTTCTCCTGTCTTATTCCCAGGTTCTATGTTTGTATCTCCATCTTTTCTTTCTTTACCCTCTTTCCCATGACAATCAGATGGCTTCCACTGGCATCTTTGTTTGGTGACTCGTCATTTTTTTTAACAATGTGCCAGGCATGTTCCCATTGCTAGAAGCCACCCCTCTTCTAGTCCCCGTGATGCTGAAGAAACAAAGCAGCAGGAAACAGAAGCAAACGTCCTTTCTTCACAGAGATACAAGATACATCTCTGTCCCACGTGGATGTCCCACACATCTTGTAATTCAACATGCCCCAAATTAAACTCATTGTTTTCTTGTGGGATCTGCTCTTCCTTCTGTTAATGGCACTACTATCTTCCTATTGCCCTGAAAGAGACTCCAGAGTCATTTTTGAGCCATGTTTCCTCCTTGCCCCAACTTCCAAATCAAGTTACCAAGTTCTGCTGGCAGTCACTGTGGTGACACTGTCTCACTCCTTTCTTCCCATTCCCATCTTCACTGAGTGAGTTCAGGCCTCATTATCTCTTGGTTATTGCAGACTTTGCTAATGGAGATATGTCAGGGGTCCCTAAGACCACCCCCATGTTCAGTGATTCACTAGAAGGACTCAGCATAGAGGCATCCTTATAGCTAAGGTTTATTATGGTGAAAGGATACAAAAGAAAAGGTACATGGGGAAAACCCAGTGCAGGCTTCCAGGAGCCCTCTCCCAGTGAGGTCACATAGGATGTGCTGAATTTCTCCAGGAGCAAGTTGTAACAATGTGTGAAATGTCTTATCAGAGAGGTTAATTAGAGACTCAGTGCCTGGGGTGTTCACTGGATACTGGTGCTGGTTTATGACTAGCATGTGCCAAAATTCCTGACTCCCAGAAGGAAAGCAGGTGTTGAGTGTAAAGCCACATTGCTTGTACAAATAGCACAGCAACAGCAAGCCTCTCTTACCAGTCAGGGCAAGTTGTATACCAGTGCAGGGAGCTGTTTATCAGTCAGATCCCCAGATGCTAGCCAAAGTCCAACCTTGCAAACAGGCCTTCCTACAGAAAGACCATCTCAGGCCTGCTGTGTTAACTCTTTTCTGCACGTGAGCCCTCTTCCTCCCCACTCTAGTCTTCCCTGCTGCCACCAGAGCAGCCCTGTTCTGTGCCTCTCAGAACTTTCCCTTCACAGACTCCTTCATGTTTGCCCTTCACAAGCTGACCACAGACTACCTTTCGATCTACCATTCTTTACCTTATGGGAGCCAAACTGAACTACTTACTTCTTCTCTTGACAATGGCTCACGGTTAAAAATGCCCTTCCCATTTAGTCTCACGCTACTGATAAAGACATACCCGAGACTGGGCAATTTACCAAAGAAAGAGGTTTAATGGACCTACAGTTCCACATGGCTGGAGAGGCCTCACAATCATGGTGGAAGGCAAGGAGAAGCAAGTCATGTCTTACATGGATGGCAGCAGGCAGAGAGAGAGCTTGTGCAGGAAAAATCACCCTTATAAAACCATCAGATCTCATGAGACTTATTTACTATCACGAGACCAGCATGGGAAAGTCCTGCCCCCGTGATTCAATTACCTTCTACCAGGTTTCTCCAACAAAACATGGGAATCGTGGTAGTTACAATTCGAGATAAGTTTGGCTGGGGACACAGCCAAAGCATATCAGCATTCACCTGTGCAAGTCCAGGTCCTACTCACCTTTCATGGCTCAGGTCCAACACAGCTTCTTCCTAAAGCCTTTTCTAATCCATCCCTTCATTGCCAGATCCCCAAATAAGGATAGCTTTCCTCTGATCTGCCAGCCTAATTTCTTTACTCTTTTGCTTCTTATTATTATCCACTTTGTATTTTACTTGTTTAATTACAACTTTTGTTTCCCTACTTGTTTTAAATTTGGGAAAGAAAGGACCTTTATATCCCCATTAGTGCCAAAGAAGCATCTGTTTTCTAAGAGCTCCTCTGAATATTTGTGGATGAAATTCCCAAATGCTGACAATACCACTTGATGAACTTGTCCCTCTTTTGGCTGTAATTTTCTCTGGGGACCTCAAGTTATCTAGTCCCTGAGCACAGTTACCCAGAGAAGGCAGCCATATAAACTGAGCGAGGCTCTAGAGCAGAGCAGAGGCTCTAGGGACAGACAGCCCTGGTTTTGGTTCCTGAGTCTACCTTCAAAAGCTTTGGGACTACATTGACCTCACTAAGCCTCAGGGCCCTCATTCCTAAAGTGAGGCTAATAACAGTGTGAGAATTAACCAAGAAAACACTTATGAAGTGCCAGGTCAGGCACATTACCCAGCTTGATAGGCCTTAATACATACTTTATTTTACAAGGAACCAGCTGTCCTTGTAATTGCCACAAGTGTTCCACTGATTTTAACTGTTTGTTTTTTGGTTTTGTTTTTAATCAGTTGGATCTACACAAGTGAAAAAGACTTGAATGGTAGTAGCCACTGGGGAATCATTGCAACTTATAGTGGAGCTGGCTATTATCTGGATTTGTCAAGAACAAGAGAGGAAACAGCTGTGCAAGTTGCTAGCCTCAAGAAAAATGTCTGGCTGGACCGAGGAACCAGGGCAACTTTTATTGACTTCTCAGTGTACAACGCCAACATTAACCTGTTCTGTGTGGTCAGGTGTGTACTGAGGACATGCATTCCTCCTGTTTTTGTGTAGTTGTATGTACATCCTATTCTGGGGTTGGCTAGAAAAACCTTTGCCTGCAGTTAGCTAAATGAGCATGCCAAGGATCCAGACGGATAGCAAGGGAGGGGTAAAAACTGAAGGCTTATTGAAATAAAGGATATTTGAGGAAGGAAGTTGGGATCCTAGAATATTACAAGTTGGAAAGAACCTTAACTCTGGTCCAAGTTCATCTCAATGCTGGAAACTTTCCAGGTAAATATTGTGTTTTCCTAACATCTGTCCTTACCCATTATGAGGATGATCAGTGGCACATGTTCCATCACCAAGTCCCCTGCCCATCAAATCTTGATTCTTTCTGTGAAATTTCTCACTCTCAGATGAGCCTCTGCTATTAGCACACAAGCACAGTAATTGGAGTGCTTGTAGGAGGCTCAGTAGGATACCCAGGTACCTGCTCATGCTCAGGGCTGTCAGAGTCACATAAAGTTCCTTCCTCAGATCCTGGGATGTTGCCATGATGACCCCTCTGGGAGACAGTAACAAAACTGACAAAGATTCCACTGGCTTGTCTGGGACTCCTCTTCATTCATTTATTCAGCAAACATCTATTGGGCACTTAATATGAGCTAGGCATTGTTCTTGGCTCTTGGGACATGTCCGCAAACACAACAAAGATCCCTGCCTTTGCAGAGCTTGCCTCCAACCAGGAGGAGATAGAGAATAAACATTAAACAATAAACAATACAAATAATATAGTATTTATTTTATTATATAATATATATAATATTAGAAGGTAATAGATACTATTAAAAAGAAGGAAAAAGCAGAGCAAGAGGGAGTCAGTTCACCCACTTTAATCTTCCTGGTGAGCATGTCAGCAATACCCAAACATCGCTAACATGGTTATTGCATGTATATTTACACACAAGATAAGAAGGGTTTATTCTCATAATAATCTTGGTCATCATTCTTGAGGTTAAGCTCAATTCTGCTTTACATGGCTTGTTGGATTGTCCCAGTCCTTGTATTTAACAATGTTTGCAGAAAATAGTACCACATTAAATCAATTACAGATTATCCCTTATCCAAAATGCTTAAGACCGGAATGTTTGAGATTTAAGATTTTTTTCAGATTTTGGAATGTCTGCATATATATAAAATGAGATATCTTGGGGATGGGACCCAAGGCTAAACACAAAATTCATTTATGTTTCATAAATGAAACTTCATGCATATAGCCTGAAGGAAATTTTATTTTTCCCTTAGGGATGTTGAATAAACTGTTGTGTGCCTGCGTGTTGACAGTAACCTGTCACATGAAGTCAGGTGTGGAATTTTCCACTTGTGCTGTCATGTCGGTGCTCAAAATGTTTGGGATTTTGAAGCATTTTATATTTCAAATTTTCAGATTAGAAACATTCAACCTGTCCTTGCTCACCGTGGCAAAAAAAAAACAAAAGAAGAAAGGGAGGGAGGAAGGAAGCTAGGAAGGAGGGAGGGAGAGAAGGAAGGAAGGAAGGAAGGAAAGAGGGAGGGAGGAAGGAAGGAAACAAGGAAGGAAGGAGGAAGGGAGGGAGGGAGGAAGGAAACAAAGAAGGAAGGAAGGAAGGAAATACTCAACCAGTAGTCCAGTAGTAGTTATCACTAGAAATTAATGAAAATCTATTGCTGTTATTATTGAGTTTTTCCTAAGTATTCCAGTGAAGATCAAAAGAATAGAATACAAAGGAAGAGAATAAAAACAGAGAGGCAACTCTGATATTTTAGTAAATTCTATTTATAGAAGATCTTGAGTATTTCTTTTGCGTCCTTCTTTACTTTAAGGATGAGCATTGTTAAGACAACTGCTTCATTTCTCTATACTGTTTTTCTAAGTTTCTGGAAGGGCAGGACCAGAATGGACCAGCGAAATGACTTGACTCTTGAAGGCCACTTCCTTCCCTTTTGAGTTCCCAATGAATCTGTCACATACAGGGCTCTTGGCTTCATTGTTGCTCTCCTGAGTTTTTGGTTCTCACCCCTACTCCAACACATCAAATAGGAAAGAAAGAACAGGAAAACTGACAATGAAAAGGAAGGAAAATGTTCACACTTCTCTGACAGGTTCTAATTTACCATAGTCCCTGTTTTACTTGATTATTGCTCATGCATGTGTCCTGGATGCTCAGGTTCCAGGTGCGGCTATCTGTCCTGTGATGGCAGAGATAATGATGGCTAGTAGCTGACTAAAGGGCTTTTAAATGTCTTAAAATGAAACAGCTAGAGATTCTGTTTCTAGTTAGATAAGGAGTCTGTATCATTAACTGAGTCACCCAACTTTCTCAGTGTGACACCCACAAAACGGGCATTTGACAAAAAAACCCTCAGTCCAGTTATGGTAAAGCAGTAAAGATCAGACCCATCAGTATAGATGTAAAACAGTATATGTTTTAGACAATCAGACATCTATTGAGTCCCCACCTATTCATTATAAGGCTCCGGGAAGAAGAGAGAAAATTTCCCGGGAGGACAAAATATGTGATGCTATTTAGGTGTTACCTAATGAATGAATGAGACTCAGTTCCTATCTTTACATATGTACAAAATATATCCTACTTCTCAATGAGATCACACAAGTTTTGAGTGGATAGCTTGTACTTCTTTATATTCTTCATGTTGCATAGGAGAAAGACTTGAATTTAATAGAAGTCCTAGGGCCAGGTACAGTGGCTCACTCCTGTAATTCCAGCGCTTGGAAAGGCCCAGGCAGGAGTATCATTTGAGCCCAGAAGTTTGAGACCAACCTGGGCAAAAGGGCAAGACTCAGTCTCTGCCAAGAAAAAAAAAATTAGTCAGGCATGGTACTGCACACTTATAATCCCAGCTACTCAGGAGTCTAAGGCAGGAGAATCCCTTGAGCCCTGGAATTTGAGGCAGCAGTGAGCTATGATTGCAACACTGCACTCTAGCCTGGGCAACATAGCGAGTCCCTAGCTCTTAAAAAAATAATAACAGAAGTCCTAGAAAAGTTTGTGTGTTGATTTACTTTTACATTAAAAGTTTCTGGCATTTTGAGCAGCATAAATACAGAGAAGTAGAGGGAAGACTGAGCAGGAAGTACTCCTTTGGGACTGAAAGACTTCAGGAAGTCTTATTCCTTTGATGGCACAAAATTCTCTAAGTATGGAATTATTAGCTATGATCAAAATGTTTTGCCACTAGTTTGAGGGGACTTATGGTAGCAGTTTAATTACCTTGTAATGCACGAACAGAATAGATGGACATCCGTTCCTGGCTATATTCATGTGTTGTTATTGTTATTGTTTTAATTGTTCTTATTTCCATGCAGGTTATTGGTTGAATTCCCAGCAACAGGCGGTGTGATCCCATCTTGGCAATTTCAGCCTTTAAAGCTGATCCGATATGTCACAACTTTTGATTTCTTCCTGGCAGCCTGTGAGATTATCTTTTGTTTCTTTATCCTTTACTATGTGGTGGAAGAGATATTGGAAATTCGCATTCACAAACTACACTATTTCAGGAGTTTCTGGAATTGTCTGGATGTTGTGATCGTTGTGGTAGGTTTGAGAACAACATCAAATTTCCTATTCTGTCCTACAAGCATGTTAGCTAGAGTCTTAGATCTCCTCAGCCTTGTGGATCTTGATATTCCCAAAAAAGAATCTAAAAGTCCCCCTCAATTATATCAACTTCTGTTACTAATTATTTTCTCATTTTGCATGAGTAACTTTTCTGAGTATGAAGTGGAGAGGTATTTACAATATGCTCTCAACCACGCTAATGAGAATATCTCAGTAATTCATATTTGGCTTTAGTATGCCACATGAAGTGTGGAGGAGAAAACAGGTTTTTTCCTTTGGTTTTTTTTTCACTAATGTTATTTTTCTTCAACTGCTAGTAAAAATCAATTTATATTTTCCTGTACATGTGTAAAGTTACAGCAAGAAAAACCTTGTCGGCCAGGTGTGGTGGCTCATGCCTGTAATCCCAGCACTTTGGGAGGCCTCGTGCCTGTAATCCCAGCACTTTGGGAGGCCGAGGCAGGAGGATCATTTAAGCCCCAGAGTTCAAGACTAGCCCGGGTAACATAGTGAGACTCTGTCTTTACAAAAAAAAAAAAAAAAATTTTAATTAGTCAGGCATGGTGGCACATACCTGTAGTCTCAGCTATTCCAGGGGCCGAAGTGGGAGGATCATTTGAGCCCAGGAGGTTGGGGCTGCAGTGAGCTATAAATGTACCACTGCACTGCAGCCTGGGTGACAGAATGAGACCTTGCCTTGAAAAGAAAAGAAAAAAGAAAAATCATCCTGAAAATATTTTGGGCGGCAGAGAAAACTTTCTGCAGTTTAAAATTTTCTGTAAATAGTCTACAGAGTATAAAATGTAAGTTATATTCATCAAAGTTTTCTGTATGAGGTACAAGAAATCATATAGGTATGAGCATGGTGGCTCATACCTATAACCCAGCACTTTAGGGAACTGAGGTGGGAGGATCACTTGAGGTCAGGAGTTTGATACCAGCCTGGGCAACATAGTGAGACCTCCCCCCATCTCTAAAAAATAAAAATAAAAAATAAAATAAATCAAAGGCAGAGTCATAATCAAGACCATGACACCATGTAAATTCTGTGTCTGCCCTTGACTCTATTATAACTTCTAATATTTTTTCAAGATGTTTTCCTGTCATCCTTATCACTTAATTAAGCATCAGTCACTTCCTTCCTATGGCCTCAGTGTATAAAAGACGTTTTACAAGCTTTTCTCCTTTCAGCAATAACAGGTAACCTTTCACTAAGTCCAGTTTTACATTTAAGCATATAACAACATGCTTAATTGTTAGATGCTCACAAGCTTTGCTTGGCATAGATGTACCATGTGTTATTCTGTCTTTCCTTCCCACTGCCTATGATAGCCATCACCTTCTTAAATCTCAGTAAATAATGCACTACCCTATTAGCATTCTCTCTTCTGTTAGCCCTCCTCATGAGAATTATTCTTTCCCTTATCCTACTCCTAAAAATTTATTTGGCTTTATGAAGCATTTACATCAAATTATTAAACTCTTCCCCACTAGAATTATTAATAGTTGATAAAATATGGAAAATATGTTATTCATATGTGAGTGAAAGAACGCTTAAGGTATAAAGAACTACATGGCCATATATTGCATGGCAATAACAATATTAGCAGTGATAATAATTGTAATAGTAATAATAATAATGGCTAACACTTTAGAAGCTACTGTGTTAGGCATCTCCAGGTGCTTTTCATGGTACAGAAACTCATTTGTTCCTCATAGTAACACTGCCTCTCAAGTCATGGATATGTGCACTTTAGAAAGAGTTTTTACTTAAAGTAAAAATTCCTATAGAATAGATGGTGTTGACCCCATCAGGTCATGATGCAGTTCGAAGTGCATCCCGTCTTTTATGATGGCCATATAACATCACATAAATCAAGGTAAACCCTTGATCCCCAAATTCTCAATGTATTAACAATGAACAGAGTTACACAAGAATTTTAGCATTTAAGGAAACAGGAGAGACAATAATACTGGAAATAATTTTTCAGAATATTTCTGTTCAGAGTGATGGCAGAGTGCAGGCCATATACATTGACAGTTATCCCAGAACACAATTATTGTTTGGAACTATAAGGATGCAAACCCTGTCTTTTGGCTTATATGGATTTATTTATATTTAGGCCATTGAAATGATGATAAAAAGGTAAGTATGGTATGCTAATTAAGAACAGATTTCCTTTTTATTTTTTAACCAAAGAACTCAATATCAACAAAAGACTGGTCAGTGGTATTCACCCTTTTTGATCATACACACCTATCAGTGAAAGCTTTGACTACACACCCTATTGTATTATCTTTATTTGAAAATTGTATGCATACATTGGTGTAAAGGTACATCCGTAAAATATTCACATACATAGAATTTTAAAAATTGGGATAAAATTAATACAAATAGAATTCCAATACTTTCTTACCACCTACTTAGAAGTTGTAACATTTTCTTCCCATACCCCAGTGAATTGCCTTGTGCCGCTTTGGCTACCAGTAGGAGAAAAGGGAATAATATCATCGAAATTGTCTCTTTGACTCAGCAGCCACAGCATTTTGCAAGTATTTCTTTGAAAACTTACTTCACTGCGCTTTTCAATTTTTTTTTTTTTAAACAATGCTTAATACTGCCAGACAACAATTCAGACAGTGTGCTTTTTGTTTATAAAGAACAAGGAAGGGCTACTGGAATCCCACTTGTCCTTTGAAACATTTGCTGATCAAGTGTAGAAGTGAGGGCATGCTTTCTGGTCACCCACAAAACACACCCTGTGCTCTACTGGACCTTTAAACCAATGAAAAGAGCCAACACTTTTTGTTTTATCTAGCCAAAATTTGCTTATGTTTACCAAAACCTGAAAAGAAATTATATTTTAAATATAAATATAATGACATCTTGAAATCACTTTGAAATTTTCTTTGTCTTCCTTTTTTGTTTCTCCAACACGTTCTGAAGTACACAGGCTGCATCAGTCAGCCATTTGTCCTGAGCAATAGTCTTTCAAAACTAGCAGAATTACTTGAAAAAAGACTATTAAGGAATTTAAACTCAAATAATTTGTTGACTGCTTGCTAGGTTTTACGGGGTAAAATGACTAAATCTTTTTTTGTTTTTTTTTGTGTTTTTTTTTTTTGAGGCAGAGTCTCGCACCATCCCCCAGGCTGGAGTGTAGTGGTGCGGTCTCGGCTCACTGCAAGCTCCCCCTCCCAGGTTCAGGCCATTCTCCTGCCTCAGCCTCCCGAGTAGCTGGGACTACAGGCACCTGCCACCACGCCTAGCTAATTTTTTTTTATTTTTAGTAGAGATGGGGTTTCACTGTGTTAGCCAGGATGGTCTCCATCTCATGACCTCGTGATCCGCCTGCCTCGGCCTCCCAAAGTCCTGGGATTACAGACACGAGCCACTGCGCCTGGCCCGACTGATTCATTTATTCAACGAGTATTTTCTGAGCACCTACTGTGTACTTGGCACTGCTCTAGGCACTGGGGATGTAGGAATGAATAAAATAGCCCAAATCTCTGCCCTCCTAATTTTCTGATACGGAGAGAAAGTTCTTTTATAAACAGGGATGAGAATCCCACAGAAAACTCAGGAGTGATGTAACATTGCAGATGCTCACAAAATCTCTTTCCTTATCTCTTCTTTCATCCCCTATTTGGAAGGAAAGGTTTCAAAGAAATTTAGCATATCATGACGTTGTTGTATAAATGACCATCTTCTTCATAAGTTTATAAACATTTGTCCTGTGCAGAGTAAAAACAACTGGACTGCATAACAAATTATACCTGGTGAGAGTTGGATAAAGAGTTACCACTGGATCCAGTCCACCAATCCAAATGTTTTTCTACATGGATTAGTTGAGATGAGCTCCTCATCTCAGGAAAAGCCCTTGGTTCACATATTCCCCCTGCAGGCCTTCTTGAGCCCACTATGTTCATCATTCCCACCACCAACACAAAAATACAAAATTGGCTCTGGAAATCCTTCACAGATAAGAAAAGGAAGATGGGGAGGTTGGCTCTTTAGCTGTGATCAGCAACCAGGCTGGTCTTTGCTATGAGAATCACATGGGGGACCATGATCTGGATGGCCGTCTCAGGAAGAGAGGGCTAATGAAGTGGTCTCTGGCCATCATTCCTAAGAGGAGAGAATGGACAGCAAAGATTGCAGCACCTGCCACAGCCCACCTGCTGCAGATTCAGACCCCCCAGTGGGGCCAGGTGGTTATGACTAACCCCTAGCACTGTCTACATTTAGTGGTGATGGATGCCAAGGAGGGGGCAGTGTCCCCTTGGATCTGGTTGTAAAGCCTAGAACCAAAGCATATGTGGAAAGTTGTAGGGTCATGAGTTAAGGGACATAAATGAGCAAGAGAGAAGCCCTTGGCTCATTTATTCCCACTGCAGGCCTTCTTAAGCCCTCTGTGTTCATCATTCCCATTGTCTTTCAAGCCCAAGCTCATTCTTTGTTCTCATGGGCACTCCTTTTTAGGATATCTTGTGCCCCTCTTCACTTTATGTTGAGTGATGCCAACTCTTCAGTAGTTTTTTGTATTATTTAACTTCATGTGTTTATCTGCTCTTAAACCAGAATATGAGTGTCTTAAGGGCAGGATTTATGCGGTTTACTTCTGTTTATTCCTCTTAGCCCCTTGCACGGTGCTGTATTCATAGACACATTATACATACAATATTTTTGTTGAGCAGAGCGAAGAATGGCTGGCAGTTGGAGAATGAAGAGAAACTGGAAAATTTTAAATTTAAAAATCACAAATAAAAACAGAAAGCAGGTTTAAGGCAAGAAAGCAAGAGAGTGGAAAGTGATTAAAATGAAGGTGGCGGAAAAAACAGAAAGCATTCCTCTTGGAGTTTGAGTCTGTTATAGTGTGATCTCTTCTGTGTATGCATGTACGTGTGTGTAATGCATATGTGCACAATGCATGCATGCATGCCTTCATTGGGTTTCTATTCCGAACTAAGGAAATGCAAGCAATATGTTGTTTTACTTATTTTATGGCAGGGCTTAACACTTTCCATTTGAGTGAGTGACTTTTAAGAATGACATTGGGTAAGTATAATGGTGAACCCTACAATTAATACATTGGTGAAAAGTATACTAGTCATATTAAGGTATGTTTTATATTTCTAAAACACTGTAATAAAATTTAAATCTTTTGCTTTCCAGCTATCAGTGGTAGCTATAGGAATTAACATATACAGAACATCAAATGTGGAGGTGCTCTTACAGTTTCTGGAAGATCAAAATACTTTCCCCAACTTTGAGCATCTGGCATATTGGCAAATACAGTTCAACAATATAGCTGCTGTCACAGTATTTTTTGTCTGGATTAAGGTAATTTATAAATTTCATGTCCTACATTTTAAGTAATATTTTCTTTCAAAAATAATTGAGTTCCACAAAATCATGGAATACTTAAATTCGAAATTCAAGTGACTGGCCAGAGCTGCTCCATATTTACTTGGTTTTGAGACAGGGTCTCACTCTGCCACCCAGGCTGGAGTGCAGTAGTATGATGACAGCTCATTGCATCCTCAACTTCCCAGGTTCGAACGATCCTCCTACCTCATCCTCTGAAGTCACTGGGACTACAGGCATGTGCCACTATATCCAGCTAATTTTTAAATTTTTCTGTAGAGATAAGGTCTCACTATGTTGCCCAGGCTGGTCTTGAATTCCTGGGTTCAAGTAATCCTCCCACTTCTGCCTCCCAAAGTGCTGGGATTGTAGGCATGAGCCACCATGCCAGGCCTCATATTTTACATATGAAGTAAACTATTGAAACTCATGTGATCATTCCTCTCACCGTCAATGATACACTCCTCCTGCTATCTGAATTAGTGCAAGATCAGTCCCTATAGATTTTGTTTAACAAATGCAGTAAGAGGCCTTTCAGTGTGTTAGCTGGGCCTGGGGCCCCAGGCTGCTCTGACAGAGGCAGGTCTGAGTTTTACCTGATATGAGATGAACAGGTGAAGGAAAAGGAACTCAGAGAGAGGGAAGGATCAGGTGGAGGGAAGGAGAGAGTTGCTGCACTTGGAAGTGCTTGCTGGAAGGAATCGCCTCTTTTCCAGGTAGAGGCTGTAAGGGAAGCTTTACCTAGAATTAAGGTTGGAACAGACACCACTTCCAAATAGTTCCTTCCTCACTCATTTCCTTATTATCTTAAGACATAATGTGCATTTCCATGTGTGTGAAAGGTTATGACATTTCATATACAATGAGCCTCAATTCTGGAGATGGAGGAAATTTCAATAATTCTCAGGCAGCAGCTGCCGTCCCGTCACCAGCACAGGCTCTGATTGTGCTGTCCAGACAGTAACTACTAGCCACATGTGCCTATTTAAATTCAACTTTAAATTAATTAAGCTTAAATACAATTAAAAATGCAGTTCCTAGGTCCTACTGGCCACACGTTCAGTGTTCAGTGGCTATATGTGGCTACTCTCTAGGACAGTGGAAATGTAGAACATCTCCATCATCACAGAACGTTCTCTTGAACAGCACTGTTCTGGAAGGGACTTACCCATTATGTACTTTCCTGAGTTGGTATTCATACCTAGAGGGCCTGAGGTTTATCAGAAGGCATCGACCCAGACCAGGCACGGTGGCTCATGCCTGTAATGCCAGCATTTTGGGAGGCCAAGGTAGGCGAGTCCTCTGAGCCCAGGAGTTCAAGACCAGCCTGGGCAACATGGCAAAACCTCATCTCTATTAAAAATACAAAAATTAACTGGGGGTGGTGGCACTTGCCTGTAGTCCTAGCTACTTGGGAGGCTGAGGCGGGAGGATTGCTTGAATCCAGAAGGCGGAGGTTGCAGTGAGCCAAGATCACACCACTACATTCCAGCCTGGACAACAGAGTGAGACCTTGTCTCAAAAAAAACCCAAAAAAATGCATAGACTTTATCCTGTATTTCTCATGCTATTTATTTATTGACATGCTTGTTCAAGAGAAACCATCACTAAAGCACAAAACCTTGATTACAACATAGTAATAATAATAATATTAATCAAATAGCAAAAATAATGATAGTAATAAGAATGTTCTGTGGTGATGGAATGTTCTATATTTCCATTGTCCTAGACAGTAGCCACTAGCCACGTATAGGCGTGGAACATTTAACATATGGCTAGTGGGACCAAGGGACTGAATTTTTAATTGTATTTAATCCTAATTAATTTAAATTTGAATTTAAATAGCCACACATGTTTGGATAGCGCAGTCAGAGCCTGTGCTGGTGACAGGATGGCAGGTGCTGCCTGAGAATTACTGAAGTTTCCTTGATTATTATTAGTTTAATAATAATAATAAAGATAGTAAAAATAATAAAGATCTCAGCTGGGCACAGTGACTCATGCACTTTGGGAGGCTGAGGCGGGTGGATCACCTGAGGTCAGGTTGGAGACCAGCCTGGCCAACATGGTAAAACCCTGTCCCTACTAAAAATACAAAAAAAAAAAAAATTAGCTGGGTGTGGTGGAATTGCCTGTGATCCCAGCTACTTGGGAGTCTGAGGCAGGAGAATCACTTGAACCCAGGAAGCGGAGGTTGCGGTGAGCTGAATTGTGCCACTACACTCCAGCCTGGGCAACAGAGCAACACTTCATCTCAAAAAAAAAAGATCTCAAATGAATTGGGATTATATTAAGTAATGTGATTACAGCGATACTCAAAAAGTATTTCACTGTGGCCACAAACAATGTATAACAGACCTTTAAGTAAACTTCTAGAGATTTACCTGCAACATGTGTCTCAAGCTGTTGTGTTTTATTTAGTGCTTCTCTTGGAATGTCTTGCCCCTCCATACTTTTATCATTAAGGTCTTTAAGGCAGGGATCATGACTCCACTTCTAATATCTCATCATGTGTTCTTCCACTGAGGCTTCTACCTAAAGCTACACAATCTGGACAGCCATCCTCAGTGCTTTATCTACCAACATGCTCAATATGGCTTTGTAGTCAGGCAGAGCATGGTTCACTACCAACATGCTCAATATGGCTTTTCAGGGTTCACTGTCTACCAATAGGGTTCACTATCTACCAACATGCTCAATATGGCTTTGCAGTCAGGCAGAGCAGGCTTTGCAGTTCAGGCAGAGCAGCTGGCTGCAGGCTCCAGCTGACTCCTGGGGATAGATTGCCAATATTTCAGACACTGCAGAGATTTGAGGCAATGTACATAAAGCCCTCCACACATAACTGATGCACAACAAATGACAATATTATGCAACAAGAATTTCCTGGGGGGTTTTATAGTTAATTTTTATTTGCGTGGAGTTTTTTTCCCTCTCTTTTACTTTAATCCTTTCTGGGGGAATAAGCATCACTAGTCACAGTTCATGGCATCCTCGACTTCCCAGGTTCAAGCAATCCTCCCATCTCAGCCTCCTGAGTAGCTGAAACCACAGGTGTGTGTCACCACACCTGACTAATTTATTTTTATTGTTTAGTGAAACAGAATCTTGCCGTATTGCCCAGGCTGATCTTAAAGTCCTGGGCTCAAGCGATCCTCCTGCCTTAGTCTCCCAAAGTGCCGGGATTATAGATGTGAGCCACTGCACTCAGCCTTTTTTTTTTTAATTGTAGTGATACACATAGCATAAAACCTGCCATTTTAACCATGTTTAAGTGTACAGTTCAGTGGCATTAAGTACATTCACAGTGTTGTGCGACCATCGCCATTATGCATTTTCAGAACTTTTTCATTATTTTAAACTGAAACTTTGTATCTATTAAACACTGACTCCCAATTCCCCCGAGTCCCTGGTAACCTGCATTCTACTTTCTGTCACTATGAGTTTGACTAAGAATCTAAGTACCTCATGTAAGTGGAATCATACAGTATTTGTCCTTTTGTGTCAGGCTTATTTCACTTTGCATGTTTTCAAGGTTCATCCATGTTGTAACGTGTCAGAATTTAATTTCTTTTCAGAATGAAATAATGTTTTATTATATACAGTCACACCACTTTGTTTATCCATTCATCTATTGATCAGTCTTCTCTCTCTTTTACAGCTCTTCAAATTCATCAATTTTAACAGGACCATGAGCCAGCTCTCGACAACCATGTCTCGATGTGCCAAAGACCTGTTTGGCTTTGCTATTATGTTCTTCATTATTTTCCTAGCATATGCTCAGTTGGCATACCTTGTCTTTGGCACTCAGGTCGATGACTTCAGTACTTTCCAAGAGTGTATGTAAGTATATATGAAATTAAGAAGAAAAATTTAATCAGAGTTGTCACTGCTTCTCAAGAATAAATCTTCATATGAGGTTGCTATATGACCACCAAGTATTTAAAACTAGTTATTTTAAATAAGAATTAATTACCTTTTCCCAAAACATTGATCTACCAATGCAAAGAAGACAATGCATCCTGAAATGCTTACGATAGCAGCCCAAAGTAGTAAGATACAGTTAACAGCTGTAGGAAACCAACACTGTTCTGAAGACTGAGGTTTTCTTTGCACCAAATGCAGATGGTAGCTTCTAGAAGGCTGTTTGCCTATATTCTTACTCCTGCTGAATATTGTTGCCATATATTTAGAACTTCAAGTTATTTTCTAAGGAAAAAAGCAAGATATTTCTAATATTCTAGGGTAAACTCAGACCAGTACAAGAATTTTCAGGTTTTTTTCCAAAGATCCCAAATGTGAAATAACAAAAAGCAGCCAGTGTCAGATTTCTATGCCATTTAGAAAGGAGTTAGTTTAAAAAGGAATGGAAGTGATAGAGGTTCGTGCATAGATACCTCTAGTTAATATTGCTGTTGATAAAAGCGATTTTACTAAGACCCAGCACTGACAACACTTAGCCACTTTGACCCCATTTTAATTACATGTCAGAATATTGGATCTTTGAGCACAAACCATTTTGGGTTTTGGGCGGGGGTTGTTGTTTTGTTTTGTTTTTGAGGCAGGGTCTTGCTCTGTTGCCCAGGCTGGAGTGCAGTGGTGTGATCATAGCTCACTGCAGCCTTGAACTCCTAGGCTCAAGTAATCCTGCTGCCTCAGCCTGCTGAGTGGCTGGGACTACAGGTGTATGCCACCATGCCTGGCCAAGTTTTTACATTTTTTTATGAGAATGGATCTCACTGTGTTGCCCAGGGTGGTACTGAACTCTGGGACTCACACTATCCTCTCACCTCAGCTTCCAAAATTGCTGGGATTACAGGCATGAGCCACCACACCAGGCCCCTTTTTTTTTTTTAAAGAAATTTTTAACTTTATACCCAGGGTGACTGTCGTCAAGGTTTAGAGTTAACATGTTTTACCTAGATTATGTGTTGAATTGTTATAGCCAATTGCTTTATAAGTTATTGAATAATAATTGTATTTTCTTTTTTCTTTTTTTTTGTTTTGTTTTTTGAGATGGAGTCTCGTTCCATCGCCCAGGCTGGAGTGCAGTGGTGCAATCTCGGCTCACTGCAACCTCTGCCTCACGGGTTCAAGCGATTCTCCTGCCTCAACCTCCTGAATAGCTGAAATTACAGGTGCCCGCCACCACGCCCAGCTAATTTTTGTATTTTTAGTACAGACGGGGTTTCACCATGTTGGCCAGGCTGGTCTGGAATTCCTGACCTCGTGATCCGCCCGCCTCGGCCTCCCAAAGTGCTGGGATTACAGATGTGATCCACCACGCCCGGCCTGTATTTTCTTTTTAACCAAATGGAAATAACCTCTGTAGCATGAAAGCATTTTATTATTATTGCAGAAGGCTTTAATTGCTGATATAAGTAGCAAGACTTTTTAAATGGGATTGACAATTTTCTGTTATTTGGCAGCTACCTATACTGCTAAAAAGGTCCAAAAATATGAAATCATCTTTAAGAAATGTTGCATCTACTACTGGACATTCTTTGTTTTTGTATTGTGGTGTTTTGTTTTATTTTTATAGCTTCACTCAATTCCGTATCATTTTGGGCGATATCAACTTTGCAGAGATTGAGGAAGCTAATCGAGTTTTGGGACCAATTTATTTCACTACATTTGTGTTCTTTATGTTCTTCATTCTTTTGGTATGTACATTTTTATTTATAGTGAGGTTCAATTTAAACTTCATATTCATAAATCCTTGTCTTCTCTTTTCTCTCACACTTTATGTCCTATCATTTTTAAATAAAGACTCAGGAAGTAGAAAAATGTGTGGATGTTGGAAAACTTGTTTTCCTTTTATTCACGGTTTTAAGACTCATATCAAATACCTTTTCCGTGGTCTTTCATTGATCCGTATATATGTGTCTATTCAATGCAAAAAAAATTAGATCTTTTCCATGGTCTTTCATTTCTCTCTATATATGTATCTATTCAACGCAAAAAAGAAATTAGATCAAATACAAATTTATAAAGATACCTAAAATATTGCTTTGCCTAAAAAGTAGAATACGCTTACATGCTTTTTAAACACATGTGTCAGCACTTTTGTAGTCACTTGCTAGCATGACTTTTCTCTTTCTTCTGTTCTTTTTAAGAAATAAGAACTGAAAAGCAAGCTAGGTCTAGGATGTCAAGAGTAATAGTTGAGTGAATCATCACATGTCAAAATTAGGATATTCCGTTTTAAATTATTTATATCCCATTCATCTAGAGACTGCCTACAGAGAATATTCAAATAATTAAGTTTAAAACTAAATGTAACAATGAATGGAAATTGCATTAAAATTATTTTCAAAAATAATTTTATTCTCTTGATTTGGTGCAAATGAACATTTTTAATGTTTTTGCCCTAAGTTAATTAAGATTTTTTTAAGGTATTTTGTTCTTTTTCTTAACATTTATATATTCACTTGTCTACTGAGAAGGTGTTAAGCCAGCTTAATTTAGGCGGCTATTTTTCATCTAAACACTAACAATCATCTTAAGAACAATTTTCTTAAGAAAATAACATTTTTTCATTTCAATAAATTGTGTAAAGATCCCTTGAGGAAGGTTGAGTGATCACATTTTCAGCAATTCAGTGTAATAACTCTAACGTCAGTCCAGGTATTACTGGTTAAGTGTATGGTATTTATTGATTGGGTATTAGATGTACTGTATTAATTTCCTATTTTTTTAACTATTTTTTTTCTGGGGGGACACAGCCTCTGGTGTAAAACAAAGGCATGTTCCCTAGCTGTACTTTAACAGGACTGAAAAGGTCAGGAATATTATTCAAGTCCATATGTATCTTGCTGTATGCATGGATTATGGCTCGTGTTTAAACTTACACCTCTTAAGCTTCTTCTTCCTATCATGTATTAAAGAAAACAATAGAGAGAAGAATAAGCCTTTGTCACTCTACCGTTGATAGTACTTTGTATTCTAGAGTACCTGAATCTCTACTAAGAAAGCAAAAACCAGGAATTGAGAGTCCTGCACCAGACCCTTCAGTTGATCTCAGGCCACCTAGTTTTCTCCATTTATCAATCTGCCAAACAAAGGACGAATAGAATCGTGGCAACTGGAAATGCTCAAATGTGGAGTTGTTTGAATGTGGTCCTTTAGTAGGCAGCTGTCTTACCAGATCTAGAGTATTCAGTCACCTTACCAGATTAGTCACCAGAACATGACAAGAAGCTCTTAGTTTCTATCTTTATGCTAAAATTGTTTTTTGGATGACTGCACAAAAAAGAATTGCTCTCCTAGCACCTCCCAGAGATATAGATGGATGGATGGATGGATGGATGGATGGATGGATGGATGGATGGATGGATAGATACATACATACATAGACACATAAATAGCTACATAGATAGACGTCTACTTTCAATACACACCTGTCTTTTAAGGAAATGACAAGCTGAGCATGGGGTTGGCCACCTTTCTGAGCTGATTGCCTGGTGTTAATTGATTGCCCCTGTTTAACAAGAAGGCACAGTGTTATGAAGTGGCTCAACTGAACCAGGATAACCCCACTCTTCCTCACATCAACAGGAAAGACATCCTGGTGCAGATGTCCATCTGATAATTAAGCGAAGGTTAATTATGGAGAGGAGGTTGAGCTTCCTCTTCCCACACCTGGGATGGAGAGGAGGTTGAGCTTCCTCTTCCCACACCTTTAAGAGCCTTTCTCAAGCACTTTCTATTTTTTGAAATCTCTTTAGAGGTCCCAGCCTTTGATCCATTTCAATTAAGATATTGGCATGCATTAGTTAACAACCACCTGGAAGCAAAACTAGAACATTAGATCCCTGAGCTGGAAGAGAGAAGGTAGAAGATGTTACTTGGACTGCAGTTATCTGCACTTGGAATTGAGCATTTAGTCAAAAACTTATATTTATTCTATATTATGTCTCATTTCTGCTACAGAATTGTAAACAATATTCTTCCTTAATATAGAAGTTAATAGCCAACTAAAAGAAGAGCATTCTCATTTGTTCATTTCTCAACCATTTAATAAGTATTTACTGAGCCACTATATCCGTGTGTATATATATACAGATATATATACACACATATATAATATATAGATAATATATATTATATATAGATTATATATTATATATACATATGTATATATAATCTCTATATAATATATACTGTATAATACACCCTGTAGTGTTTTTTGTGGATTGTGTACTATGAGGTAGTATGTTAGATACTGCCAGTACCAGGGTAAGGAAAACAGCCTGATTCGGCCTTAAGAAGATTCCTCAGACTTGGGGGAAAACAGACATTATCAAATAGAAATACTTGCAAACCACGGTTATGTGTTAAAAAGGAAAAACAAAGGAAGAGCATGTAAAAAAAGGGGGGGACCTGATCTCCTGGATACGGTGCTTTGAGAAAGTCTGTTGTTGGAAATGCAGACCATTACTACTGGAGAAGAGAAAGATCAGAAAAATGAACTCACCATTACCAAATGGTAATAGCTGTCAATTAGGTAGCACTTACCTGCATCAGGACCTGTCCTGAGCATTTTACATAGATTGTCTCACTAACTAGCCCAACAAATATGTAAGGGAGATACTATTATTTTTCCCATTTTATTAATGTAAAACAAATAATTCTTTAAAATTAGACTTAGAAAAGTGAAGCGACAATCTTAGCAGTGCTAGGACTGAAACCCAAGTTTGCTTGACTCCAAAGTCTATCTCTCTTCCAGAAACTTTTTCTTTACTATCTTCCTACTAGGCCTGCTGTATTCCTATTTGCAACAGCCTTTTAAACTCTTTAAAAATGTGTCCTGTAAATTTCATATATGATTATATAAAAAGCTTGGAATAAACCTACAATTCTACTTATCTGTGTTAACCGTTGAAATTTGAAGAGCTTTTTAGAATTCTATACCCTTCAGTAGTGTATGTAAAAGTTTCTAAATATAGAGAACATAGGTAAGCAAAAATAATATTAAATAAAATAATCTCACCATTCATAGGTAAATATACTAATATTTTGTTGTATTTTATTCTTGTATCTTTTCACAAGTATATCACAAAATTTTTCCTGTGGCATGACTTAAGGGAGAAAATAATCTTCCCAAAACATGTGGCAGCAAAACTATTAATTTATGACATCAGGCCATGCACAGTGGCTCACGCCTGCAATCCCAGTACTTTGGGAAGCCGAGGTGGGCAGATCACTGGAGGCCAGGAGTTCGAGACCAGCCTGGCCAACATGGTGAAGCTCCGTCTCTACTAAAAATGCAACAGTTAGCCAGGCGTAGTGGCACATGCCTGTAATCCCAGCTACTCAGGAGAGTGAGACTCAAGAATTGCTTGAACCCAGGAGGCAGAGGTTGCAGTGAGCTGAGATCACATCCCTGCACTCCAGCCTAGGCAATACAGTGATACTCTGTCTCAGAAAAAAAAGTGTTTTTTAGTAAATAAATATTGATTTATGTCTTCATAAAGCACTCAGGAAAAAAAAAAGGATAAACAAAAAGGCATGTGTCAGGTTTTTTATTGATATTTCCAAATTATGTTTCTTCCTTTAATTTTTGCCCTCCTTTCGTTTACAAACAGAATATGTTTTTGGCGATCATCAATGATACTTACTCTGAAGTGAAATCTGACTTGGCACAGCAGAAAGCTGAAATGGAACTCTCAGATCTTATCAGAAAGGTAGGAAAAGCCTTAATTCTCAGAATTCTTCTGTTCCTGACATAAAATGAGCATTGTCTCAGCCAGATTTTCAAATCAACATTGATCCACTGAAATTGTTGAAATAAAGAATACATCCCTATATTTCAGGAATAATTTAAATGTTCCCTATCTTAGAGTCTTGATGGATATACTGCTATCTTGAATTTTAATTCTGGGAATCCTTTTGTGTCCTGGAATTAAATTTTCAATAGTCTTTTGACACTTTAAGAGCTGAGCTGAAGGTTCATTACCTTTATTATTTTGACATCTACTCTAGCTGGCTCTCACTTCAGGATCCTGAGTTGAGAATAAACTAGAAGGGAAGATTACCTAAAGGAATTCCCACCTCTCCTATCTCAATTACCATTAAAAAAAAAAAAAAAAAGTTTTTGAGGAAAATACTTAGTAGTTCACCCTTTAACCTTGACCTTCCACGGCAGTTTTAAAATAAGCAAAGGAAAAGATTCATGAATTCAGGTCCTAGCCTGGGGCCTGAGAACTTTTACTTATGCACCTTCTCAGGAAGGGTTTCATTGTTAAATAGAAGGGCAGGACAGGAAAGTTGGGCCTCTTTGTTCTTCTCAATGTAACTTCTTTATTTGGTTTAAAGTATAAAACGTATACAGCAACAAATAACCACATTTAAAATACACAGTTTGTTTCCCAACATCATTTTGCTAAGCCATAGTGACTCCTGAACTAATGTTTTTTTTATTGCCAAGCCTTAGGATTATGTTATCTGTGATTTATGTTGCGATAGAAAACTTAAGCCTCTTAAAACAAAGTCCTTGGGATGGGACCTAAGAGTCACATTATCTTGATTCTGCATAACAGTTGCTTACAGGTTAGCAAATCTCCAGTGTGTATGCAAGCATTCCTCATTTGGCACAATTCTGATATGCACAAACTTTGGTTACCCCAGTTTTGTTATGTGACACCACCTTCAACAACACAGTTCACATTTCAGTTATCACAGTATATTAACTGTGAGTAACAGCACAAAGTACAAACTCCACTGCTCACTCTTCAGCGTATAGATCAGTTACCTGAGTAACAGATGTGCAGGCTGAGCAGGCTCACTGGCAACAAGAGCAAAACTCCATCTCAAAACAAAAAAAAAGAAAGAAAAGAAAAAGAGAATGGGCTAGCAAAGAAATGAAAAATGGTAACACTGGAAGTGAAATTCAAAACAGAGTAATGGATTTATAGAAGAAATAGCTGAGTGAAGAAGAAACAGGAGTGTTGACACTGCGATCATTCAAGATATCCAGATATGGAACCAGAAGAACTTAGGGCAGGTCTATCAACTTGAATGAGGAAAATAGGTATGACAAAATGGATGAAGATGTCTTGAGGAAATGATGCCTGCAAAAAAAACTTCGCATTAAGGGAACTCTTATTAGAGATAATTCACAATAATGAAAGGCCAAAAGAAAAAATGTTGGGGCTGGACATGGTGGCTCACTCCTATAATCCCAGCACTTTTGAGAGGCCAAGGTGGGTGGATCACTTGAGGCCAGGAAGTCAAGACAAGCCTGATCAACATGGTGAAACTCCGTCTCCATTAAAAATACAAAAATTAGCCAGACGTGATGGTGCACACCTGTAATCTCAGCTACTCAAGTGGCTGAGGCATGAGAATCACTTGACAACCAGGGAGGCAGAGGTTGCGGTAAGCCGAGATTGCACCACTGCAATCCAGCCAGGGTGACAGAGTAAGACTGTATCTCAAAAAAATGAAAAGAAAAATATGTTGGAAGCTAGTCCACATTTAAGAAGGAATATGACAATTCACTAATGCACAGAAAAGAAGTTCACACATTGTAAAGTGTACAATGTAATATTATCCAATGAAAACAAGGCAAGTGCTATTTAAACTACTCTGGATACATTTTTTACAAAGAAATAAAACACTTTTAGTTTTTAATGTTTCTAATGTTTTACATTTTAGTGTATTAAAGCAATATTAGTTTTCATCTTTTTAAAACTCCCTATACATTTATAACTGACACTAAGGGAGTGTTTAATGTTTTGATTAAAAGTTTTATAGATCACAGAACAATTGTAATTCTTCCCACTGATTATTCAGATCATTTTGCACAATTTCAGCCTGCATGGTCACCTACAGTGCTGCACCATGTGCAAAGCAAGGTCAGGTCTGAAGTTTGCTAGTGAAAAATCCTTGGCCAGGGGCAGTGGCTCATGCCTAGCACTTTGGGAGGCCGAGGCGGGCGGATCGCTTGAGCTCAGGAGTTCAACACCAGCCTGGGCAACATGGTGAGACCCTATTTCTACAAAAAAAAAAAAAAAAAAAAACCTAGGCGTGGTGACTCACACTTGTAGTCCCAGCTACTTGTTGGGGGTTGAGTTGGGAGGATCACTGGAGCTCAGGAGGTCAAGGTTGCAGTGAGCCAGAGTCACGCCACTGCATTCCTGCCTGGGTGACAGAGTGAGACCCTGTCTCAAAAAAAGGGAAAATACTCATCTACATTTCACTGGGTTTTTTGTTTGTTTGTTTATACACACTTAAGGAAATTACTGTCTAGAAGATAGATAATATAAAAAATAAAGACACAATTCATGATTCGAATTTCTTGGTATTCGTAAGAACGGTTGCACAGTCCTTTATGCTCTGAGGCAGACAGCTATAGCATATATAGTAATTTTTGTTTCTATCACATAAACTTGAATACACATATGAGTTCTTCATGACTTACTGAAAGACCCTGACTCTTTCAATGTAACTCTTCCACAAGTGTTTTACGGAAAATTGGATACATTCAAAACTATTCATTCATCCAGCACATACTCATTGAATGGCCAGTGTACACCAGGTTTATAGTAGTTACTACTATGAATGGAAAGTAAAACAAATGCAAAAGGAGACTACACTAAACCAAGTGTTTTATTTTTTTCTCTCTCTGATAGGGCTACCATAAAGCTTTGGTCAAACTAAAACTGAAAAAAAACACTGTGGATGACATTTCAGAGAGTCTGCGGCAAGGGGGAGGCAAGTTAAACTTTGACGAACTTCGACAAGATCTGAAAGGGTAAGAATCATGCTTCCTGAGGTTCTGAAAAATTCCTGCTTCTAAAGATAAATTCCTGGTGATAAGGGTATTTCTAGCCCAAGTGCTCATAGAGATACTTTTTTTTTTTTTTTTTCCAGAGGCAGGTATCTTTCTAGAGCGTGTTATAAGAGGAAAACTTGCCCCCATTTGGCGATTTCTCCTTTCCTCCTGCATTTTGATGTCTCTGTGTTTAGGGTGAACTGGGTACAAGAATGATTTTATCTGTATCCTCTCTCTAATTTCAGGAAGGGTCATACTGATGCAGAGATTGAGGCAATATTCACAAAGTACGACCAAGATGGAGACCAAGAACTGACCGAACATGAACATCAGCAGATGAGAGACGACTTGGAGAAAGAGAGGGTGGGTCTGGTTTAGGAGAACAGGATTTGATTTGCTACCTTCAACACCACAGATGTATCAAACACTATAGAAGTAATAGGTTATTGAGTCTCTTGCCCATCCCCACCACCCTCTCTTTCTGTCTCAGTCAGTTTATTTGTTAGTACCCTGTTTATTCCAGAAAGAATATATAACACAATTATGTATAAAAATGGATGGTTAGCATGATATAAAAAGGTCAAAATGAAAAGCAAGCAAAAGTAAAAATAATAGATTATTGATGAAGCTTAAAATGCATTCATAAAAACACATATGCTTATTAAGATTGGGCTACAAATTGGGCCCTAAGCTTGCTGGTAATCAGCTTGAAAAGAGAAGCGTGATTAGCTGCAGAGTCCACAATTTCCATGAAGAAAACAAAAAAGGACTTGCCAATAGAAATGAAATTATTCTGGTTATTTAGTAGCTATTTAAATTGTTAACTTTTTTTTTTTCTTTTTGAGATGGAGTCTTGCTCCCGGGCTGGAGTGCAGTGGCACAATCTCGACTCACTGCAGCCTCCACCTCCCAGATTCAAGCGATTCTCTTGCCTCAGCCTCCCAAGTAGCTAGGACTTCAGGCACATGCTATCACGCCTGGCTAATTTTTGTATTTGTAGTAGACACGGGGTTTCACCATGTTGGCCAGGATGGTCTCAAACTCCTGACCACAAGCAGTCCGCCCACCTTGTCCTCCCAAAGTGGTGGGATTACAGGCGAGAGCCACTTTGCCTTTCCTAAATTATTAACATTTATAATAAAATAAAATTAGCAACTGCCTTCCATTTGAATACTTTTTACAAAATAGTTAAAAGTAAACATAAGTGGGCTTTTATAATCAGAAAAAAATAATTCAAAGCTTTACCATTAACTTTCAAAAATAAATGGTTAAACAGCAACAACAAAAATCTGTGGTAACTGAGGTACAGAGAATACAGATGAATGTTATTACAAAAGCCACTTTCCTGTGAGGGGGAGTCTAGGACAGTGGTTTCTAAATGCCGCTCCATAGAACAGTGCTAGTAGGTGACAGACTTCTCCAGTCACAGTGAAATTTAAGCATAAAGATAATGAGGAAAATTTTTACAAGGCTATATTTAGACACAGTTCTTATTCTGACATTACATCCTTCCTACTTTGGAGCTATTGAATGTATTATCTTCTATGAAAAGAAGAAGATACAGGTTGAGCATCCCTAACCCAAATATATGAGTCTGAAATGCTCCAGAATCTAAAACTTCTTGAGTACCAACATGATGCTCAAAGATCATGCTTAAAGGAAATGCTCTCATTGGAGCAGTTTGGATTTTGGGTTTTCAGATTAGGGATGATGAACCAGTAAGTATAATGCAGACATTCCAAAATATTTTTGAAAATCCCAAATCCAAAACACGTCTGGTCCTAAGTATTTCGAATAAGGGATACTCAACCTGTAATATATTTCTTCATTTCTTTCTTTATTTTATTATTATTTTAAGATGGCTTATGGCCCACTGCAGCCTCAAACTCCTAGGCTCAAGTGATCTTCCAACCTCAACCTCCCAGGTAGCTGGGACTGCAGGCATGCATCACCATGCCTGGCTAATTTTTTTTTAATTTTTTTGTGGAGACACACAGGGTCTCACTTTGCTGCCCGGGCCAGTCTCAAACTCCTGGCTTCAAGCAATCCTCCTGCCTCAGCCTCCCAAAGTGTTAGGATTACAGGTGTGACCACTATGCCTGGCCCATATTTCTTCATTTAGTTTTTTCTTTGCCTTTTGTGTTTTTAAATGTTCTTTCTTGTTCAGACAAAAAGTTGGCTACTCCTTGCTGTTTGTTAAATTTGCCAATCTATGAAACTGAAAAATGCAGAATTACCAGCCCGGTGTTAAATACAAAGAAATCCCAGGCAAATGGCACGCACCCCCAGTTGCTTGCCCAAGCCCTTGGAGAAGCTTCTGTGGGGTCTCAGTGTTCTGCTCCTCACTCAGTGACTCCTTGTTCTTCAGGAGGACCTGGATTTGGATCACAGTTCTTTACCACGTCCCATGAGCAGCCGAAGTTTCCCTCGAAGCCTGGATGACTCTGAGGAGGATGACGATGAAGACAGCGGACATAGCTCCAGAAGGAGGGGAAGCATTTCTAGTGGCGTTTCTTACGAAGAGTTTCAAGTGTAAGTATAAATGAATTGGCAGAATTTACATTGACAAGATCCACATGAGACCAGGCAGTTTCCCTCATCTCTCTGAATTCAGTCCTTTCCATTATTAATCATCCGGCTTTTAAAAATAACTTGTATTGGCTGGCGCAGTGGCTCATGCCTGTAATCCCACCACTTTAGGAGGCCAAGGCGGTTAGATCATGATGTCAGAAGTTTGAGACTAGCCTGGCCAACGTTGTGAAACCCCGTCTCTACTAAAAATACAAAAAATTAGCTGGGCATGGTGGTGGGCACCTGTAATCCTAGCTACTTAGGAGGCTGAGGCAGGAGAAATCACTTGAACCCGGGAGGCAGAGGTTGCAGCGAGCCGAGATTGCACCATTGCATACCAGCCCAGGTGACAGTGCAAGACTCTGTCTCAAAAAAAAAAAAAAAACTTGTCAGTTGGTGCTTTATCTCTTACATAATATGTTTATTATAGGAATTAGCAAATAAGAGCAAAAGAAAACATTAATGTTTCCCATATTTCTACCAATGAAAAATGTTTATTAATATATCAGTGTTTTTGTCTCTATTTGCATGTGTTTATCAATGTTTTTATATATTTTTTTGGCCTAACATATGGTTTGTCCTGGAGAATGTTCCTTGTGCATTTGAGACGAATGAATATTCTGCTGTTGTTGAATGGAGTGTTCTGTAGATGTTTGTTAGGGCTAGTTTGTTTATAGTTTTATTCAAGTCTCCCATTTCCTGGTTGATCTTCTGCCTAGATGTTGTATTCATGTTTGAAAGTGGGATATTAAAGTCTCCAAGTATTATTAGTTGGAGTTCATCCCTTCAATTCTCTAAGGTTTTGCTTTGTGTATTTTGAAACTCTGTTGCTGGGTGCATACATACTTATAACTAATATATCTTCCTAATATATTGACTATTTTCTCTCTCAACTTGATGAGGCTAAAGAAAAAAAAAGAATCAACCCTTTTTTCATTCCAAGATGTTACTCACTTTATCTCTAGTAAAATTCTTTGTTTTAAGGTATTTTTTGTTTGATATTACTGTAGCCACTCCAGCTTTCTTTTGGTTGCTGTTTGCATGATAAATCTTTTTCCATCCTTTTACTTTAAACTTATTTATATCTTTGAGTCTAAAGTATGTCTCTCCTGTAGACAGCATATAATTGGATCTTATCTTTTTATCCAGTTTGACAATTTGTTTTTTTATTAGATTGCTTAATCCATTCATTTAATGTTATCATTGATTTAGTTGATTTCTGTCTGCTGTTTTATTTTTTGTTTTCTAGCTTATGTCTTTTTTGTTCCTCTTTTACTGCTTTCTTGTACATTAAGTGAACATTTTCCAGTATAACATTTAAATCCTTTTAATGGTTTTTCACTTTTTTTTTAGTCATTTTCTTAGGAGTTGCTTTAAGACTTGATTTATACAATTAACTTATGAAAAATTACTTCAGATATATATTAACTGAATCCAGTGAGAGATAGAAATATCATTTCTATTTGGCTTTTTTCTCTTCCCTCTTTTTGTGCTATATATTCATCTATCTGTATGTATATAGTCATCTATATATGTTGCAAATCACATTGTTACAAAAATATTACATTTTTATAACACATTGTGTAATATATAGTATATAGTTTTATATCTCTTAATGAAACTCAGAGAAGAGAAAGTACATATTTTTAAATTTGTGTATTAACTTACTTTTTTACCATTTCTAATTCTCTTCTTTTGCTCCTCTGGATTCAAGTTATCATCTGTTGTCATTCTCTTTCTCCAGTACAGCTTTTCTACTGCCTACCTCCTATTATTGTCAAAGATATTACATTTCTATTATAGACCTTTAGATCCAACTACGTACATATTTTTACACAATTGCTTTTTAAATCAGTTAAGGAACAAAAGGAGAAATGTACATATATACTAGATTTTATACCTACACAATTATCTTTACCAGTATTCTTTGTCTTTTCATGTGGATTCTGATTACTATCTGGAGTCACTTGCTTTCAGCTTAAAGAATTTCCTTTAGTATTTTTTGTAAAGCAAGTTTGCTAGCAATGAATTCTTTCATTTTTGTTATCTGAGAATGTTTTTCTTTCTCCTTCATTTCCTCTGACCTGTATTGTTTCTGATGAGAAGACAGCTGCTAATTTTACTGTGGTCCCCTTGTACATGATGACTCAATTTTCTCGCACTGCTTTCAAGATTTTTTTGGTTTTGTCTTTCAGTATTTTTACTGATATGTCTGGGTATAAATCTCTGAGTTCATCCTACTTGGAAAGTGTTTTTTCTGCTTCTCTCACTTTCTCTTCTCCTTTGGGACCCCCATTATGCCTATGCTTAAGGGTATCACATATTTCTCTTATGCTCTGTTGATTTGTCGTCATTTTTTTCCCTCTCTGTTCTTCAGATTGCATAGTCTGTGTTGATCTATCTTTAAGTTCACTGATTTGTTCTTCTGTCAGCTTGCTCAAATCTTTGTTGAGCTCCTCTAGTTATTTATTTATTTATTTATTTATTTATTTATTTATTTATTTATTTAT